>NC_086181.1:31950395-32258645 GCF_023053635.1 Elgaria multicarinata webbii | reverse complement strand
CCTTCTGCCTATGAAATGCCAAATTAGAAAAAACTAACTGGTTGCGCACTCATATTTTTCCACAATCAGATGAAAGGGGCTTTGTGTCAGAGGGCAGGTGTAGGGGTTATGAGTTTAATTGTTATGATTATCTTATTATTCTACCTATTTTTAGTTAAAAAGGCAAGAGATGGCTTCTGTTCTCCTTCCGCCTTCCTCACGTTTTGTGTCCAGCACTGTCTCATGTCGTCATATGTACAGAAACTAAATAAACACAAAACCTCATTGATGACCCTCCATAAATATGAACATATATATATATAAATATATATATATATATAATTTTTTTTTGTAAAACCAACTATATATATATCTATATATATGTATAGACTCCAGGAGAGACTTGAGAGATTAAACTATGTTCTTCTATTGGGGAAAGGTTGGTTCTTTCGTACAGAAAGGGAATGGGGAAGTATGGTCTTTTTATCTCCTTTGGAGAGGTTCCTTGTCTTTTAAATTTTCCATGTAACAGTGTTGCTGAGAACTCGGGGTGGGGGGGAATGGGTTTGACCGAAGATTTTTTTCAAAAGGATGTTTACAGTTGTATACTACGAGCAATGAGGAATAAAGAAAGACAGGATTTTAAAAAAATGAACAAAACCAGAAATCTTTGTCTTTGTATTCATAATGCCTTTGTTATAGATATAATATGCACCTACACCCATGACAGTTTATATATTCTGCATCAGTTTTATCTTTTCCAGGTATTGTTGGCCCACTGTGGCTTACAGAATGGGGCTGTCCCGTCCCCCGTCCCCCCCCATCGTTCCCCGGTGCCCTACTGTAGGAAAAAACGAGTCCCTTCATTAATTTACATTTCTATACTGCCCATAGCCAAAGCGTTCTGGGCAGTTCACAACAATTATTGCAGCTTCCCCAAACTGGTTCCCTGCAGGTGTTTTGGACTTAAATTCCCATTAGCCCCAGCCAGCATGGCTAATGGCCGGGAATGCTGGGAGTTGTAGTCCAGAATATTTGCAGGGCACCAGATTGGACAAGGGTGCCTTATTTCATCCTATTGAATTTTTAGCCAATTGTTGTATATTTGCTATGAGTGGGCAGCAAGGAAAGCAACATTTGCACATTATTGCCAATTTTGCAGCAGGCCTCCTGCCTCTGGGAGTTGAGGGAGGGATAAAAGTGTCCCCACCTGATACAGGCTGATCTCCCCTCTTCTGAGTGCCTGTACAGGTTCAGGACGGTTTATTTATTTTATATTTATTAAAACATTTGTATCCCGCCCTATATCACTGGGATCTCAGGGCAGCGTACAGATAAAATCAAAACAATGTAAACAAATAATACAGCTAAAAACGTATTAAATCATTAACAAATTAAAACCAGTACAGCCATATGGACCAATGGTCTGACCCAATGGTTGCAGGGGATGATGTGAAAACACCTGGTGGTGGTGGTGATGGTGGTACTGCAGCATTGTGGATTTGCTCAGACCCTTGAATGGGAGACCATTGTGGTGTAGTGGCTAAAGTGTTGGGCTGGGAGTCGGGAGATCCGGGTTCTAGCCCCCACTCAGCCGTGGAAACCCACTGGGTGACTTTGGGCCAGTCACAGACTCGCACCCCAGCCTACCTCACAGGGTTGTTGTTGTGAGGATAAAATGGAAAGGAGGATTATGTATGCCGCCTTGGGTTCCTTGGAGGAAAAATTGGTGGGATATAAATGCAATAATACATACATACATTGCAAGTTCCCTTGTGGGACGTCCCATTGCTCGGTGGTAGAGAAAGATTTTTTTATGCAGGATGTCCCGGGTTTAGTCTTCGGCAGTTCTAGGGAAAAGGATCAAGGAGATAATGAGAGGAAATCCCTGGATGTAATTGAGGCCTTGGATTGCTGCGAGCAGTCAGAACGGATAATGCTTACCTGGGCAGACAAATGGTTTCACTATGAATAAGGTAGCGTCCTACATTCTCAGCCATTTCGTGCAAGGAACATGTGTGTCTTTCAATTGTTCCAGATCCATACAGAGACAGACCTGTGTTGCTCATTTCCTACCTGGCCAAAGATGCCTGGTCTGTGGCAAACACCAGGCAAAGAGTTTTTTCTTTTCTGATCAGTAATTTATGCAGGCTCTTAAATATTGGGTTGGATCCAGAATCTGCCTTCTGCAAATGGAATGGGCCTTCTGCGAGAGGAAGGGATCCATTTGCAAAAAGTTCCCTCTACCCAATTTGAGGGGAATCCCTCCAATCGCCCCATATAGCAGGGATACCTGCCCCGATAGCGTTTTTAGAGGGCTGGACTGACCGGCTGCTTTGGGAAGGACGGAGCAGGGAAGCCCACTTCCAGCAGCACAGTTCACCCAGCAGAACTCTGCATCCAACACATTTTATGCCATGCACAAGTGGCCTAACAGATGTAAAGGTGCAATAAAGCCCACCAGAATCAACCTATGGAAAAAACATTGGTGTTACCCTTTTAGAAACCACAGCATTTGTTTGTATTCAAATCACGAGAGAGAAAAGCAGCGTCTTCCAAGTCATTCCAAAAGTCAGTAGACCGGAGGGGTGTGGCTCGTTCCGCACATGAGGTGCCAAGACCAAGAAGGCCCTCTTCCTCACTTCAGAAGGGGGGGGGGGGAGAGGCAAGCAAGACAGGTTTCTGTGGGAGCCAACAGACCTTGAGATGCAAAACTGATCCTCCAAGCAACCTTTGCAAAGGGACCTAGTTGGTATCTATCTATCTTGAGCGCAATCTTATTTTCACTCATGAATATGCAAATTGCAACAAGCTGGAATTGTGGAAGGGGGGCGCGGTGGCAGAGGAGGGTCCAAGCCACCGTGGTCTCTTCATCCAAGAAGATATAGCTACAGCCTTCTCGACGCTGCCTGGGAATGATGGGAATTGCAGTCTGACGCATCTGGAGGAACCCAGACTGTTGAAGGTTGATCAGATTTAAAATAAAATAACACAAGGGGCGATGGTGTGTGTAAGGTGGAGAATACAGAGTGTTTTGTTTTAAATAGAGGCTTTAGCTACAGGATAAGGGTCTGGTTGAGGCCCAGCCCAGCCTCACTATAGTGGACTATGGCAATTGAGAGGTAAATGGATTCCTGTAGAGGTAGGAACGCACACAAGCCTGCATATTTTGCCTCGAGTTGCACGCGTGCGTGCCTGCCTGCCCATGAGCGCACACACAGAGTCCCTCCTTTGCTTTTTGGAAACCCACTTGGACAATTCCTGGCCAAACAAATTTCACCCCAGGCCCCAGATTACTCTTGGTTTTTTTAAAATGCTCTAATTCAGTGGTTCCCAAACTTTTTCAGGTCACCACCCCCTTGGTTCCACAAATTCATGCCCAGTGCCCCCTACCCTACACTACAAAAATCATTATTCAGAATAGCGGTTTTCAACGACCCACTAAGGAAGATAATAACAATAAAATTCAAAACAGTAACAATTAGTTGAATATTTATTCAAAATCCGAAGCACCCACCGCAGGCTTGCCAAGGGAGGGAAAAGAGAGTGAACGCTTCTGTTTTGCAGCCAGCGTGGCTGGGCACACCAAGCAGGGTATGTCTCTTCATTAGCGTTTTGGTGCTTTTGAACCATTTAAATTCACCGTTTAAAGGACTTTTCTTAAAAGGTATTAATACATGTGTGGATTCTTCCCCTATATGGCTTGGGACCTTCTCCCATAAAAATGTCCCTGGGTTTTAAGACCTTCTGGAGAGGCGCTTCTTGGAAAAGACCACCTGCAGCGCCCCCCTGCCACCCCCTTGCCTCTTAACGCCCCCCTATGCAATCCCACCGCCCCCAAGGGGGCGGCACCGCCCACTTTGGGAACCACTGCTCTAATTCCTGCAACATGGCTGCCACCTTGTGTGCAAAGAGAAGTACTGCAAATTTGAGCCTTTCATGCAGATGTCAGTATGAAGGAATGGGTATGTGTTTTTTTATAAGTCACCAGAGTGGAGTCTTTTAAAACAGGGTGAGCTTTGAATGCCTCCAAAAGGCATACCCACCTACCCACCCACCCACCCCTTCAAACTAAAGTAGTGGGAGATTTGTCTTCCTTAGTTGAAGACTGCACCTGCAATGTTAAAAACACCCACCCATATCTGAAGAGTTCTTACATCAAGTTTGTGTTTGACTTAGCATTAATGACCCATCATGGCTGGTGGCTACTAGCTAGCATGCTGCATAGGGTGACCATGTGGAAAGGAGGACTCCTGTATCTTTAACAGTTGAATAGAAAAGGTGTCATTTAACAGTTAAAGCTGCAGGAGCCCTGCCCTCTTGATCAGATACAAGAGGGCAGGGTTCCTGCAGCTCCAACTGTTGTGATGAAGAGGGAATTTCACCAGGTGCTTCATGTAAACAAATGACACCTGCTGAAATTCCCTTTTCTATACCACTGTTAAAGATACAGGAGCCCTGTCCTCCTTTCCATATGTCCCATATATTCCCTTACGCCTGGAACACTCTTCCAGAACATTTGTGAACTACAAGTTCAATCGCAGTTTTTAAAGCTTAGCTAAAAACTTTTCTTTTTTTCTAAAGCTTTAAAACTTGATTTTGATCTTACTTTTATACTGTTAGTTTTACTCTACCCTGTGCCTGTTTGGTGCATTCTCTTCCCATTCTTACTGTTTTATTATGATTCTATTAGAATGTAAGCCTATGTAGCAGGGTTTTGCTATTTTTTTGTTTTACTCTGTACAGCACCATGTACACTGATGGTGCTATATAAATAATAATAATAATAATAATAATAATAATAATAATAATAATAATGGTCACCGTATGCATGATAGCTAGTAGTAGGGTGACCATATGAAAAGGAGGACAGGGCTCCTGTATCTTTAACAGTTGTATTGAAAAGGAAATTTCAGCAGGTGTCATTTGTATATATGGGGAACGTGCTGAAATTTCCTCTTCATCACCACAGTTAAAGCTGCAGGTGCCCTGCCCTTTTTTAAATCTGGTCACTCTAGTATAGCGCCTGCAGCTTTAACAGTGGTGATGAAGAGGGAATTTCAGCAGGTTCTCCATATATACAAATGACGCCTGCTGAAATTCCCTTTTCTATGCAACTGTTAAAGATACAGGAGCCCTGTCCTCCTTTTCATATGGTCACCCTAGCTAGTAGCCACCAGCCGTGAGAGGTCATGAATGCTATCTTCTCGTCAGCAAGCGCCATTAAGAAATAGTGATTTGGGGGCTGGTGGATCATACCCAAAGGGTGCTTATTGATGGCTCCTCAGGCCAGAGAGATATGTGGGGTGTCACAGGCTTCGGCCTGGCTCCAGGGTTGTACCACATCCTCTTGGATGACTTGAATGAGGGATGGGCAACACCTGGCAATACATGTGAAAGGGACTGAGGGTTCTTAACAGACCATCAACTAAACGTGAGACAGCAGTGTGATGCAGAACCTAAACAAGCAATTGCAATTCTAGGCCACAGTGATTACGTGGAGTGATGTCACCATTCTGTTCTGCTTTGGTCAGACCTTGGCTGGGGGGACTGCCTCTAATTTGGGGCAGTGTAATGTAAAAAGGGATATTGATAAACAGGAATACGTCCGGAAGAGGGCCTGCAAGATGCTGAGGGGGCTGGAGCCCAGGTCCTATGTGAAAAGGTTAAGGGGGAGGAGCTGGGTATCTTTTACTTGGAGGAGAGGCAATTAAGAGTCAATTTGATTCTTGAAATGACACATAGATCAGGGCTGGGAAGAAGGCAGATCTCCAAATGTTTGGACTTCAACTCCCAGCAACCCCTGCAAGCATGGCCAAAGGTCAGGAATGCTAAGAGCTCAAATCCACACACAAATATTCTAGGGATCAACTTTCTGCCCACTGCTGACAGACCGTGGGGCAATCTCTCGAAGGCGGGACCCAAACCAACAGGTTCTATTTATTTATTTATTTATTTATTTATTACATTTCTATACCGCCCAATAGCCGGAGCTCTCTAGGCGGTTCACAAATAAGAAAGATAATAAGAAATTATTTCTTAATAATAAGAAAGAAGATTTCAACTAGACTGTACACAGGACTTCCTGATGTTATGAGCTGTTTAACAGACCGACTCAGAAAGCGGCCAGCTCTCCTTGATCAGAGGTTTTGAAACAGCGGCTGGATGCGGGATACCAAGATCACCTTTGAGGCTCCTTCCAGGTACCATTCTGTTGTAGGTGATTCGCTAAACAAAATCTAGAGATAGTTCTTCTTTCACGTGATGCAATAGAACTGTTACACTCCCCAACTCCGCCAAAAAAAAAAAAAAAAAAATCAATAAAAAAAATATCAGAGCAACCCCTGGATTCCATGCTATTGCTTTTATTGCATAGGTTCTTTTTTTTTAGTTTTTAAAAGGTTTATTTTAAACACTATATTGTTGACAAGCAACACAGAGGAGGCAGTTGCAGACAAACAGTTAACCAATACAACACTTCACACAGACACATAAACAGCCCAAATAGAGCCTGCATTTCTCCAGTTATCCTACATGTTGAGAATTCCAGAGTTGCAAGTACAATCAATCCCCCATAGAAGATGGGACTCGGCTGAGAGGAGAGAAAATGAAATGAGCGTAGAACGGTCAAGGTGACAGGTTTGATGTGGGGCTAGGATTGAGGCGTAATGCCAGGCTGCATAGGCTCACTCAGGCAAGGCTGAAGGTATTCGGGGCCAGATCAGAAAGCCAAATCCCGTGCTTTAGGCTAAGTAACAATGCAGTTAAATAAAACACCCAAACATTCTTTTGTAAAAGAAACTGAGAAAGAGAGGAGCTTTATTAGGAAATGGACAAGAGAGCAGCAGGGTCTTGGAGGCAGAGCGCTGGGTAGCATGCTGGAGGCTTCCCTCCTCCTTCTGTACAGTCTATGCATTTTTTTGGAGCAGCTTGGCAAAGATTTATTTAGAAAAAGATTTTATAGGACACCTTTAAAGGTGAGCACCCTCCAAAACTCCAACAAAAATGCCAACACAACAAAATATTAATTAAAAAAAAGTGCTTCAAAAGATGATTTAAAACTCCAACCCAGAAAAACTAATAAACAAATGCAGAAAAAACCCCACAGTCCACTAAACCCCCCCTCTTATGATAGGGTGACATATGAAAAGGACCAGGGTCCTGTATCTTTAACAGTTGTATAGAAAAGGGGATTTCAGCAGGTGTCCTTTGTATGCATGCAGCACCTAGTGAAATTCCTTTGTATGCATGCAGCACCTAGTGAAATTCCCTCTTCATCACAACAGTTAAAGCTGCAGGAGCTATGCCAGAGTGACAAGCTACAAAAGAGGGCAGGGCTCCTGCAGCTCTAACTGTTTTGCTGAAGAAGGAATTTCACCAGGTGCTGCATGCATACAAAGGACACCTGCTGAAATTTCCTTTTCAACACAACCATTAAAGTTACAGGAGCCCTGTCCTCCTTTCCATAGGGTCACCCTAGCTAGTAGCCACCAGCCGTGAGAGGTCATGAATGCTATCTTCTCGTCAGCAAGCGCCATTAAGAAATAGTGATTTGGGGGCTGGTGGATCATACCCAAAGGGTGCTTATTGATGGCTCCTCAGGCCAGAGAGATATGTGGGGTGTCACAGGCTTCGGCCTGGCTCCAGGGTTGTACCACATCCTCTTGGATGACTTGAATGAGGGATGGGCAACACCTGGCAATACATGTGAAAGGGACTGAGGGTTCTTAACAGACCATCAACTAAACGTGAGACAGCAGTGTGATGCAGAACCTAAACAAGCAATTGCAATTCTAGGCCACAGTGATTACGTGGAGTGATGTCACCATTCTGTTCTGCTTTGGTCAGACCTTGGCTGGGGGGACTGCCTCTAATTTGGGGCAGTGTAATGTAAAAAGGGATATTGATAAACAGGAATACGTCCGGAAGAGGGCCTGCAAGATGCTGAGGGGGCTGGAGCCCAGGTCCTATGTGAAAAGGTTAAGGGGGAGGAGCTGGGTATCTTTTACTTGGAGGAGAGGCAATTAAGAGTCAATTTGATTCTTGAAATGACACATAGATCAGGGCTGGGAAGAAGGCAGATCTCCAAATGTTTGGACTTCAACTCCCAGCAACCCCTGCAAGCAGGGCCAAAGGTCAGGAATGCTAAGAGCTCAAATCCACACACAAATATTCTAGGGATCAACTTTCTGCCCACTGCTGACATAGACCGTGGGGCAATCTCTCGAAGGCGGGACCCAAACCAACAGGCTCTATTTATTTATTTATTACATTTCTATACCGCCCAATAGCCGGAGCTCTCTGGGCGGTTCACAAATAAGAAAGATAATAAGAAATTATTTCTTAATAATAAGAAAGAAGATTTCAACTAGACTGTACACAGGACTTCCTGATGTTATGAGCTGTTTAACAGACCGACTCAGAAAGCGGCCAGCTCTCCTTGATCAGAGGTTTTGAAACAGCGGCTGGATGCGGGATCCCAAGATCACCTTTGAGGCTCCTTCCAGGTACCATTCTGTTGTAGGTGATTCGCTAAACAAAATCTAGAGATAGTTCTTCTTTCACGTGATGCAATAGAACTGTTACACTCCCCAACTCCGCCAAAAAAAAAAAAAAAAAAAATCAATAAAAAAAATATCAGAGCAACCCCTGGATTCCATGCTATTGCTTTTATTGCATAGGTTCTTTTTTTTTAGTTTTTAAAAGGTTTATTTTAAACACTATATTGTTGACAAGCAACACAGAGGAGGCAGTTGCAGACAAACAGTTAACCAATACAACACTTCACACAGACACATAAACAGCCCAAATAGAGCCTGCATTTCTCCAGTTATCCTACATGTTGAGAATTCCAGAGTTGCAAGTACAATCAATCCCCCATAGAATATGGGACTCGGCTGAGAGGAGAGAAAATGAAATGAGCGTAGAACGGTCAAGGTGACAGGTTTGATGTGGGGCTAGGATTGAGGCGTAATGCCAGGCTGCATAGGCTCACTCAGGCAAGGCTGAAGGTATTCGGGGCCAGATCAGAAAGCCAAATCCCGTGCTTTAGGCTAAGTAACAATGCAGTTAAATAAAACACCCAAACATTCTTTTGTAAAAGAAACTGAGAAAGAGAGGAGCTTTATTAGGAAATGGACAAGAGAGCAGCAGGGTCTTGGAGGCAGAGCGCTGGGTAGCATGCTGGAGGCTTCCCTCCTCCTTCTGTACAGTCTATGCATTTTTTTGGAGCAGCTTGGCAAAGATTTATTTAGAAAAAGATTTTATAGGACACCTTTAAAGGTGAGCACCCTCCAAAACTCCAACAAAAATGCCAACACAACAAAATATTAATTAAAAAAAAGTGCTTCAAAAGATGATTTAAAACTCCAACCCAGAAAAACTAATAAACAAATGCAGAAAAACCCCCACAGTCACTAAACCCCCCCTCTTATGATAGGGTGACATATGAAAAGGACCAGGGTCCTGTATCTTTAACAGTTGTATAGAAAAGGGGATTTCAGCAGGTGTCCTTTGTATGCATGCAGCACCTAGTGAAATTCCCTCTTCATCACAACAGTTAAAGCTGCAGGAGCTATGCCAGAGTGACCAGCTACAAAAGAGGGCAGGGCTCCTGCAGCTCTAACTGTTTTGCTGAAGAAGGAATTTCACCAGGTGCTGCATGCATACAAAGGACACCTGCTGAAATTTCCTTTTCAACACAACCATTAAAGTTACAGGAGCCCTGTCCTCCTTTCCATAGGGTCGTCCTACTTATAAGAAAACTGTGGAGAACAAATGGGTCTTTAAGGCCCTTCTGAAAGAATGTCAGAAGAGGGCCTCTCGAAGGGCGGGGGGCATTCCACAGCTATGGGGCCACCACTGAAAAAGTTTCCCCCTCCTGCTCACCTACCTAATTGTTCTTAATGGCAGGCTCATGAAAAGAGCCCATTTGTGATAGCAAAGTGCAGGCAGGTTGGTATGGGTGAATGCAAACCAAGTAACTAGGTCCCAAACCATTCAAAAGTTCCTTTGCCAGCATCACCGCCACTGAATAAAATTGCAAATGGATTCTTACCTGTATTGGATCGCATTGGTTACAGCTTCTCTGCTATTTTCAGATAATGCCCCAACTCTGTTGGCAAAGGAATTAGCAGCCTTTGGGGGTCACACAGAGCTCTTTAGCAAGACGAATGTGTGTGGGGGGAAACTGTTAGCATTTGTAATTAGGTCTAGATGGAAACGTTTTAGAGTTGTTGGTATTTAAAATAAGGAAGGAATGGCAAAGGGGCACCCTAAAGGTTCTCTTCTGAAAGCCTATTGAAAGCAGCTTGGGTCATTTCCCACGGCACAGAGCTGGTCACAAAAACTACAATTCCCATCATGCTTTTGATCATAAAGATCAGTAGAATTCCAGCAGCTGCTGCCATCTCTCCCATCACTGCTGGGGTTGCTGCCACCATGTCTTCGAGTCCCTCTACAAGAGTGCTGTGTTGAGAAAGAACATTTTATAGATCTAAATCTAGATGGAAATACCCTGGCCTGCTTAGCTTCATCAAGATTACTTCTCCATGTGTGTTCAGGCCATGCTGCATGCCAGCGGGAAACTCTAGTATGATGTGAGCCACCCAACAGTGTGGTGTAGTGGCAAGAGGGTGTTGGCCTGGGAGTCGAGAGATCCAGGTTCTAGTCCCCCACTCAGTCATGGAAGCTCACTGGGTGACTTTGGGCCAGTCACAGACCCTCAGCCCGCCCTACCTCACAGGGTGGTTGTTGTAAGGATAAAAATGGAGGAGGATTATGTACCTTGGGTTCCTTGGAGGAAAAAAGGTAGAATATAAATGTAATAAATAAATAAATAAATAAATAAATACAACAGGGTCTTGAAGTTGTTTCAACACAAGGACCAAATCAAAGTTTGAGAGTAGCTCTCGGGGCCGAGGAACGGCAAAACACCCACACCCACACACCATATTTCAGCTTAAAGCTCTCACTGAGAGAAACTAGGCCTATTTCAACCTTTCCGAACGGGGAGAAGAAAAAGATGTGACACCACCCTACGCTTGGCTGGGCCAGGCAATCTAGGGATGGCTAAACTTGGCCTATGGGGCTAAGATTCAACACTCCTGCCATACGCGGACATTGATTTAACAGTGGTTTAGGGCACAAACTCTTTGCCTGTTTAGACAGAAATAAGCCCTGCATCTCCCAGCATGCTCCGTCAGAGCTGGCTGGTGCATGCTGGGAGTTGCAAGTCTTCTTTCTGTCTAAACATGCCTAGGAGTGCACCCTTGAGCACTTTTTAGGGGTGTGTGTGTGTAGGGGGAGAATCCCAAATAATTTTGGAAACCAGAAAGATAAGGAAAGGGGACTGCGAACACTTCCCCCCATTCATTACATTTTAATCCCACCCTTCCTCCAAGAACGTTAAAGCAGTGCCTATGATGTCACTACCACCACTAACTTTTAAAACCTCACAATAACCTTCTGAGGTAGGTGGGGTTGAGCGCAGACAGGCGTGACCCAGGGAGACCAAGCGAATGGTATGACTGAGTGGGGATTTGAACCTGCATCTTTCCAGTATAGACCTGACACTGTCTAACCCACAGCACCGCAGTGGCTTATCTGTTAGGAACAAACTTTCGTCACTCTTTCAACAGGTTTCTTGATTGGGAGCCACGGCAGCTCAACTGATTCCAAACTGGTTTCGGTGTGTAAGGAAGACATACCTTCAGGCCACTGTCCCAGCTCTTTTACCATCAGCAGGTTTTAAAAAGGTCTCCATAGTAACCACTCAGCATTTTTGCCCATTTTCAAAAAAATCCTGACTGCTGTCATAAGGGGTTAGAACAGGGGTTGACCACACGCAGCTCTCAGACGAATTTCAAAAGCCCTCTGCAAGCAATGAATTTAGATCTTTGGCAAGAGCAATCTATCCCTTCTTCAGCAGCCTGCTGGGTGGGGAAGAAGAGAAAGAGGGTGTCAGAGAGAGAAAGGGGTGTCAGAGAGAGAAAAGCTCTGGTTCCAGCCACAATTGGCTTCAGCCTGACCTCACAATTGGCATATGGCCCACCAATGAATTACCCTTAGTGGGGGAGAAAGGAGTTGGGCTAAAACCTTACGTTTGTTTTTAAATTGAATAAGGCTGAAATGCTCAGCAAACTAAAATGTGCAGCAGATCCGATTAGGACACGCGGCCTTGCCTGTGGGTCTCCGAGCTAAGTTTCTCTAACAGCCGCAAAGATGATCAACAATGAAGATGATGAGGCCAAGATGGGAGAGCACTATAAGGCAAGCGGCAGAGAGAGAGAGAGAGAGAGAGAGAGAGAGAGGTCAGAGCAAGTTGTCAATGCCCAAGCACAGGTTTATGCATATGCGTCCCCCCCAAAGCAGAAATTCTACAGGCTCCAGAATAAATTAAGAGCCATAAGCAGCTCAATAATTACTTCCATGTGCATAATCTCGATATAAATATTCCACCCACCCTGCATATATGAATGCTAAGCTGTATGCATTCCTGCTTTGAAAGGGGATATCCAGTATTCTTCAGATGATGTCATTCAACAATGCCATTTGATAGCCTCAAAGAGAACAAGGTCAAACATTTAACATTATTCCTTGAAGATTTTGGAGCCCAAGGCCCAATCCAGGAAAAACAATTTCACCCGTGCTGGTCTTCCGTCCCACTAATAATAATAAAAAACTTCTTGAGGGGTAGCCAACCAATCCAGCATCAGGCGTGCAAATGCAGTGTTATTTCGCCACGTACACGCAGGCTCATTGCCAAGCAGCGTCGTTTAGGCTCAGTGCCAAAGGTGGGCTTCATTGGGCATTTGCCATGGCCCACATCTCAGGAGTGGGCCCAACAGTTGACAATGGCTGTTCCTCGCCATTGCTGACAGTTCTCCAGCCCCTCTCCAAGCACACAAACAATGGCCGGAAAAAAGGGGAGCAGTTTCCTTCCCTTCTGTTGCCCTCTCCTTCTGGGCAGTGGTGACAATGATGAGGGGAAGGCCCACTCAGGGTAAGCTGGCCAAGGCCTCCCCGCTCCAAAATCTGGCGCTCACCGCTCTTGACAGCATTTGAGTCCGTGGGTGGCAAAAGGGGAACGGCGCCTCCTGCCAATTCTCCCAGGACCTTGGATCAGGGCTGCCGTCTTGCACAAGGATTAACAGGTTTACCCTCTACCAGAATCTTCAAAGTAGTTTTCTTGGAGGCGCGGCTAGCGATAAAGCCATGATGATAGCTGTGATGATAGACTGTGCAGCATTATCTGTCGCTGGTTATAGAAGTGCAACAAGCAGAAAAACACAAGAGCAGCGATGCTTCCTGATGTACTGCTTGCTCGTGAGGTAAGCCACAAATATAGTGGTTTTTAAAAAAGAGGGGAGGGGGAGAAAGGAAAAGAAACAGACTTCTACTGGGGAAGTGTGTGTCCCAACTGAGAAGCCTCCAGGTTCAACGTGATCCATCCGTCTGTTCTGGCCTACTGTGTGGTTGAAGACCCCTGGCTGTGCAGTCCCAGGCAAGTAGCAAAACCACATTTAGAGTCCCTGTAGACCAGTGGTTCTCAACCTTCCTAATGCCGCGACCCTTTAATACAGTTCCTCATGTTGTGGTGACCCCCAACCATAAAATTATTTTCGTTCTTCTCTACACGATCCATTGTCATGGGATGGTTTGCTAATGAAAATAATACATAACAATAGCTTTAATAATACAAAAGATGATACATGACATAGTTCAGTCAATACAGTTTCCTAGTTTTCCGATGTTCTTAGGCGACCCCTGTGAAAGGGTCATTCGACCCCCAAAGGGGTCCCGACCCACAGGTTGAGAACCACTGCTGTAGACCCATCACAAGTTGAGGCTGGTGTCTGCCATGTCAGTAGGGCGGTGAATCCGCTCCAGGTTTCAGTCAGAACTCTATAGGACCTTGGAGAGCGCCTTTAGCGTTCTGATTGAAACCCGGAGCGGAATTATCGCCCCCACTGACATCGGAGCCACCAGACTTTATCGCCCATAACACTGGCTGACGTATGCCTGGCTGTTTACAAGCTGCTCCTGTTATCTAGACATAAGCTTCCTGCCTTTCCACCCCCACTTCTATGGGCCTGAGCCTGTGCTTTCATATACCTCCGACCCACAGCTCTGTCATGCTTTCCTTCTCTTCTGTCCCCCACCCTCCACAAGCCAGCCTGGGATGGCTAACTATTCTTAACGTTAGGTTTTGCGAGATCCTCAAACCACAGTTGGCCTGTGGGGAAGAGGAAGGGGAAAACAGGGCATACCCAGCGCTGCAGGCAAAATGCCTGGGAGTGTTCACACGAACGCCGTTCAAAAGCGAGGGTCCCGGTTTGCGTCATCTGCCTTTCCAAACATTGATAGCGTAACACCATCACCACCATCCCCCCCCACAAAAAGTCCAGAGAACCCCCAGAATCTGGCTGTGTTTCTTCCTCACTTCTTACAAACCTGCCTTACGCTTCATCTAACCACCACAAAGCAGCCGCCCTGAAACCTAGCACCTTCCAGATACCAACATTCTTGATCATTGGCCTGACCAGCTGGAGATGATGTGAGTTGTAGTGCAACACAGCTGGAAGGTACTAGGTTGGGGAAGTCAACCAGAGGGAGTTCTGCCTTAAGAGAGGACGTAACCCTCTTTGCTGTAGTGGACATCTGCACCCCAGGAAAGGGTCAGGATGGCCCCCACAACCATGTGATTCACGGCATGGAGTGACAATTTGTTCCAGGGACTTTTTTTGTGACGTGGAAACTTTGTGGGGCAGCCTCTCCTTTGGGTGGGAGCCATATGCAAATCCTGCTCTTTCGCTTAACTCTTCAGTGAAAACCAAAACCAGCAGTTCAAGGACGGTCTCAGCCTGTTCAACTGCTGCGGGCTGCGTGTGGCTGTGTTAACAGCCCATGGCGCAAATCTGCCCCACAGATTTGGTGCTGGCTGACCCACCAGTCCTCTCTACCCTCTGGCACAGCCTTCTCAACCTGGTGCTCTCCTGTAATTCCCAGCCTGTGTGGCCAGTGTTCAGGAATTCTGGGAGGTGTGGTCCAAACCGTTTGGAAGGCGCCAGGTAGAGGGGAAGGCTGTTTTTAAGAGGCACCTGACTGGCCACTGTTAGCAGAAAGACAGTACGTGGATCTTTGGTCTGACGTTCCTTAGTTTTCCTTTTGAAAATAAAAGAGCGGATCAGGGAAAGCAATGTACCAAGCAAACTGGCAGCCCCTCGCTATGAAACTCTGCCCTAGATTGGCCCACTCGCCAACCTAGCTGCCGACCTCGTATCTATGGGCTTTACCGCTTCATGGGGGAGAGTTGGGAAAAAGTTTGCCAGGAGGGGCAAGGAAGTTTAGCGAGCTGATCTCCGGGTTTGACATCCACCGAGAGAGAGAGAGAGAGACGATACATTTACAGTGAACATCATTTCATATACAGACACATATCTATTACAGTATTAGATGATTTTAATTGCTTGTTAAGCCCCACATGGTGGGGAGGAGAAAAAAGAAGATAACTGCCCTATCAAAAATAAAACAGTTCCCACGAGGGAAATCCAGTTACATTCATCCAGTGTATTCCTAGAAAGAGGCAATTACGGGTCATAGGCATGGAGGGAGTAGAAGTGAGCCATAGGAGGCTGTGCAGACAGAGAGAGAGAGAGAGAGAGGGTCTTTCCTTCCCTTAAACGATCTTGGTCGCCCCCTGCAGGAGGGGCAGTAGAAGAACAGAACACAACTCCAAAACCGTGGTGGCAGCTCCCACTTCCTCATAACCAAGAGGGAAGGTGGCACCAATCATGATGGTTAAAAAAAAAGGAGACAAATGTTTTGCAAGCCACCTCATATGTTCAATTCCCAGCTTTGGAGGCCTTTGTCCTTCTGTTATTTACACCGTGGGGTGGGGAGCCTGTGGCTCTCCAGAAGTTTTTGGGAGTCCAATCCCCATCAGCCCCAGCCAGCATGGCCAATGGTCAGGGATAATGGGGGTTGTGGTCCAGCATCATCAGGAGGGACACAGGTTCCCCATCCAATTTTTAAGTGCGCAACAACCTTCCAGATATTTTGGACTACAACTTTCATCAGCCCCAGTCAGCATGGCCAAGGGTCAGGAACGCTGGGCATTGTTGTCCAAAACATCTTAGAGGACACCACCGCATTGTGGGGGGAGACACCCACATGAATCTTTTCTGGACAGACAGTGGAATGACACAGGCCGGCCAGCAAGCAAGGCCTTGGTTTGGGATCTGAGGGCGGCCTCCTGGGCAAAGGGCCCCACAGGGCTCCCGTGAGGCATGAGAGGGGCACATGGATCAGTTTGGAGGTGGGCCAACCTAGAACACAACGGGCAGGATCCAGACTTGGTCATAACTTGGGTCTGCACTAATAATTTTATTTATTTATTTATTTATTTATTACATTTTTATACCGCCCAATAGCCGAAGCTCTCTGGGCGGTTCATAATGCCTAATTCTGGATCCAACCCAAGAACAGGGGGCAAGAAGGGAAAGGTGAAGAAATGGGGAAATTGCTCTTGGTCCCATGGGCTGAAAGGCCCAAGTCGCTTAGTGTCGCTCAGGCGAACAACGCCCAGACTCAACAGTTTCCCCACTGACTTCTCAGATCCACATCACCGTCAGCTCCCCACAGTCCTAAAGGGACCAGGATTACTTCGTTCAGTCCCGCCCGCCAAACCGGGCTGGCTGGGTGCGGATGGGAGTTGTAGTTCAACACACCTGCAGGATGCCAGGTTGGGAGAAGGCGACTTCAAACCATTGCATACCTCGAATAGCAGCAGAGGACTGTGGGAGATGGAAAAGTGGCCAAGACCCGTTACCCCACCCCATGGCTCATCAAGGGGGATAGACAGCGTGCGCGCTCAAAGGCCTGAAAGGGCAGAGGGTCGTTTTAAGCAGCAATGCCCTCTCCAGCCACCAGAGGGCAAACCAGTCAGAAAATGTGGCCTCCCCAACCCCTCCCCTCAGGCAACCACGTGGCAGAAGGGGGCGCAAGTCGGACCAGACCTGCCACGTGTCCTTGCAAGGGAGACGGCTGGATCCTGGGTCAGAAGGCCGTAACCTTCACCCGGCCGATGCCAGTGAGGAGGTTGGCGAGGCCGGGGTGGACTTGCCCCTGGATGGGGCCGTATTCCACCCTCTCCCCGTCAATGGTGAGGATGCCCTTGCGAGTGAGGGGCTCAATGCGGAAGGCCCGGACGGGGATGTGGGTGAGGTGGGGGCATTCCTGCTGGTAGTGAGTGCCTTTCTCCATGGCCAGGAAGAGGCGGATCAGGGAGGCCCGGGAGATGCCCGCCTTGACGTAGGCGAGGTGGATGAGGCCGTCGTCAAAGCAGGCGAAGGGAGATGTGAACAGGTCGGCGCCCAGGTGAGTCTGGTAGATGGCCAGCACCAAGACAAAATCGTCCTCCACGGTCACCCACGACTTGGGCACCGGCTGGTCCAGCGGGGTCAGGAAGTCGTCCGGGGGCCCGTGCATTTGCCGGACAGAAGGCGAGACGGCAGGTGCAGCCACAGCCGGGTCTGCCTCCGGGGGGTCCTCGCTGTCCGCCAGCAGCTCCTCCGACAGGCCTTCGAAGCTGAAGCTGGAACGGTGGAAGGCGGAAGACGAGGGCGGGGAGCTGGGCGAGGGGGCGGGCTCCTCAGGAAGCTCCGCCTCCCGGAAGCAGAAGTTGTGGCGTTCCTCGCACAGCGCCATGTCGGAGACGGTGCGGTGGAGAGGCACGTGCTGGAAGGGGAGGCTCCCGTTGGTCGCCATGGTGATGCTGCGTAAGATGGGCCGGTGGGCCGCGCAATCCAGGGCGGGCAGGTAGGAGAGCCGCCCCCGGTAAGTGGTCATGGAGGCCAGGCGGATCAGCGTGCCTAAGGTGAACCGGGCCGAGCCCATGTGGCGGTACTTCTCGCTCTCGATGTCCACGTCGGAGATGAAGCCCCAGGCTACGCTCAGGAAGGAGAACGTCCGGGAGCCGGAGGAGGTGGTGACCGACACCAGGTCCAAGGGGGACACCGCCCCGTGGCAGAGCAGGAGGGTGCAGTTGGTCAGCAGCTCCTGGCCCAGGACCTGCTCAAACCTGCCCAAGAGGTCAAGAACGGGGTTAGAATGACAGGAGCCAAAAAATCCACGCTCTCAAACGGCGGTTATGGGGGCCGGGTGGAGGAACTACCACTAGAGAAGGCGCAAACATCGGAGGGACGCAATCTGGGAAACTGGTTGTGGGCCCCCAGTCACTGCACCACTCTTCCAATCCTCCTACACTCTGCACAAAAAGAGGACGCACGATGCAAGGTATCGTAAGAGCCGGGTTGGCCCTGTGGGCTTGCGTCTCAACAGGCCTAGGTTCAAATCCCTACTTGGCCGTGAAGCACCTTGGGCAACCTGGGGCCAATCACTTTCTCACAGCCTGATCTGCCTGCAAGGGCTGCTGGGAGGATAGCGCAGGTGGTGTGGGGACATTCTGCTGCCCAGAGATCTTTGGTGGAAGGGTAGAGTTAAAATAAGAAATGGCCAGTATTGCCATCGTAGTACAGGGTGAGACCAACTACATGCCCTCCTATCCTTGCAACAGAGAACCGATCCACTCTTGCTAGGAGAAATATGGCAGATTTTACAGCCAGTGGAGCAGCCTGTTTTGAACCCAAACATTCTGGTTTTGGAAGGTTGTTGTGTCTCAGTGGGGGAGGGAGGAGGCACTCTGCCCATGCTCACTGGTACTCTTGGATGCTACATCTTCACATATTTTGGGCTGAGCTCCAGTATCGATTGCAAGCTCTGGCTTGTGCCTTGGTGAGCGCATGTTAGAACCCGAAGCCGCGATTCTCATGCTGGATGCAAATTCTTCCCCGTCCCCGAAAGCCAGGCACCAAGGTTTTCTGATCCAGCCCCGCCCACTTACCCGGCGCTGAAGTTAATAGATGCAGCTACTGCATTTCCAGACCCACAGGGGAGAATCCCAAGAGGCATTTTTATGGCTTCTTCCCAATCCGGCCGTTCCATCAAACCATTAACAACCTGGAAGGAAGGGCAAGATGGGTAAACAGTATTCGTATGCTGCAGGCCTCTTATTTGAATAACAAACCCTACCCACCCCAAGGAATGGGTGGGAAACATAACAGAACGCTTAAATTTGTGTCCTAAAGGAATGCTGGCGTTTCTCATTAAAGAAATAGGTAAACATTCCGCTTCCCAAAAGGCAGTGGGCCTGTTCAGACGACACGCTAAGCCAGGGTTAGGCCGCTAACCCTTTTGCAGCAAAAGGTTAGTGAGCGGGCTTAAACCGTGGTTCTGCAGGCACCCTGGTTAGGAACGGTTCACGCCAGGAGTTCTGGTTTCCCAACCAGCTTTCGGTCCTTTTAGCGAGCAATACCTCATAAAGAAGGCCATCTCCTGAAATTGCCACAATGCCATCCCACTCAGCTAAGCTGATGCTCTGGACCAGCTCACGGGCATGGTTCTGTCTCTCTGGGGTAGAAAGAAAGAAGGAAAGAAAAATACACACAGTGGAATAGCAAAGCTCCGATTGAAGTCCACCCCACCTACCCCATTTTAAGGAGTTGCATCAATGGCTGCTCACTTCAAGACACTTGTGTCCTGCCTTGCAAGACTAGCGAGGGGCTATTTGCAACCTATGGAATCAATAAACCATTGTATCTTAGGGAGATATGTTTGTGGTTGAAACTTTGGAGACCATAGATGTAGGAAGTAGTTATAATGTCTCACACCTGCGCAAGTAGTTAACACTAATTATACCTGAGAACGGATGGGCAGAAAATAGATCTGCAGACGTTTTGGACTTCAGCTCCCAGAAGCCCTTGCCACCATGTTCAGCGGTCACGAGTCCAAAACACCTTGGAGATCTACTTTCTCCCCCACCCCTGCCTTAGCAGCCAGATGGAGCTTTCTAAGTGTTCAAGATGCTTTGCATAAATTAGCTCACTAGATGCTTACAACAGCTCGCATGGTTATAGAATCATAGAATAGTAGAGTTGGAAGGGGCCTATAAGGCCATTGAGTCCAACCCCCTGCACATTTGCAGGAATCTACCTTAAAGCACACCTGACAGATGGCTGTCCAGCTGCCTCTTGAATGCCTCCAGTGTGGGAGAGCCCATGACCTCCCTAGGTAACTGGTTCCATTGTCGTACTGCTCTAACAGTCAGGAAGTTTTTCCTGATGTCCAGCCAGAATCTGGCTTCCTGTAACTTGAGCCCATTATTCCGTGTCCTGCACTCTGGGAGGATTCAGAAGCGATCTTGGGCCTTCTCTGTGGGACAACCTTTCAAGTATTTGAAGAGTGCTATCATGTCTCCCCTCAATCTTCTCTTCTCCAGACTAAACATGCCTAATTCTTTCAGTCTCTCCTCATAGGGCTTTGTTTCCAGACCCCTAATCATCCTCGTTGCCCTCCTCTGAACCCCCTCCAGCTTGTTTGCGTCCTTCTTGAAGTGTGGAGCCCAGAACTGGATGCAATACTCAAGATGATGCCTAACCAGGGCCAAATAGAAGGGAACCAGTACCTCACGTGATTTGGAAGCTATACTTCTATTAATGCAGCCCAAAATAGCATTTGCCTTTCTTGCAGCCATATCACACTGTTGGCTCATATTCAGCTTGTGATCTACAACAATTCCAAGATCCTTCTCGTTTGTAGTATTTCTGAGCCCAGTATCCCCCATCTTGTAACTGAGCATTTGGTTTCTTTTTCCTAGGTATAGAACTTGGCATTTATCCCTATTAAATTTCATTCTGTTGTTTTCAGCCCAGCGCTCCAGCCTATCAAGATCACTTTGAAGTTTGTTTCTGTCTCCCAGGGTATTTGCTATCCCACCCAATTTTGTGTCATCTGCAAATTTGATAAGTGTTCCCTGCACCTCCTCGTCCAAATCATTAATAAAAATGTTGGAAGAGCACTGGGCCCAGGACTGAGCCCTGCGGTACCCCACTCGTTGCCTCTCCCCAGTTTGAGAAGGTTCCATTGATAAGCACTCTTTGAGTCCGATTCTGTAGCCAACTGTGAATCCACCTAATAGTTGTTCCATCTAGCCCACTTTTAGCTAGTTTGTTAAACGAAATATCATGGGGCACTTTTGTCAAAAGCTTTGCTGAAGTCAAGATAGATGACGTCCACAGCATTCTCACAGTCCAATCTCCATGCTGTGGATTGCGTGGGAGGGAGACTGAGGCTGAGAGGATCTGGCTTGCCTAAGGCCGCCCAGTGAGTTGGTGGTTGGCGTAATATTGGAGCCTGGGACTTCATGGCCCACAACGACAGGTGTGCATCAACTCTTGCATAACCAGCCATTGTTTAGGAAAGCACCTATTCCAGCGATGGGAACGTGTGGCCTCCCACTTGCTGTTGGACTGCAAGTCCCATCATCCCTCACAATTGGGTATGCTGGCGAGGGCAAATGGGAGCTGCAGTCCAACAACGTGTTCTGGAGGGTCACGCATCGCCGTGTCTTATTCCCAAATGGTCCAGCATCCCCGTCACCCATTTGCGTTTCGCTGAAAAACCTACGGAGAACCCAGCTAAAAGGGTCCCCAAGACCCATCTAATCCAGCAACCGACTTGTTTCTGATGCTGGACAGCTAGAGGACTCCAGGGAAGCCCAGGAGCCAGAGGCATGAAGGCAACTCACCGGAGGTCCCTGGCAAGATGATACTGAATCCTGAGGTTCCACCCAGCTAGGGCAGCTCAAAGCAATTGATCAAACCATCCTGCCAGAAGGGGACCTAAATCAGCCTTCGCCAAACCTTTTGCCTTCCAGATGTGTCGGACCGCAACGCCCAGCATCCCCAGCCAGCCTGGCTGGGGATGCTGGGCGTTGCGGTCCGACACATCTGGAAGGCAAAAGGTTTGGCGAAGGCTGATCTAAATCCCCTTTGGAAGCCACCGACGCCGTTTCCTTTCCGGCAAGAAGGAGGCTCCGAACATCCTCTCCACATCTCCCAGGCGTTTATTGGCCCCCTCCCTGCCGCCCATCGCAGCCTCACCTGTCTGGACCAAATTGAAGCTGACGTCGGCCTCCGTAATCATGGGGAGGATGTGGCTCTGGCACCACTGCAGTCCGTTGCCCTTGCCTCCGAAAGGGTTGAGCAGAAGGAGCAGGCGACGGGGACGCGGCAGGAGGCTACGGCTGATCTCTGGGGAGGGAGGGGAGGAACGGAGAAGGTAAGCAGACGAGTCGCCAAGGAGCACATGGCTGGCCTCGGCTGGACCTGCAGGCCGGCGCAAAATTAAACTCTCTGTGTAGCAGGAGAGGCTCTTTTGGATGAACTCCTGGAGGAGAAGGCTATCAACGGCTACTAGCCCTGATGGCTAGCTGCTACCACCAGTATCTGAGGCAGTAAGCCTATAAGCACCACTTGCTGGGGAACATGGGTGGGAGGCCGCTGTTGCACCATGTCCTGCTTTGTGGTTCCCCTGGCCGACGGCTGGTTGGTCACTGTGTGAACAGCGTGCTGGACTAGATGGACCCTCAGTCTGATCCAGCAGGGCACTTCTGATGTTCATGCTCCAGGCGGCACTATGGGCCATTTTACAGATGCACACAGAACACTTTATGTCGACTTGGGACTCTGTAACACGCGTGCATTGCAAACGGCCATGTTCGGCCGGGCACATGGAGCGAGTTTGTGCAGAAGTGGGCCAAGGGAAGGTGCAACAGTAAACCAGAGCTCTGGGGGAAAAATCCCGGCTAATTATCTGCGTCCCGCTTGCAGCCTCCCACCAGCGGCAGCAGCCAAACTGTCCAGAATCCGAAAGCTTGCTGTGTGGTCCGAACCAGGGCTCCTGGCCTGTCAGTGCCAGACAAGCCGGGGATCGTAAATCAAGAAAAAAAAATCCTGGTTTGCAATTCTGGCTCGAAAAGGGCACAACCAGTTTAGACAACACTCTCGCCCCAAATTTGGCCGTCTCTACAGAGATTTCTTATGCAACTCTGAGAGGCAGCTGACTCTGCGGAGAAGGCGGCTGCTTAGGCCAGAAACAAGTTTTTGAAAGAATTGAAGAGCATGAAGCAAAGTGGTGAACACTCCTCATTATTATAGTCTCACCTTTGCTCAAACAGGTCTTTTCATCGCTTCCAAACACCACAAAAGCAGCTTAATTAGGGACGATATAACCATCGAGACACCAGTAATGATGGCTGCCCTACCATCTTCAGCTTTCTTGAGTGGGAAGGAAGTAAAGTATCACACACATCCCTCCACTGATTGGCAGATACCCCCCCCCCCCGGCTAACCTTCACAGCTACCACCCCCAAGCATCTTCTGCAACCTGGGGCCCTCTGGGTGCTTTGGACTACAACTCCCAGAATTCCGAAACATTTCTTGGCCATGCTAGCTGGGGCTGATATGAGTTGAAGTCACATCTAGAGGGCACCAGGTTGGGAAAATCTATACGAGAGAGAGAGAGAATGGATCTTTTGGGTTTCTTACAGAGCCATCCTGAAACAGTGACAGCTTGTGGCAGGCAATTGGGGGTGCAACTCCCAGAAATGGGAGTGTGTCCCCCCCCATGACTTTCCTGCTGCTATTCCACATGCAGGATAAAAGCAGGAAGGAAGGCTTGCTAATACCAAGGAAGGAGGCAGCAGCCTGCAGCTCCAGATAACTGATCAGACCTGTCAGAATCAACAGCTGACAAACAAAGTCTAATTTGCTAAAGCCCAGAGAACTTAATTGGCGTGCGGCACTCGGAAGCTCTGTGGATGGTACTTACAATGCCGTGAGCCCTAAATAACGGCTTTGACACGCTTGCTGAGTTTCTTTGCTACTCCCCAGCCATTCAGAGAGCACCACCCCAGCTGCCACGAAGCACTATAAAAAGTAAGCGAGGCTGTGGTTGGTCCCTGCGCCAGGCCCGGGCAAAACTAGTCCGTGAACTTTCTGGGAGCGTGGGTGGATGCTAACTCAAGCGGGAACTCCATTCCATGCAGTTCCATACAAGATGAGCTCACTAGCTTTCAGAAAGTTTGAAGAAGCGGCATTCACATTGAGGGCACTCCTCACGCAGGCCAGGGTGTAGGTATGCAGAAGGTGAAATGCCAGGCAACCATTTTGGGGTGTTAGCTGTACGGCCTCAGCTCCACATAACTTCAAAGACAAACTGTACATTATATGAGCACATCCCATAAACTCTTGTCAACATTTCATCTCTGTGCTCGTGCTCTGCTCCCAACCATCTGGCGGACTGCAGCCTGACTCAATGTCTGGATCTCAGCAAAGCAGCAACCCTGTTTCGCAACCATACTGCTCGAGGCTGCAAGTGGCAGACATGCGTGATGCCCATTGCATGGAAGCCAGGACGCATAACAGGGTTGCTCCCGCCTGAGACAGCTCATACAGAGTGTAAGCTCACCCCCTGCAATCCACCCAATTGGTACAGTCCACAGCCAGGCTTGCGATCTTTGTGAATTCTGGGCCTAAAATAAGCAACCTGAGAACCATTCTGCAGCTTATGTAAAATGAGATGGTCTTCTATAAGAATACAGATGTGTAAGGCTTATTGCTAGAGATCTACCAAACCAATTTTGCTCCTTTTTGTTTTAAACTGAAGCTTGAGCTGTGTAGACGTGAAGAAAATTTTGAAGCTTCGAAAAAATCCAAAGCTTGAGCTTTGATAGCAATTAATTTCCTCCGCACCAAACAGGAAGGGCAGCCCCAGCGGGATGATGGACAGCCCTGCTTGGCGAATCAGTGTAACACGAAGGCAGTGCCCAGCCTCAGGGTTAGGCTGTCACCGCCAGCGGGGAAGGAAAAAAGAGATAGGGCGCAAGGTAGGGGAGGAGCTGCTCTCCGCATGCAAATTTTGGAGGGCAGATTCACTATTCATGAGCCCCTCATTATTCATGAGGAGATGGAGGGGCAAAAAAGCGAGAAAGAAGCAGGACTACTAGGGACCATGGCTATAAGGGTTTTACACAAATAGAAATACAAGACTTCAGATTGCAGTGTGTGTCTGTATAGTGTCCTATATTGAATGAGACAGTAGAATTACAAACTGTGGAGTGTATCTGTGCCTTTAAAAAAAAAACCAGAAAGCTTCACCAGATATAAAAGAACTCCCTACACATAGTAACTTAAGCACATCAGGGAGAGAGTGACACTGCAGCTTACTCCTTGGTTGAGGGCTTTCTGCATACAGGGACTTTCCTACATACAAAACATTCAAAAATGTGTATTCATTTCAATGGGAATTTACATCCTACATTCCTGGTATAAAGCGCTCAAGGCAGCCAACATAAATAGATCCCCAACAATTAAAAACAAACAAACCATCAAACAGTGTAACGCAACACAAGGGCCCATTAAAAACATCTGTGATAAAAATATAACACAGTGGCAGCAGGAAACAATTCAATACTGCAGAGATTAAGCAAGCAGCTGAAACAAATAAATCTTCATCAGGCGGCAAAACTGTAACACAGTTGAAGAAAGAGTTCTGCTGGGCTAGATATGGACGTTTCATTGCTTGGGTGCTGTCACAAAGAAGGCCCCACCAAGAGGACTTCAGATAAAGCCAGGACACATAACAGGGTCTCTCCTGCCTGAGACAGCTCAAACGACAGCTCTTGTTTTCAGAGAGTAGCATTGGGTGACCAGTCCTCGGCCTCCTGGCAATTGAGCTATGGAGTGCCGCAGGGCACCACCTTGTCCCCAATGTTATTTAACATCTATATGAAGCCATTGGGAGCGGTCATTAGGGGATTGGGAGCTAAATGCCATCAATACGCTGATGACACGCAGCTCTATCTCCCTGTGACAACTGAATCAGGTGAGGCTGTGCGGGTCCTGGACCAGTGCCTAGACTCAGTAATGGGCTGGATGAGGGCCAATAAACTGAGACTGAATCCTGGCAAGACGGAAGCCCTGTGGGTGAGTGGTTCCCGAGTCCGGGGGACAGGCTCATTGCCTGTTCTGGATGGTGTTCCTCTGCCTCTGAAAGAACAGGTTCGTAGTTTGGGGGTACTCTTAGACCCATTTCTGTCGTTGGAGGCTCAAGAAGCCGCCACGGCTTGGAGTGCCTTTTACCATCTTCGGTTGGTTCGGCAACTACGGCCTCTCCTGGTAGCTTGGCCACGGTGGTACAGGCATTGCTAACCTCAAGGTTGGATTACTGCAACGCGCTCTATGTGGGGCTGCCCTTGAAGCTGGAGCTAGTGCAGAATGCTGCAGCTCGGCTGTTGTCTGGAGCTGCCCCTTTCCAGCATGTAACTCCTCTGCTGAGGGAACTGCACTGGCTGCCTATTCGCTACCGGGCCAGGTTTAAGGTTCTTGTACTTGTGTACAAAGCCCTAAACAACTTGGGACCAGGATACCTGAGAGAGCGCCTTCTCCCTTACCAACCTGCCCGGTCACTGAGGTCATCCGAGGGCCTGCTCCTGGTGGTTCCACCTAGATCCATCCTCCGATTGGAATCCACCAGGGGAAGAGCCTACAGCGTGGTGGCGCCCCTCCTGTGGAATTCCCTGCCTCTGGAGGTCAGGCAGGCTCCGACCTTGTACTCCTTTCGGCGCCTCCTGAAAACATCTTTATTCCAAGAAGCCTTCCCTTAATATGCAGCCTTGAATCTGTTTTTGCTTCTTTTAAATGTTGTTTTAACTGTTTTATTCTGTTTTTATTTTCATTTTATCTTGTACACCGCTCCAAAATTTTTCAATGGGGAGCAGTATATATTCTAAATAAATAAATAATACAGAGAAGATGACCCTATCACTACTCTGGCCCCAAGGTTTTCAAAGGCAGGGGTGTCAAACCACTTTCAACCCAAGAGTCAATTACCAAGCATTTTTTTTTGGTCGGGGGGGGGGGGGGGGGAGAATGGTGCATTCCAATGGTGGGACCAAAACACCAAAAAATGCCAGCACAGTTTAGCTGATAGCTTTTACTGCCTGTAAGTAAGCCTAAGGAGAGGCATTTCAACCTTTTAAAATGGGGGTGGGTGGGTTTGACATGCAAAAGCCTGTCAAACGATTGGTGGTTGGAGGAAAGGGGGCGTGGCCTTCTGGGAAACCAGGGAGGGCCAGGTTTGGCCCATGGGGCTGAGGTTCCCCACCCGTGCTGTTAATAGCCAGCACTCTGAATTGAGCCCCCAAACCAGAAGAGTAACCAGAAATGCAAGCATCCATTAGCACTCTGAAGTGGGTCAGCCCAGACACCAGTATCCTAGCACAGCGAAGTCCAAGCAAAGATGTGATGGAGCAGCCATGGACACAGGTGCGTGACGCGATCACCGGTGCCCCCTTCACCTATAAAGCAGAGGTGAGGGGAGTCGACTCTTCACAAAATGGAGGGGAGCTCTATCATCCGCTCGTTCCCCATGTTACCGTGCTGTGCCCAGCCATTTAAGCCAGGTTTCCCCAACCCGACGCCCATCCCCCCCCCCCCCCCCCCACGAGCACCTGCCTGGGAAAGGCTTCTTTGAGCAATTGCAGTACCAGAGGTGAGCCAAGTGGGGAGAAAATTGCTCAAAGCAAGATGGAGCAGAGTGAAGTAACAAGACAGGGTGGAGAACCAACCGCCCTCAGCTGAATTTCAAAAGCTCTCTGCATGCAAGCAGTTGAAACCTCTGGCAAGTGAGATCTGTTCCCTCCCTGGCAGCCGGCAGCGTGGGAAGAGAGGGAGGGAGAGACAGAGAGAGAAGGGGGGGGGCAGAGAGAGAGAGAGAGAGAGATGGCAGAGAGAGAAAGGCGTGACAGTGTGTGTGCAAGCCACTCACTTCTGCCTCTGGCCTTACCCACCACAGAATCGGGGGGCCCTGCAACAGATTACCCATGAAGAAATGTGGCCCTCAAAAGAGAATAGGTCTCCCCAACCCCAGTGTAAAGAGTACAACACCCACGTGAGCGCATACATACATCACTCAGATTGACGTGCGACTGGGACAGACGTACACTTAAAGTATGCGCGAGGGCTCCATCCCACCGTGCTTGGCCCCGAGAACTGATCAAAGGAACACCATGAAGGGAGAAATTATGGAGCTGATACAGGGCTATGCTAATAAGCGTCTGGCTCCACACACCTGTCACGTTCTATTGAATGAAACCGCACTGCCTGCATTGCAAGTGGAGAGGCCAGTAACAAGCGTAGCACTCCAGGTACGGGGCAGAGGGAAACTTAAGCTGTGCCGTGGCCTAGTCGTGCACCTGGGTGCACACGCCTTGGTCTCCAGGACGGCCATCTATTTCGATGGGGAGCAAAGTGCAGCAGTTGAGAAGTCTGACTGTTTCGTTTGTTATCATTCTTTATATTCCGCCTTACAGGGCACAAAGCCTGCGAAGGTGGATTACCTGCAAACCTCAGTGAAAATGCATTAATAGGATCACGACAATAAATATATTAACACAGAACAGGGCAGTTGGTGGTCGATGGCCCACTGGGAGGGAGGGAAAGGGACGGTGTAGCTGCAGCAGGTGCCTGGTGCTCTCATTCTCTCTCTCTCTCTGTAAGCAAAAGGAGGCAGAGAGACAGTCACAGCAATTGTATTTTGTTCTCGTCTTCTCCTCATGGGTGTCGTACCCTTTGCAAAGCATTATGTCCCTGTGGTTGGAGCGGTGTTTGGTGTTGGCCATTTGTGTCTGGAAGTCCAAGGCAAGGCACCTATAGTGGTTCTAGGCAGGGCTGTTGGGCTTAATGACGCGCTCACGCTCCCTTAAGAACCGAAGAGGAGCCCTGCTGGATCAGACCAAGAGCCCATCTAATCCAGCATTCTGTTCTCACAGTGGCTGTCAACCAGGGACCCCCAAGCAGGACATGGGTGCAATAGCATCCTCCCACCCATGTTCCCCAGCAACTGGTGCATATAGGCCTACCCTGCCGAATTTTAAGATACTTGACTGTTATTTTAATATTGTAGTATTATATGTTTTAATCAGTTTTATGTATGTTATGGTATTTGTATCTAATGATGTTCTCCGCCTCAATCCAGAGTGAGAGGCGAGTAAGAAATAAATATATGATGATGATGTCTTAGATACTGGAGGTAACACATTGCCATCAGAACTAGTAACCATTGATAGCCTTCTCCTCTAGGAATGCATCCAACCCCCCCTTTTAAAGCCATCCAAACTGGTGGCCATCACTACATCTTGTGGTAGCGAGTTCCATAATTTAACTATGCGCTGTGTGAAGAAGTCCTTCCTTTTATCTGTCCTGAATCTCCCACCAATCAGCTTAATGGGATGATCCTGAGTTCTAGTATTATGGGAGAAAACTATTTCCCTATCCACGTTGTCCACACATGCATAATTTTGTACACCTCTATTATGTCTCCCCTTAGCTTCTTTTCCAAGCTAAGCAATCCCAGCTGTTGTAACCTTCCCTCATAAACATGCTCCAGCCCCTTAATCATTTTAGTAGCCCTTTTCTGCATTTTTTCCAGCTCTACAATCTTTTTTTTTAAAGATGTGGTGAGGGAAGTATTCTAAGTGTGGCCACACCATAGATTGGTATAAAGGCAGTATGACACAGGCAAGGCCCCTGTGCATTCTGAAGTTGGGCTGTCCTGCAGTCAGGCTTTCCAAGCCAAACGGGTTTGGATGACTCCAGCAAGCTTGCCACACGCTTGCACACATTGCAAAGAAACATATACTCAAGTGTGCATTCAAGCGGAAGAGAATAGATAAAGAGGCTTTCATATCAGTGCTTTGAGGGTGTATCCCAAAATACTACCTTCGCAATTTCCAAAAGCTAGGATGCCTGGCCGAAGAAACTATTTAGATGGCCTTGGTACAAGATGCTCCTTGGGGAAAGTGGGGCGATTTTTGGTTTGTCTGTTCAAAGCACACCCCTGAAACAATACCCAGATTGGTCAGTAACAGAGAAGGATGTGCAGCCTGGAGCTTATTGCAAGCCACGGGCCTCTACAAAAAACACCCAGGCAGAGAACACGGGTGACTGATCATAGGCTCTGTGGCCAAATGGGGATCGCCCTTGGAAAAGACAGGTTGCTTACCTGTAACCGTAGTTCTTCGAGTCGTCATCTATGCAGTCACGCATATGGGCTCTGCGCCTGCGCGGGGCCAGCTTCGGAAACTTCTCTAGCTGAAAATCTTTTAGGCGGGAACCCCTCCCCCACCGTCCACTGAGCATGCTCAGGGGTTCCCGCCTAACTCCCCAGTTCCTGAAACCGCCTACAGTCTCACTGAGGTGAACCACCAGGTGATCAACTTTAAATGACATCATAGTGGGGACGGTGGGAGGGTTGTGTGACTGCACAGATGACCACTTGAAGAACTACAGTTACAGGTAAGCAACCTGTCTTTCTTCTTCGTGGTCTCTGTGCATCACACATATGGGCGGATAACAAGCTGACTTACCGGAGGTGGGTGGTGTCAGATGATGGATGAGTTTCACAGAATTGCCGATAGGACGGCACGCCCCAAAGCGCAGTCTCTACGCGCTCTGATGTCCAGACGGTAGTGGCTGGCAAAAGTCAGAGGAGTCGACCAGGTAGCCGCTTTCCAGAGGTCTGGTAGAGCGATCCCCTTTTCAAAGGCTGTAGAGGTGGCCACTCCTCTCGTGGAGTGTGAACGCACCTCGCCCTCCAACGGGAGGCCAGCGAGTTCATAGGCTAGCTTAATAGTCTGCACTACCCAAGCAGATATTCTCTGCGGAGATACCTGAAGTCCCTTTTGCTTGCCCCCATAACAAACAAAGAGTCTTTGGGATCTCCGGAGGGTAGCAGTTCTGGACTGGTAGAAGGCGAGGGCCCACCTTACGTCCAGGGTATGTAGAGCAGACTCAATAGGAGATGTCGGCGAAGGAAAAAATCTTGGGAGCGTGATGTCCTGCCCAAGGTGAAAAGAAGAAACGACCTTTGGGAGAAAAGCTGGATCCGGTCTAAGGACCACCTTGTCAGCATGAAACACTGTGTATGGTGGATCTATGCGGAGTGCTGCTAGTTCTGATGCACGCCTAGCAGATGTGACTGCCACAAGGAATGCCACTTTGAAAGTGAATAGCCGCAGATCAATCTTTGCTAGAGGCTCAAAGGGTTTGGTAGATAGTGCCTTGAGCACCACGGAAAGGCTCCATTGAGGGACAAAGGAGCGAACTGGTGGAATGGTGTTCTTCGTGCCCTTCATGAACCGTTTTGTCAAAGGGTGCGTGAAGACCGAACAGCCCTGAACCCAATGGTGTGAGGCAGAGATAGCTGCTAATTAAACTCTAAGTGACGAGAACTTGAGTCCTTTTTTAAATAAAGAAAAAAGAAAAGCACTGTTGCTATTGGTGCTGAAAACGGGTTCTCGTTCCTACTGAGGGCAAAAGCAGAAAATGCTGTCCATTTTTTTTGCGTATGATCTTCTAGTAGCTGGTTTCCTGGCTGCTAGAATAATGTTCCATATGTCAGTAGGCAGTGGTTGGTTGTCTAGCGTTGCCTTATCCTCCATGCCGTTAGGTTTAGGGACTGGACATCCGGATGGAAGATGAGTCCCTTCCCCTTGGATATGAGGTTGTGGCATTGAGGCAGTCTGATAAACTGAACCATGGCTGCCTTGGCCACCAAGGCGCTACTAAGATGGCGTTGTCGTTGTCGCTGCGCAGCTTTACAATGACTCTTGAGAGAAGAGGTATGGGGGGGAACAGGTACAGAAGCTGACTTGTCCACGTCCTCTCGAAAGCGTCTCCTAGAGATGCTGCCCCGTGGCCCGCCCACGTGCAGTATTGGTTGCAGATGGCGTTCTCTGGTGACGCGAATAAATCTATTACAGGCTGTCCCCATGCCTGAAAGATCATGTCCAGAACAGAGTCTTTCATCCGCCACTCGTGTGTATCCACAAAGGTGCGGCTGAGGTTGTCTGCCAGGACATTGTCCTGGCCTGCGATGTGAATGGCAGACAAAGTCATGTCGTGGGCAATTGCCCAATGCCAAATGTCCAGAGTGAGGGAGATCAGGTCCATAGACCACGTCCCACCTTGCTTGTTTATATGCCAGACTGCAGCCATGTTGTCCGTATGGATCTGGATTACATGACCTGACAAGGTCTGCTGAAAGGCATATAGTGCTTTTTGGATAGCCATCAACTCCAAAACGTTGATGTGTCTTGTCTTGTCGAGGGAACTCCAACGCTCTTGTATGGTTAGATCCCCGCAGCGGGCTCCCCAGCCCAATAAGGATGCGTCTGTCATAAGATGCTGTGTTGGCAGTGGGGGTTTGAAATCTAGGCCCTGTGTGATATTGGGCAGATTCGTCCACCAAAGGAGTGTGTTCTTTATCTTGGTAGGGAGCAACAATTTCACTCGATGAGCGTCCAATGTATTGTCGTACTCCCGCAGAAGCCACAACTGTAGAGGTCTCATGTGCAGATGTGCCCAAGGAACGACGTTGACCGTAGCTGCCATAAACCCCAATAACCTTTGTACCTGGAAGGCAGAGGTGATTTTAGAGCGGAAGATCTTAAGCGCAAGCTTAATTAGCGTATTGGCTCTGTCCTCCGGAAGGAAAGCCCTGGAGCGGGTTGAGTCCAGAATTGCTCCAAGGAATTTAATTTTTTGGGTTGGTTGAAAATTTGATTTTTCCTTGTTGATGCAAAGGCCTAATTCGTTGAGGAGGTTGATGGTGAGGTGGGTATTACGGGTGGCTTCTTGCTCCGTATTAGCCACTATCAGCCAATCGTCCAAGTAGGGGTAAATTTCTACCCCTCGAGTCCTCAGAAAGGCGCAAACTGGTGCCATACACTTTGTGAAGACTCAAGGAGCAGTAGAAAGACCAAAAGGAAGCACTTTGAATTGGAAAATGTCTTCGCCCACTATGAACCTGAGGAATTGGCGATGGTCAGGATAAATAGAGATGTGGAAATAAGCATCTTTAAGGTCTATGGAAGTAAATCAATCCCCTTGGGAGAGGAAAGGTAAGATGCTTGCTAAAGAGTTCATCCGGAATTTTTTAGGGGTGATGAACTTGTTTAGCTCTCTGAGGTCCAAAATAGGTCTCAGCCCCCCATCCCATTTCAGAACCGTAAAGTAGCGGGAATAGAACCCGCCTCCTAGTGCGCAAGTTGGTAATCACTCTATGGCGCCCTTTTCTAAAAGAGACGTAGTCTCTTGCAATAGAGCATCTGTAGGTGGTGAGAACCTTGCGGTTCCGAGGTGAGGTGAGGTGGAGAACTCTATTTTGTAGCCCCGAGAGGTGATGTTAAGGACCCATGTATCAGTTGTAATAGTGGTCCAATTGCGGTAAAAAGGGGCGAGGGTGTCACCAAACTTAGGTGTTAAGCTGTTTGGTAAATGACAGTCAAAGACGCCGTCTTTGATTCGGATCAGGCTTGCTCTTGTTTTGCTTGAAGCGTCCTGGGTATTGCTGTCTCCTGAACTGACCTTGAGGTTGGTACATAGTGGGACGGTCTTGTAATTGGAATTGCTGTTGCCTTGGTTGGAACTGCTGCTGCGTTCTCGGCCAGCGCCTCTGGCAGAATGGTCTCTGAAGTTGTTGCTGACCAATCCCCATTTTCTTAGCCGTGTTTTTGGCTTTCTGGATGCTCTCCATGGACTCATCCATGGAAGAGTCCTTCCCCATCAAAGGGGAGGTCCTCAATGCGGGTGCGTGCTTCTTGTGATAGTCCTGCGGACCTAAGCCACGCATGACGTCTTAATGCAATGGAGGCCACCATTGCTTTTGAAGCACAGTCAGTGGCGTGTCGCGCTGTATTAAGTTGTTGGCATGACAGCCTCATGGCCTCCGTGTAAAAGACATTTGCCAGCTCTCTCTGATCGTCTGGCAGATATCCAGAAAGGGTTGCCATCTTTTCCCACCAAAAAGACTGTTGGCATTCTCTTCCCCTCCTTATTGTTTTACTATGATTTTATTAGATTGTAAGCCTATGCGGCAGGGCCTTGCTATTTACTGTTTTACTCTGTACAGCACCATGTACATTGATGGTGCTATATAAATAAATAATAATAATAATATTTAGCCATGGTGGCTTGGTAATTGTGTATGCGGAGTGACAAAGACGAAGAAGAATAAATTCTCCTTCCCAGGCCGTCCAGCCTACGACCCTCCTTGTCAACCGGCGCATTATGCTTCCTTTGAGTGCGCCCTTGGGATGCCTCCACGATAATTGAATTGGGTTTGGGATGGGTGAAGAGGAAAGGGGCTGTCTTTTCTTGGATTTTGTAAATGTTGTCCAGCCTCCTTGACGTTGGTGGCATAGATGAGGGCATTTTCCACGACTGTTGTGCTGTGCGTAATAGCACAGGTAGGTATGGAATTGCCGCTGGGGTAGATGACTCGCAGTATAGATCATCGTACACCAGGTCGTTTAATTTTTCTATTGGCTGGGACATTTCGATCCCCAGGGATCTCGCCATCCTTTGCACTTGGTCCGTGAAATGTGCCAAGTCTTCAGAGGGGGAGATTACATCTGTCGCTACAACTAAATCATCCGGTGAAGGGATGGATGGTGCCGGCGATGGTTCTTGAGAGGAGTCTGATTGATAATCTTCATCAGACGGCTCATCCAATGCACTTCCCCTTACCCTAGCTGCGGGCAAAGATTGCAGAGCCTGCGACGGTACCGACATAGTCAGTGCCGTAGTCTGCACCGGTTGAGGTGGAGGTCTCGGTACCGAGGGTTGTGGTGGTGGTGGCATAGCGGCAGTATCTTCCGCGGGTGGAGGGTGGGAAATTGTCTCTGATGGGGGCTGGCGAAAGCGCGGATAAGGAGCATAGTGCTCCTGGTAGTAATAAAAGTCCTGCTCTCGCCTATGCCTCCAATCCTCGTAATAGTACGGAGGATAATGTGGGGGTTGCCAATCCTGCCTCCTGTTTGGTGTGCGGGGGTGGCCCCCGTAGTCGTAGTATTGGCTTGAATGAGCTGAAGCCGGTGAGCGATCCTGGCTGTATCCATAGGGTGAAACGGGACGGTACCGACGGCTGTCGGTATCGGGAGGAGGCATATCTCGGTACCGATGCGTGTCGGTATCGAAATCTCGGTACCGATGTGTGTCGGCATCGATCATTGGTTGTGATTCATGTCTTTGTTGGTACCGATGTCCATTGGTATCTCGAGACAATTGCTGGCTTTGGAGGTATCGAGGGGAGGTAGGACCCTCTTCTGCCAGTGTCGGATCTTGCGAGGAGCCTCTAATCTCTCCTTCTGAGATTGATGCCCTTACACTTGTCTCCTCGGTCGGTATTGTAATGATATTGAACGGAGGAGGAACCGGAGAAGCCAGTATTTGTTCCGTTCGTGGTGGTGTCAAGGCCGGTGGTGAAGACGGAGTTGCCCATCTCGGTATCGAGAAGGCTCTTGGTACCGAAAGTGTTGGTATCGGACTTGTCGATATTGGAGGCGTTTTTTGCAAGGACAGCCTCGATATTGGGCTCCTCGGTGCCGTAGGACGCTTCGGTATCGAAGGGTTTAACTTAGCCGATTTTTTCTTTTTCTCTTTCGATTTAAGTTTGCTTTTCTTCCTTTGGGGTTCTTCGGACCCAACATGCTCTCTCGCTCTCTTAGAGATCTTTCTGGCTGCTTTTGATGAAGCGGAGAGAGAGGAGGAAGAGGGGGGAACCGATAAGGCATCACTCCGCGAAGGAGGAGGTTGGGGCATCGACTCCATAGTATTGGAAGATTTGGAGCGTCGAGATGTACTCTGTTTCTCCACTGCCTCCGCCTTTTCCCAAAGTAACGCCCGAAGGCGATCTGATCGATTTTTCCTGGTTTGCCTCGAGAATTTCAGGCAAAAACAGCATGATTCGACGTCATGTGTCTCCCCCAAACACAGCAAACACCGGGAATGTCCGTCCGTTTGAGAAATCTTCTGCCCGCAGGTGGAGCACTTTTTGAATAGGCCTTGCTGTGCCATAGGCACCAAGGCTGAGGTAACGAACAACAAGTATAATTTTTTAAAATATATATATATAGAAAAGGATAGAAAACTGAAGAAGCAAGAAAAGGATGAAAAATAGAATATTTTCAGCTGAGGTAAACGATACCAAACAGAGAAAACGCTGTTGACCCTACAGGCAGTTGAAGAGAACTGGGGAGTTAGGCGGGAACCCCTGAGCATGCTCAGTGGACGGTGGGGGAGGGGTTCCCGCCTAAAAGATTTTCAGCTATAGAAGTTTCCGAAGCTGGCCCTGCGCAGGCGCAGAGCCCATATGTGTGATGCACAGAGACCACGAAGAAGAACCAGGAAGGAGCCATAAAAACGTTCCTTGACATCTTTATTGTGAGCACTAAAAAAATAAAGCAAGACTCAAAAGATCGAAGGGCCAAGTCTGGGAAGGCCATGAAAGAACTGGAGATGGGATCAGTTCATAAAGATATCTGAGCACACAAGCTTAAGATTGCCATGCTCTGGATAACCCTTCCCCAAGATGTGTTGGACTACAGCTCTCTGGCTGGGGGTGATGGGAGTTGCAGACCAACACAAATTGACTGCACCAGGACGGGGAGGCTATGCCCATCTCTACATTACATTGCGCATCCTACATGAATCTGCTCCATCCTTTCCGCATGTATTTACGTGGGCTGCGAACATTGTCAAGTCAAATGCATTCGCCCTTCAGTTGTTGCTGGACTCAAACTCCCATGAGCTCCAGATAGGATGGTCAGTGGTCAGAGATGATAGGTGTTTGGAGTTTAACATCTGGAGGACCACAAGTTGCCCAGACCCGCACTGACAGCTTTGTTGAGGAAAGCGGATGTAGGTCAATAAAACGGCTAAGAGCTCAGATCTTCTCCAATGATCATGAGGGCTGGAAATCTAATTTTCGTGCCACCACTGCCCCCCCCCCACGCACCCACGCCAACTTTAAACAAAAGCCAAGGTCTCATAGAATCATAGAATAGCAGAATTGGAAGGGGCCTACAAGGCCATCTAGTCCAACCCCCTGCTCATGCAGGAATCCACCCTAAAGCATCCCTGACAGATGGTTGTCCAGCTGCCTCTTGAATGCCTCTAGTGTGGGAGAGCCCACAACCTCCCTAGGTAACTCTTAGGAACACAATTCTTAGTGACTGGATGGCGAAGGATTTCCACCTCTGCCTCCAAAGTACAACAAGGAAGTAAGGAGAAAAAGAGTCAAAAGGGCACTGAAATTATCTTCATATGCTGGGAATTATTAATAGCTGAGATTAAGCCCCGAAGCACCAGCCTCCAAACAGACAGGGGGCAACCAAGATGCCAGTATTCAGAGTCCCCTCCCAGTACATCAACACCCAACTACCATAGTATTTTGACACTCTGCCTGACAACTCTCAAATCTGCTGAAGGAGCGGGGACAGGACGTTGCCTAACAGAGCTGGAGGACCCATGCCCCTCTGAGGTGGCCAGTGGACAAGGACAATGGCATTTCTAGTCCAACATCATCTGGAGGCCCACGGGATGCCCACCGCTGCAGTATAATTTACTTTTAAAATGCGTATTTCCACCTGCCCTATAGCCGGGTGGCAAGGCCGGAAAAGCAGCCAGCATCCTGGCGAATATCAGGGCGGTGTAGAAAAAAAAAAATAGGGCACCAGAAACACGAAACACACATCATCGTAATGATACAGAGAAGGCTGCCAATAGGCAATAAATAACCTTGGCCAGGTTGGGAATAGGGACTGGCTGCCCTGAGGAATTTACACAGGCAGGGAGCCACTCTCTGCAAGACATCTAAGTTACCGAGGGTGCCCCACCCACCTGGAACCTTGGCCACCCAGGTACTTGCCTCAGTCGCCTCTGCAGTTGGCCCAGCCCTGCCTTCCGCCATGTAGCTCACTGGGTAGTCCTGGGCTAGTCACTGGTTCTGGATCAAGCCTCCTTCATAAGCATAGCACAGGATCGTCCCATAGCTTTGTCGAAGATGACCACGGCACTTATTGCTTCTTACCCTATTTCTTCGATTCTAAGACGCACTTTGTCCCCCATATAAACATCTCTAAAAATGGGGTGCGTCTTAGAATTGCGGGTGTGTCTTAAGGTTTTTTTTTCTGTTGGTGGTACTGAAATTAGTGTGCGTCTTACAACCGATTATTACTCATACTTATATCCTGCCTTTTTTCCTCCAAGGAACCCCAGGCGACATACATAGTCATCGTCGTCCTCTCCATTTTATCCTCACAACAACAACCTCCCTGTGAGGGAGGTTGGGCTGAGAGTTGTGACTGGCCCAAAGTCACCCAGTGAGCTTCCGTGGCTGAGTGGGGATTAGAACAAATGAAATGAAGATGGCCCAACCAACAGCCTGCAGCTGCCAAACTCTTCTGGAAGCACAAGATGCCTTTATATATGGGGCAACAGCACCTTCCCACCCATGTTCTCCAGAAACTGCTTCAGGTGAGCTACCTCCAGTATCTGAGGCAGTGAGCCTGTGTGCACCAATCGCTGGGGAATATGGGTAGGAGGGTGCTATTGCACCATGTCCTGCTTTGTTGGTCCCTGGCCAATGGCTGGTTGGCCACTGTGTGAACAGAGTGCTGGACTAGATGGACCCTTGGTCTGATCCAGCCGGGCTCTTCTTACGTTCTTATAGGGCTGTACCCTGTGTTCCTGCACACCTTGTTTGAAAGAAGGAATGCAACTTTTTGACCTCTGCTACTGCAGCACCGAAATTCAGTTGCAATTCCATCAACAGCAAGATACACCCTCTGGAGGGGCTGGGGGGGCGGGATAGAAGTTGGCACAAGACCCTCCAAACTTGCCCACTCTGGCGGTATAGAATTGCAACCCAAATGTCTTTAGGACTGGAGCCTTATTCACCGCACTTCACATACAGCTGTCAATCACCCCCACAACAAATACTTTTGTAAGCCGCCGTGAAAGCCTTTTTTGGCTGAATGGCGGCATAAAAATGCTTAAATAAATAAATAAGGTGAGTATTATCAACCCCATGCAACCAGGCCCTGGCCACGGATCGACTAACACAAAGTAAACCAGACACGTCCATGTGCTGGAAACAGGAGCACAAATACACAAGTATACGGTATACGCCGACTGTACATTCAGCACCTACTATAAAACCTGAGGCAGGGTGAGAGGAATAATATATATTTAATAATTAACAGTATATATTTAAGTCCTTGCTATCAAGTTTGACAGGTCAGGAAGGAGTGCCGAGTTCCAGTCATTCATTAAGGCCCAAAATGCCTTTGCGTCCAGGCCACACCCTCCCATCCCCACCACAATGCGAACGCCAAGCGTACCAATCTCACTTCATTTTCCCAAACAAATGAAAGGCAGCAATTCAAAAGTTGTTTATTTAGGAGCGACTCCCCACACAATATGATAATAATCAACTGGGGTGTGGATTAGGAGTTGACTACGCGGAGTCGACTCACACATCCCCCGCCCTCCCCACCACCACCAGTTCTCCAGCAAGTATCCCATCAGCCATTTCTGCTGAAAATCTATCTTGCCAGCTGGACTAGAGCAGCTGCTGCCGCTTCAAACACTCTTGCCATGAGACTCTGTGGCTGACAAAATAAGCAACAGCAGCCGAGGAAATAACCAATGGTGCTCTCCACACCACACAATGGTTTAAATACCCAACTCTGCACAGCATTGGTTATTTGTGTTGGTTATTTCAGCCAAATTACCGCCTGTTGGTTAAAACATTCCCACCACACAATACATTGCCGACTATTGAAACCACCGTTGGTTATTGTGTTGTTATTGTTATTGTGTTGTCTGAATCATAGAATAGTAGAGTTGGAAGGGGCCTATAACGCCATCGAGTCCAATCCCACCCCCACCCCGCTCAGTGCAGGAATCCACCCTAAAGCATCCCTGACAGATGGTTGTCCAGCTGCCTCTTGAACAGCTCTAGTGTGGGAGAGCCCACAACCTCCCTAGGTAACTGGTTCCATTGTTGTACTGCTCTAACAGAGAGGAAGTTTTTCCTGACATTCAGCCGGAATCTGGCTTCCTGTAATTTGAGCCCATTATTCTGTTAGTGTGTACAACCCACACCCTTAGATCACATTTGGAGGCCCTTCTCAGACGTCGGAAGGGTGGCCAAGAGAGGGCGGACCAATAGAAGTCTGCCTGGTGCCTAGATTTATTTATTATATTTTTATATCGCCCAAGAGCCAAAGCTCTCTACATGCCTGCCATTTCGGCACCAGGCTAGCACATTTCTCTTCTCTTGCGTTTTTTAATATCTGTGATTTAATGTTATTAAGGCATGTTTAGGCAGGAAAAAAATTCTGTTTTTTTCTGTCTAAACATGCATACGATTGCGCCATAGGGCGGCAGTCCTTTCTACACTGACTTCGGAATACGTCTCATTGATCTCAATGGGTCTTACATCTGAGTAGGCATCCATAGGATTGCATTGTTTTTGTCTATTTGTCTGCATCTTATGGTTTTAACATTTGTGCTTGCATTTTTTTTTTAAAAAAAACATGTATTTTAGTCCTTGTGACTTGGCTTTAACTCCTCTTCCTGTTGCCTATTTTTAGCTTACATCATTTAAAATGCTGGTATTAACATTTAAAGCCCTGAACACCTTGGGGCCAGGCTATCTGAAGGAACACCTCCACCCATATGTACCTGCCTGGACCCTAAGGTCATCCTCAGGGTTCCTTCTCCATGAGTCCCTGCCAAACGAAGTGAGGCAGGTGGCTACCAGGAGGAGGGCCTTCTCTGCTGTGGCACCCTGGCTGTGGAACGAGCTCCCTTAAGGAGGTTCGCCTGGCACCTGCACTATATTCTTTCAGATGCCTTTTTATTCTCTCAGTATTTTAACAGTCTATAAATTAATTTTAACTTTGTTATTTTAAATTTGTATTTCTGCACTGCTGCTGATTTTATCCTGGTTGTGCTTCCATATTGTACTTTATATCATGTTTTTATACTGTTGTTTTATACTTTGAATGATTTTAATTTTTGTGAACCGCCCAGAGTTATTTAGTTAATAAGGTAAATAGCAGTCTATTAGAAATACAATGTAGTTTAATAATTATGTAGTGACTATTAAAATGGGCTGTAATAAACGTAATATAGTATTGGTCGATAATAATAATAATAATAATAATAATAATAATAATAATAATACAATATGCTCTGACTACCTAAGGATGTGTACAGAAGTAATATATCCAGTGTAATCCTATAGGTATTTACTCAAAATTAAGCCCCATCTAATTCAGTGAAACTTACTCCCAGATAGGTGTGTATAGAAATTATTTTATTTAAAATATTTCTAGGTGTCTTTCAGGAGCCCTAGCAAGGTGGGGCTCCTGAAAGACCAATACAGTAAAGTCCAATACAGTAAAACCCCATAGAGTGATAACGCAGCAAAAATTAATGGAATCAATGAACACCAGCAAAAGAATAGCTAGCCTAGATGGTACGAAAATCGAAAACCCATTTGCAGCTAAAACTCCAGAACAGTCCAATAAAACATAATCAGGAAAAGGCCAGAGAAAACGTGTCTTTCGGGACTTCCTAAAAGCATGCAATGATTGGGTCTGACAGAGCCCTGATGGCAATCCATCCCAGAGGTGTGGGGCCCTGGGGGAAAGGCACTCTAGCGCATAGAGTAGGCAAGTGAGAACCGCCTCTGTTGCTGATCTTGAAGTGTAGGCAGGCTGATAAAGGGGAAGATGGTCCTTCAAGTAACTCGGGCCCAAACCATTTTAGGACTTTAAAAGGTCAAAAGCAGCCCTTTAAACTGGGCTTGAAAACTAGCACAGAATGGGTGTGATATGATCTGGCTGCCAGGGCCCAACAACAACAATCAGGCAGCCCACATTCTTCCCCAGTTGAGCTTTCCAGACCATATTCAAAGGCAGCCCTACATACGGCACATTACGGTATTTCAGCCTGGATGACACATGGATAACAGAGGCAAAGTCCATCTGATCTGGAGAAGGCTGCAGATGGTATGCCAACCTAAGCTGGTAAAACACACTCCTGGACACTACGGCCACCTGAGCTACCCCACTTAGTCCAGAGTCCAGGAGGACTTCAAGACTACACACACACGCGGCCTTTTACAGGGAGTGCAGCCCCCATCTAAGACCAGTTGTAAACTTCCATCCAGAGCAGTTAGTTTCCCAACCCATAGTACTTCAATCTTCACTGGATTAAGTCTCACCTTGTTCGCCCTTAGGCTGCCTGGGATATGGAGATGTAATTGAAAGGTAAGAGCTGGGTTTCATCTGCATATGGATGACATTTCAGGTACCTCCCCTCAACAGATTTCTCAAGACAGGATGACAAAGGTAATGAGCAAGTGGTCCCCCAAGAAGTCTGCCCACTTGCATAGCATGACTGGATGGTGCACTAGCTCCAGCCATCTCTGCCTCGGTTGCAACTATGGCATCCAAGTAGGCACAGATATGTGTGACTTCATCTGCAAGATATCCAACAAACTGGCCACAGTAACCATTGCGGGTCTTATTCTACAGCCTGCACCCAAGAGGTCTTCAACCACCTGGAAGCACTCTACTGGATGACACTGAGCAGATGCAAGAGTGGAGAAGAAACATTTCTTCGTTGCTACAGAATAAGATCACAAATGGATGCTTAGCCATGTTTCATCCTATTTGTTGCGAGCCTTCCACCATTGGCACATTAATCTTCAATACTCCTTAGAATGCCAATGAGCCAAGATGGTTCTACAACTGTTTTGAGGATGTTTGGCAGCAATCAGGTTGATAGCCCAGGTCATGTTCTCATTTGAAATGGAGACCAGGGTCTCAGCAGGATCAGCAGCAGGAAAATCCCTAAGAGACCTCTGACCTCCATCTGGATTCATCAGCCTCCAAGGCAGTTCATCCAGCTTGGTCTTCCATGCCTGCAGAGGCCACAGGTGACCTGAAGGTCAAAACTGAAAATCAGATAATGATCTGTCCATGCCAGTCATAACTGGCTCCCTTGTTCATAGACTATTTTCTCCCAATCCAATACAGAAAACCAGATCTAAAGTGTGCCCTGCCACAGTATTTGGTCTAGTTATTATCTAAGGCAGGCGGCATGAAATCCTGAGCCGCTCGTGACAAGGTAGCCTCGGTACCAAACCCACAAGCCTTGGGAGTCCTCAATACTACACTCAAGACTATTTCAGTCTGCTCAGGCATAAAGGTTTTTAAGATGGGGGGGGAGGGAGCACACCAACACAATCTCAATCCTGTCTCAAATGACCAAGCCCAGGTACTGACATTCTGAAATGGCTGATGGTTGGATGGACTATCTGACCAAGGCGATAGAATCCCTATAGACCAAGACTCCACCCCTCTAGTTGAGGCTGATGCTGTACAAGAAACTAGGGCGGGCAACATTTTGTAGAGGTCAACCCCTCCCCTTTCATCCAGCCAGGTTCCAGTGACACAACCTCTGGCATTGGCCAACCTGGCATTCATCATCTGCGCCTGGAGGCTAAAGTGAACCTTCACCTTCTTCTCTGCTCTATTTTTTTAAGGCACAATCCACTTTAAAAGTTGTACAACTAATCTGGGAATGATGGGAGGTGGATTGGTGACATCATAGGTGCTAGCCAATTAGTGCCAAGTACAACCGGCTTTTGTTGCAAATATGCAGAGCGTCCACCCTTCCTTCCCCAGTTTGACTCTAAATACACAATAATTCCTTTGAACAGACTGAGGCAAGCAGCCCCTCAAATTATGTGAATTTTTGTGAACCGCCCAGAGAGCTTCGGCTATTGGGCGTTATAAAAATGTAATAAATAAATAAATAAATAAATGTTATGGAGAGCTTCGTCTATTGGGCGGTATGAAATGTAATAAATAATTAAATAAAATCTCTTTCTAAAGAGAAGAGATGCAGTTATTATTACAAGCGTCTTGGGAAAACACAAGCTCATTTATTTACAACTCCAGTGGTATCATCTTACACTAATCCTGCAAGGCAAGCTAGATCATTTAGTAACTCATTAAATGAGTAAATTAAAAAGAAAAGAGAGAAACTAAGACCCCCAAGAGTCCTAGGAAGGTAGCAGTATATAATGGCTTAGGCAAGATAGGCAGGACCCTTGAACCCCCTAGGCCAAGAGCAACTTCCCCCAACTTGGTGCCTTCCAGAGGTACTGAGGCTTCAACTGCTATCCTACCCAGCCACCATGGAATGGAGGCACTGGGAATTAGAAAGTTAGGAAAGATCTACACATATGGCAAAATCGTGTGGCAAAGACTATGCCTGTTCAGACGACACTTCAGGCTCTATGGTTAGCACTAAGTACAAGCTGTGCTGTTGCAAACAACACTTTAAGGCACAGTTAGAGCCACTAACTGTGCTGCCGATGGTCTGACTGTGGTTAGTGAGTGAGCAGGATTTAGCAAAACTCATTGCACAAGATACCTTAAACTCTGCTGCTTAACCAAAAGCCTTAACCAGCCGAGTTTAAGGTGTCTTCTGAACAGGACCTTTAAAAGAAATGCTCCCCTATGTAAAAATAAAAGCCTTCCCACACATGCAGAAAACTCGTGTATCAGGGGGGTGGGCTAGGTTGACATCCTAGCTTTCTACAAGTAGGGACATATTTATGTGGTGAAGCTTTTCAAACAGAAAGAAAGTAATAATCTACCTGCAATCTGGAGCAACACAGATTAGGAAATGCCCTGTAAGCAGCTACAACTCATGGTTCTCCTGGGCAAAGTGAAATATTGAAAAAGGTTTATGTAGGGATTTCTTACCAGTTTCGCTTGAGATAGCAATCCCCAGAACCAGGCATTTGATTGCAGCTGCCCATTTCTCTGCCATTTGGAGGTTGTCCTCATAGCACTCAGCGCTGTCAACCTGAAAAGTCTTTGCAACCCGCTGCCGGGCCCGCCCTGAACCCACTACCACCTTCCTCTTCTTCAGTGGGTAAGCGTAGACGCGGAAGAAGGCTGACTGGTTTGTGATTGTGGGACTGCGCATCGTGTGACACCCCACCACATCAATCAGGCGCATCACAGTCCGGTGATCCATGTCCGGCTTGGGCACCAGGCGCTGGATATGCAATTCTGTCTGCGTGAGGCTGAGGGCATAGCGTGTGCCCTTGGGGGGATAAGCTTCAAATTCCCCATGCAGGAGGGTCTCGCAGCCTTCCCCACAGGCCCCCAGAAATACATTCATCTCACCACGTAGCCCCAGCTTTGCAGTTTTGCTTTTCACCTTCTAGCAAATAGCTGGTTCCAACACGCTGCAACCTTAGCTTCTTCCTCAGAACACCGGATTTGAAGGGCTGAACTTAAAATCTGTTCATTTCCACATACTTTCATTAATCTACTAAACCTCTGATACAGCGCTTAACCAAGAAACTTCTTCTACAGCTTGCCCTCAACAGTTCCTCTTTCTTCTTTGAGCAAGATCCTTTATGTCAGTAAAACCTAATAACTTTCAAGGTGGTGGTGGGGGGACAAACACACCCCTTTCCAATGTCCCTCCCTGCTTTTTTCACAAGAGAATACCAGGCAGGTTCACCTCAAAAGTCCACAGGAATGAACACTGACCTGTCTGAGCTACTAAAGTTTCAGAACAAGAATGGAAGTAGCAGGAAGGGGTCAAGGGAAGAGAGATAAGATCCAGAGTAAATAAAAAAAGAAATCCTATATTGTCTCAAAACAGTACCTTCTGATGCAGAACCCGATAATCCTGTTTTCAGCAAGTTAATTCACCTTTAGGCAAGGGATTTAAATATTTACCCCAACTATAAGACTCCCATTAAACCAGCTGACTCATATAAGAAAAAGACGCCCAGTTCTCACTGAAGATTGACAATTTTTTTGTTTTTTGTTAAACTGATTGCTTTCCTGAAGCTTAGGAGTCAGGGGAACAAATACAAGAAGAATCTATTTCAAAAACAGTACAAAAGATGCTGATAAAGTTTCAGCTGTTCTGGTGATACTGAGGGGGGCAGCAGGAGGAAGATAATGAATGTAGAAGAACTATTTGGGAAAGGCTGTATGTGGGACACAGATCTTATACTACCACTAAAGGCAAGTTTGTTTTTCAGTTTCGAAAGACTAGCCTAGAGTTTCATTCCAGCATACTTCAGCTGCTTAGTCCAACTGTGTTGCCCTAGAGACTTAAAAGCAGTTTTAGCTTGCACATCTAACACCACTATTGGGGGTGGGGGGTGAGAAGAGAAGGAGGATAAGACTCTTAAGTAATTTCACGCCACACTTATATAGGGGAAATTAAGAGAAGGAGGGGAAGAAAGACTTTTAGCGTTGCTCCAAAAACATCATACAGATTCAGGGGGATTTGAAATAAGTCCCTCCTCCAGAAAAAGCACCCAACTCACCCCCTCACCAGGCACCTCCGTCCAAAACATACAAGTCCTTACGGAAGAGAACTGCTTGGGATCTGTGGGGCGGAGTGGCAGGTGGGGAAAAGAAGGATTAGCAGCTCTCTGCACCCGCTCAAAAGCTCTTTTCTCCCTACTCTGCCTGTTTCCTTTGCCTTCCACCCCTCCCTTTGCTTTCTCTTTCTCGTCTAGCAGCTCCACATTCTATCTCGTGCTAAACCAGGAAGTGCTCTATTTTCTACCTGGGGAGGGATGTGTAGGCTAGAAGAGGGCGGAGAAAGGTTCCTATGAACCTATCAGAAAGCGGCAAACCCTAGGGCTGACCCAATCAGAACTGGCATTCCCTACCCACCGCCGAGGCAAATGTCGAGCATTGGCAGTGGAAGCTGCCATTTTTGACGAGGGCAAAGATGTAGGAGTGTGATCGTCTTAATGAAGGGAAGGGGAGGCGCAGAGGGGGATCTTGGCCGCTCTCAAGTATACAATAGCAGCTATTATCATTCAGTGAATAAAAGGAGGCGATGTCCTCCACGCAGAGACTATGCGTGTTCTAGTGAAGGGGACTTCTTTTAATAACTTTTGGATTCCCTCCGTCGTGGCCAGAAGTCGCGGGATGTGAACTGTGGGCAAGGTCAAAGGAGAAAAGCTTCACCCTCTATCCAGAATAAATGGCGGCCATCTTTAGTTAGTGAAAAGAACATATTGGGGAGAAGAGGCGTAGTGGCCATTTTGAACTTGGGCAACGTTTCACGGCTTCACACTCTACGCAAGAAATTCCCAGGTGGCCATCTTAAGTGAGGTAGTAACACGTCCTCCCTCTGCTTCACATATTTGCCGCCATTTTAGTTGTGGTCAAGGTGTGGAAATGTAACAGCTTCACTGGAGATGGCAGCCATCTTTGCTATGGGAACGCAGGCGGTGATTGGTTGGTTCTCACCATGGAAACGGAGTGAGCGCCGCGCGAAGCAAACGACTCATTTGAGATATGGTCCCGGGAAGTTGAAATATTTCCCCTCTACCGTTTGTGCCTGTCGTGGGAGACATTTCAACCACCCAGATCAATGGCCTTTTGGGTGGCCATTCTTGAACAAAGGAATTTCAAAGACACATATATCCATGCAAAAATTGCTGGCCAGTGGAGGCTCTGATGTCAATGGAATGGTGAATCCGCTCTGGGTTTCAGTCAGAACTCTAACAGAGCTATCCAAGGTGTTGAACCCAATCCTCAAAATGGGCTCGGCACCTTGGATAGCTCCTTTAGAGATCTGACTGAGTGGATTGATAGCCCCACTGAAATTGGAGTCACCAGCCTCCACTGGCTTAAAGTACAATTCATCAAGATATTCTATTTCCTGTGTTTTGCATAAGGACAAAGGTATTACTATCATCACCATCACAGTACATATATGTGTAATCCCCCAACAACATTTTGTGAATAGCCATTGTTATGATCATTATTACTGTTGGAAAAGTGCCCAGCTTTGAACCAGAGTTTATTTATTTATTTATTTATTATATTTATTTGTATCCCGCCTTTTGCCCAATACTGGGCCTCAACCTCTGAGTTGCTAAGAAGCCAAGAATTTCCTAGATAACCAAAATCAAGTGAATGTTCTCTTAAAGAACAGTGAACACCTATCTCTTTTAGTAAATGCTTGCCGAAAGAACAGAGGCTGTATTTCCATGTACTTTCTTTTCAGGATGAAATTTCCTGTTAGATGGTACCTACGTATGTGGCACCAAAGAAGATAGTGTATAAATACCTAGCTACCTCCCTTGCGAGGTAGGTACATGCTTTGCAGCAATTAGCTCTTATTTATTTATTTATTACATTTTTATACTGCCCAATAGCTGAAGCTCTCTGGGATGTTCACAAAAATTAAAACCATGAAAAGCACAAAACAACCAACAGTCTAAAAACACAAATACAAAATACAATATAAAAAGCACAACCAGGATAAAACCACACAGCAGAAATTGATATAGATTAAAATACGGAATTAAAACAGCAAAGTTTAAATTTAAGTTGTGCCTCTTTATTCTGCAGAAAAAAACGTTGTTTGACCCATACTTTTTCTCCTCTCTGCCTTGTGTGCTGAATTGGACTCATACACCAGGGAACAAGCTATTTTTGCAACATTACTATCTCTACTTTTTGCATTTAAGTGTCATCTGGCAACACTGTTAACATCTCCCCCTGCCCCAGTATGTGTATCAATTTAAGGTTAGTACTCCATGCATCTGACAGTGTTCACAAGAGCTTATGCCAAGAATAAATGTGTTAGTTTTTAATGTACCATAAGACTCTGTTGTTTCTGCTGCAACAAAATAACATGGTGATGCCTCTGAAAACTGGAATATCTGGATATCCTATTATATCATAAGCTATAATAGGATATCTGCTCCAGAGACAGGTAACTGGGATGTATTTTGCCAATAAAGAGCAAGTGCTTGAGGAAATGTAGAGATCATCATACACAGTGATTGTAAATGACCCTTCAACCCCAACCATCGACTCCATGGGATGGGCATTGGAGGCACTGTACTACAAGTTCCTGTCCTATCTACAGGGCTGATTTCAGAAAATAACATTGGGTGATATTCCTAAGCCCCTTGGCAACTGAGGTATGGGTTTCCACAGGGTACCATCTTGTCCCCAATGTTGTTTTACATTTATAGGAAACTGCTGGGAGTGGTCATTAGGGGAGTTGGAGCCAAATGTCATCAGTATGCTGATGACATGCTGCTCTATCTCCCTGTGACATCTTCAGGTGAGACTATGCAAGTCCTGGACCAGTGCAGAGACTCAGTAATGGACAGGATTAGGTGAATTCTGGCAAGATGGAAGACTTGTAGATAAGTGGTTCCCAAGTCTGGGAGATAGGCTCATTGCCTGCTCTGGTTGGGATTGCACTCCCTCTGAAAGATCAGGTTCGTCTTCTGGTGGTACTCTTACATTCATCACTATCACTAGTAACCTCAAGACTGGATTAGTGCAATGCATTCTATGTGGGGCTGCCCTTAAAGCTGGTGCTAGTGCAGAATGTAGCAGCTTGGGTGCTGTCAGGAGCTACCCTTTTTCAGCATGCAACTCCTTTGCTGAGGGAACTGCACTGGCTGCCTATTTGCTACTAGGCCCGGTTTAAGTTTCTAGTACTAGTATACAAAGCCTTAAAAACTTGGGACCCGAATACCTGGTAGAGTGCCTTCTCCCTTACCAACTTGCCCGATCACTGAGGCCACCTGAGGTCATGCTCCTGGAGGTTCCACATGGACCTATAGTCTGACTGGAATCCAGCAGAAGAGCCTCCAGTGTGGTGGTCCCCTTCCTATGGAATTCCCTATGTTTGGAACCAACATTGTATTGCTTCCAGCGTAATTGTATTGCGTTGCTGTTTCAGAAAGCTTTCCTTGAATGACTGGCTTTGTTCTTTTAAAAATGTAATTTTTAATATGGTGGGTTTTATTATTATAGGGTGACCATATGAAAAAGAGGACAGGGCTCCTGTATCTTTAACAGTTGCATAGAAAAGGGAATTTCAGCAGGTGTCATTTGTATATATGGGGAACCTGGTGAAATTCCCTCTTCATCACCACAGTTAAAGCTGCAGGAGCTATACTAGAGTGACCAGATCTAAAAGAGGGCAGGGCACCTGCAGCTTTAACTGGTGTGATTAATAGGAAATTTCACCAGGTTTGCCATATATATAAACGACACCTGCTGAAATTCTCTTTTCAATACAACTGTTAAAGATACAGGAGCCCTGTCCTCCTTTTCATATTGTTAGAAAAAAAGAGCTATGTTAGCCAAAGTGAAGCCATTTCAGAAAGGAAGTAGAATTGCAGCCATTTCACAGCAAGCGAGAAGTCACGTCTATCCATAGGTGTCAGCTTGTTTCCCCCTTTATCTAACAAAAACAGTTACTTCTAGCTCGGCCTGGAAGGTCGTTGTTGATGTGGAACAAAGGAACAGTGTTGGTTGTTGTAAGACGAAGGAATACAGAGCAAGATGTATTTCCCCCTCCTCCTCCTCCTCCCTCCCAATCCCTTTTCCTTTTGTGTCATGTCTTTTAGATTGTAAGCCTGTGGGCAGGGACTGTCAAGAAATACTTTTGTAAGCCGCCGTGAGAGCCTTTTTTGGCTGAATGGCGGCATAAAAATCCTTAAATAAATAAAATAAGATAACTGTTATGCTAAACTTTATGTTCTGATTGGCTAACACTGTCACTGGGCAAAGCCCAGACACTAACTATATAAGGGTACTTAACTTTCGTTTTCTTTGTCTGACCACTCGCCTTTTAGAGCTCAGATCTTGATTTAAATCAATAAAGCGCTTTTTGAACCCTCTGTCATTGTGAATGTAGAGTCGTGCTTGGGGCTAATTAGATCTCGCCCCTGGGCAAAAGAACCTTTGTCTAACAATATGGTCACCCTAATTATTATTCTTTTTGTTGTTCATGCTCCAAAATCTTTTGGATAGGAAGCGGTATAAATAAATAAATAAATAATAAACCTGCAATATGGGAATAGCAACATTGCAGGGTTGTTGTGAGCCACAGAGCCCTGCCTCAAAACCTTCAGTATGGAAATAATAACTATGGGCAGTATTTGCAACGGCCCAGCAGTTTTTCTCAGTTAAATTAAAAAACAACAACACTCCAATCATTAGCATTTTCCGTACACAATCAGACCTTAGTTGTTCGAAAGACCATGAAACGCTGTCTTTGCTTCTACTTTTTTTTCGGATGAGGTAACGACACGCTGTTGCCCAGTCAAAGCTTTGTCCCAAGCCTGGATTTCTCCCTTGTTTCCTAATGCCTAGTTGCCACTTTAATCCCTCTCACGAGGGGGAAAAAGGGTGATGCCAAAATTAACCGGGAAGTCCTCTCTTGAGACAAAAGAACTGCCACTCTGTAACCGTTTTATGTCTACCGTGCACATCTTGTCGTAGAATCACCATAGAGAGTCGAGGTCCCGCCCCTTCCCGTCCCTCCCCTGACTTGTCTCTCCTTTCCCATAATTCTTTGCGCGGTTGCGGCCTCTTCCTTTCTCTTTTTTTTCCAGGGGCAGCCGACGTCGGCATGGTGAGTGCGAAGGGAGGTGGGATTTGAATCGATTGCAATCCTGCCCGGGGAGGCGGCGTGGGCAGCGGGCGGCGTTGCGCCGCTGTGGAGAAGGGCCGGGAGCTCCTGGGGGGACCAGTATTGGAGGCTGGAGAGTTATGATTGCGGAAGGGAGGCTGGAAGGCCCTCAGGGGGCTGCTACTGGCAGGATGGAGTTTGGGCCTAGGAACTTTGCAGGATTGCGCCTGGAACGCTTTACGATGGGGTAGAGCGACTAGAAGCCTGTACACGTGTGTGTGTATATATATATGTGTGTATTCTGACACTCGACTGGAGGCTATAAGTACACGTCGTCTCTTCCAGACGATTACGGGGTTCATTATAGGGTAGTGCAGAAGCCATATGAGAAACCATGGGAGCCCTGTGGTGTGCTTCATCAGAAATGTTATCCTCACGAATTTGCCTACAACAGAAAGTCCCTTCGTTTTAAAAGTATATTTTGGTGCCATAAACTTCTACCTGTTGTTATTACTGCAGTAGTATTGGTCCCCAAGTATTGCAGTTTTCAGAATTTTAAAGTTAAATACCAAAACCAAGTTAATGCTATCCCTGAATAAGGCACATAAAATCTATATTTATTATAGATTTTATTTATTAGATTGTAAGCCTATGCGGCAGGGTCTTGCTATTTACTGTGTAATCTGTACAGCACCATGTACATTGATGGTGCTATATAAATAAATAAATAATAATAATAATAATAATAATAATAATAATAATAATAATATAGATGCCAACCAATGAAGAATACAATATATATTAGCAGTAGGTATGGCTGTAGTGAGAGACAAGCTCAAAGGGTTAAATTTACTTGGAGTAATAGAACTTTTCGACATATAGGAGTGAGTAGAGAAGTGAGGCGTTTTAGAAGCCGGAAGTGGAGCAGCTGTATTAAGAATGAGTTTGTGGCTGAACGTATGCAGAATTGGTATTGGTGAGAGAGAGAGAGAGGAATGGGGCCTGGGAAGCATACTGTGATGGCTCTTTTGAACTTTGGCATGTGCCAGTTGGAAGGAATGGCTGGGATGAAGTGCATGTATAGGAGATGAAGATGTAGGTTTGAAATGGGCTGCATTGATTTAGGGTGCCTTTAATCAAGGAATTGATTAACAACATGCAGTAGTAAGCAAGGTGTGAGTTCCTGGTTTGAATTTTCTGAACATAACTTCTATTTTGTTGTTTTGTGTTTGACATTGTACTTGCTGAATCAGGAGATGGGGAAGACTTGAGGCTTGCAAGATCTACTTTGTCTTGTACTAGAACCCCAAGGCCCACCAATCAGAGCAAGATACAAAATGCTCAAGCAGGTGGACATGTACCCTGTTTCTTAATTCTTAGCACCGCTATCACATGCTCAGTCCAGTAATTTGTGTTCAGTACCAGAACCAAGCTTTCAAGTCTTTTTTACACAAAAATCCATTTCTATTTTTTAATCCAAGCAGTTTTTTCAGCAACCTAATTTAAAGCTCGTTTTAGGTGTGGCTGTTGTAAGATAATTGGGAGTCAGAAACCCTACTGTAAAACCCATAGAAATCTACCAGTCAATACCCATCTACCTTCTGCCCACACATAGCTCTAACTATTGGAGCATATTACTATAATGCCTGTACATTGTTTCTTTTGCCTATTGCTCACTTAAGGGTTTCCTTCTTTCCTGTTCCTTGCAATTTTGGGAGTGCATCCTTCCCCCTCTTGTCTTTTACCTAAGCTTCTCACTAAGAAAGGAAAGCTGATATTTATTTGGTAACAACAGTATTTTTAGAATACAAAACACTTCACAGTCTACATCTTGATTGTCTTCACCGTCCTTCTGTGAAAGACACTGTGTATTTGGCCCATTTTACAGGTCAGAAAATGAGGCTGAGAGGGAAGCTGTCAGCTGTCAGTAAGATTAACAGTGAGATAAAAAATGGATGTTTACTGAGATGTAATACCCACTGCCTTCATTGTGGCTTACTCCTAGTAAGTGTATATAGACTACAGCCTAAGGCAGTGGTTGCGGATCTTGAAGGACTTCTCATAGCGGGAAAAGTGGGGATGTGACCAGTGAAAAGCATTGTGTTGGAGAGCATTCGATATGTTAACATGATGATTCTACTTATGTACATTGAGGTACCTACTGTTGTGGGGAGAAGGCTCTTGCTGGCTTATATTTAGAACCTGCTGAGAATCTAGTTTGGACACCCTGTCACTAACTTTGCCCAAAGCCTGTTATTGGCATGAAACATTCATGCCAATGCAACGCTTGCATTGCCAAGAATGTATGTTGGTTGTATGTTAATTCATGACTGCTTAGCATGTGCCCACCCATAAGTTTTCCTCTTTTCTTGGCACCAGGGAGTCGACATTCGCCACAACAAGGACCGGAAGGTTCGACGGAAGGAGCCTAAGAGCCAGGATATTTACCTTCGCCTCTTGGTCAAGGTGAGAACCAAAGTGGCCAAAGATCTGTGAGTTCAGAGGTGGCTGAGAACCAGAAGTCCTGGTGGGCACCCTCTCCCTGTCTTGCCTTCTGCCATGCTCATTTGTATGGAGGCACGCTGGGATCTATAACCGTTTTTGACAAAACTTGGGATTGACAGAGGTAAAGGAAAACTCCTGCATTGAGGTAAACAAATTTGAAAGGCACAAGTGTAGAATGGGGGAGACCTGTCTTGGCAGCCGTAGATGTGAAATGGGTCTAGTTGTCCTAGTTGATCACAGGCTGAACATGAGCTAGCAGAACGATGTCACTGCTAAAAAAAGGGCTAGTGCATCCAAAGGATACCTGCTGAAATTCCCTTTTCTATACAACTGTTAAAAGATACAGGAGCCCTGTCCTCCTTTTCATATGGTCACCCTAACATTGTCTTCAAATTTCTGAAGGACTGTCACGTAGAAGCTGGTGCAGACTATTGCTCCAGAGGACTAGAACCAATAGGTAGATATTCCAGGGGAGCAGATTTTGGCTAAACGTTGGGAGAAACATCCTGCTGTTAAGAGCTGTTCAACAACGGAGCAGAATGCGTCGGGAAATAGTGGGCTCTCCTTCAGTAGAAGCATTAGTTGCAAGATTCCTATATTAAGCAGGGATTTGGACTAGATGAAGTCCAAGCCCCCTCCCAACTTTAAAATTCTATCATTCTGATGAATTTTAGGCCAGTGGATTATTCCTGGAGGGTCGTTTTGGGGCTAGAAGTTTGCTTGTGGGCTTAATCTGAGAAGTGGAGCCAATCCGGTGGTTTTTATTGGAGGGAACTGACCAACAGGTCTCCCAAATATTCTTTTAACTCCTTTGCTGTCTCCTCAGCTCTACAGATTTCTTGCTCGACGGACCAATGCAAAATTCAACAAAGTGATCCTTAAACGGCTCTTTATGAGCCGCACCAACCGGCCTCCACTCTCTGTATCCCGCATGGTAAGGACAGATTCTCCCCCCAGTCCCTTTCTTGATCTTTCCCCGATTCCCCAGGCGCCCGTCCATATCAGTCCTCAAACCCCACGACGTACCAAGGGGGAATAAGCACAGCCGTCTCTGCCGTGGCTTTGCTAACAGAGCTCAGGAAGTGGAACAAGGCACGAAAAGGGGAAGGAGTGGGATTGTGTGGGCCAAGGATGGTATGTTCTTTCCCAAGCAGACAGTGGTAAGTCACTTCCTTCTCCTAAACCTGTGCCAAAAGCAGTGAATAGTTGTGCTGGTTGAGGCCCAGCGAGAGACACATATTATGGGAGGCAGAGCCACACTCCCTACTGTCCCAGTCAAGGTAAAGCTCATGTTTATGTAGATGTTTGCATGCAACAAAGAGCTTGCTTCTAGCCATAAAGGCAAATGATTACGTGCGTATATCAATGCAAGTGTATATTTAAAAACATTTCTTGGCCGCCTTTCAGGGCAAAAGCCCTCGCAAGGCAGCTTACACTGGTAAAATACTTAAAATATTAAAAACAAAATATTAAAAGCAATAAAACAGCAATTAAAACAATAAAACCAGTAACTCTGTTTGCTCTTCCTCCCTCCAGATCCGCAAGATGAAGCTCCCAGGCCGGGAGAACAAAACCGCTGTTGTGGTGGGTACGGTGACAGATGACGTCCGCATCCAGGAGATCCCCAAACTGAAGGTAGCCTGGCCAGGGGTGGGGCTGCCATGCGGGCGGGAAAGGGCGTGAGGCTCAGACTAAAGGGGCATTGCGATGTCAGACAGGCCGGGCTTTGTAAACTGGTGCCGAAAGGATACATGCAGTTACATGCATAATAGGCATGCTGATTGCATGAATGGCTGTATCTGCACTTGATGACTTGGGCTGTCACCTGATTTTTTGAGAAATCTTGAATCGTCAAGAGTCCGTCAATCAGTGGATTAAATCTGCTAGCATTTCCACATGAGATGCAGCTGTTCTAAAAGTCACATCCCTAGTTAGAATCGCTAGGTGAAGATCTCAATGAAGCAGGAAGTCCGCTTTTCGAAACTTCCTGCTGTCGGATTTGGAGTCTCCTGTATTGCAACCCGTTTGCTTTTCTCTCCAAGGTTTGTGCCCTCAGAGTGACCCAGGGAGCCCGTAGCCGCATCCTGAAAGCTGGAGGCCAGATCATGACTTTTGATCAGTTAGCCATGGCTGCCCCCAAGGGCCAGGGAACAGTGTTGCTTTCTGGTGAGTCAGGAGCGAGCATTACACTTTGAAGGCTTGAGCAGCTCTTGTTGACCATACTCTGCCTCTGATATCTCAGTGTGACTAAAACATCTCTTCTGACCTGCCCCCTACAGGACCCAGGAAGGCCCGTCAAGTTTACCGGCATTTTGGCAAGGCCCCTGGCACCCCCCACAGCCACACTAAGTGAGTACCCTCTTGGGATCCTGCTTATTCTTTCCCCGCTTACCCAGCATTTGCCTAGAGCTGTGCAATACTTCAGAATGATACCTGCGTTTTAGAAGTTGTGACTTGAGCTGAACTTTCAACTCCTTACTTCCTGTTCTTCTACATTTCCCACTTCGGCTTCCATCAAGTCTCTCCCTCTCTGTTCTTTCTTTCTTTCCCTTTCTGACTTTGGGTGCTTCCAGGCAAAGGTCTCCTAGCATTCCCAGTCAAAAGCCGTTCTTGCCATTTTGTCTTTTCTTCCTTAATGGGTTTTTTTTCTGATAAGAAAAAAAAAAGACAGAAGCAGCAATGGGAGAACATGGGAGGAGCTACAAATTGAAGACTGACATTTGGACCCACCCCCATAAAATTTTGTGGAAAAGGACATGACATTGCATATAAGAACAGCCTAATCTGGAAGCATCCTTTTTGTTGTTGTATTCATTACATTTGAATCGCACCCTTCTCAGGAACTCCCAATATTGTTCTGAGTCGTACTGTGATCACAGAGAGGTCTCTCATTTCTCCAGGCACAGAAGAAGGGCAGAGTTTCCGATTGGGTTCGGACATCACCATAACCCATGATAGGTTAAATAAGCCATGATGCCTTGTTTAACTCATGGATTATTGTATCTGTCAGGTTTTTTTAAAAAAACTACAACGGCTTATTTGCCTACTCTGATAACCCATGGTTTGCAGAGTGGGTTATTTAACCCATCATGCGTTACCATGATGTGGCAGTTAGCATGGGTTATTTTTGGTTGCTTTTGATCTGACTTTTTACTGTTAGTTTTACTCTACCCTGTGCCTGTTTGGTGCATTTTCTTCCCCTTCTTATTGTTTTATTATGATTTTATTAGAATGTAAGCCTATGCGGCAGGGTCTTGCTATTTTACTGTTTTACTCTGTACAGCACCATGTACATTGATGGTGCTATATAAATAAATAATAATAATAACTTTCCTGGGAGGGTCAGTTAAGCCATTCTATGAGCCGTCTAACTGAATAGGTTCCCCACATGCGAACCAACACTGCAATATCTTGCTCAGTTCCCCTCATATGTGCTTCATACTGAGCAAAATTGTTTTCCTATTTTTTATTTATTTATCTTTTTATTTATAACATTTTTTTTATACTGCCCATTAGCTGAGGCTGTCTGGGAAGTGCACAGTTTAAATCTGTGAAGTGCACAGTTAAATAATAAATTTAACTTTTGAATAAACCGCAGTCAACATTCTTAAGTCTTTTTAAGCCCTTGATTTGAGGGAGCACAGGCTACATTTGAAAGTGGTGCTCTAGGCCTTTCTCTCTGCTCAGGAAGAATATGTGAACCTTATCTGCTGTTACTATATAGTCTTCCAGGGATGCTCAGAGCTAGCCCTGGAAGATATGATGACGAACACCATTTTTTAACACTCAGATGCACCAGTGTGAAATGCAAGCCATGCAATTGGGAGGCATTTCCACTGGTTCTTTGAGCTGTTAAGTAGAGCGGCAGGAGGCAATAGGGGTCCTTCTAGGAGAGAGACGGGAAGGCATGAAGAACTGCTGAAATTTTGTTCCTGAAGTGCCGGAATTGTCTCACAGATGATTCTGTAGGTCCTCAACCACAGCACTACACATTTTCAACCTTTTGTTGTCATTATGACATCCTGAAACCTGCTCTTAAAATGGGAACCAGGGGCCCTTTAAATTCTTGAGAAGCCACCGGGTTCTGCCACTTGCAGCATAACTGTAACCAAGTCAACCAAGGACCCCAAGGACATTTTCCTGGGAGTTCTGTGGGACTGATTTTTTGAGTAGTTGTGCACAGGATCAGGCTGAAAGAAATCTCCTTGCTATTCATATTTCGTCCCACTAGGAAACAAATATGAGCTTTTTCCAGTTTCTTTGGAAAGCCTGAAGTAAACTTTTTGCCACTACTACACTGCTGTTTTCCCCAAACATTTATTTTAGAGAAATGTTGAGCTGCTTAACAAGAATTGAAAGACATAGGAGTTGAAACTTGCTCCTTGATGTAGCACATGGAACAAAATCTCTTTCACACCGTACGGTGTTGAAGGAATTGAATTAGGCAGTGTTAAAATCATTGCAGCTGTGCACACCATCTGCATCTTTTTCTCTGACTTCTAGGATTGTCAGATGGATTAGAGTTCAGACTACAATTCTTACGTCATTTTCAGACTCTATTGGGGATTTGGAAAGATGAAGGAGTAAAATCCTGTTGAACGTTTCTTCCCCTCAGGGTTGGAATGATTTGAGAAATGCTAAAAGTTAGAGGGTTAGAAGAGTAAGGAGCTGGGGCTACTGGGTCTCTAGGAATGCAAGGAAACAGACTGGGAATTAAAGGATTCTCCGGATTCTGCAGCTCTTCCAAAGTCTGTGGCTGCTGTGTGTATTATTGTAGTAGGTCCCTGTTTGTGTCACTAACCCGTCTTCCATTTTCCTCTTTCCAGGCCATACGTCCGATCCAAGGGCCGCAAGTTTGAACGGGCTCGAGGCCGCCGTGCCAGTCGAGGCTACAAAAACTAGATTCTTAACGTATTTGAAGGGTCAGATGCACGTAATAAAAGTTACCACGATCAGTACAAATTAACAACGTGGCACTGTATTATTTGCTAGACAGTACAAAGACCTGCTGCTGAGACAAACTCTCTCTCTCACACACACATACACCAGTCTGATTTGTGTCTTCCCACAGTCTTTACTGAACATACCTTGGCATTATGTCCCGGTCATATTCCACGTTTGCTTAAAATGCAAAGATAGGGGTGGGGTGATGACATTATTGCTGTGGCGATTCTGGTGATAGGAGAAATATTTTAGAAATGCAGTGCATTTCAGAGCTCAAAGAAAGGGCCTGAGTGAAAGAAGCAGTTGCAGATGTCCAGGGCTGACTTAACGCCAGTTACAGAACTGGGAGCTAAACTTCAGTGGACAAATTAGGAATAGGGGTTTAAACCTGAAGGGGCCACGAGTGGAGACAAAGGCAAGGTTGTTGCAATCTGTTGGATGGGAAAGAGGTAGGAGGTACTAGCGAAAAACAGTAAAGCTCCCAAGTGTTTGGTGATCTTCTTTCTCTTTCCTATGGGAATCTTCATGTCATCTGAAAAGGTTAAATGACAGCTAAGCCATTTCTAGCTTGAGAGTTTCCTGGAGAGTACGTAAGCATTAGCTCGATTGCTGCAGGCAGCCAGTTATTGCATGCAAGCAAGTGCATCAAATGCCAGGCAGGTGAATGGAGTGGGCGGGCAGGTAGGGGGACGAAGGATGGAGCACTTCATCCCACTTCGAAACCGGGTAGGCTGCTAGAAGAGGAACCCCCCTTTGCTGCCCACCCAGGAGGCTAGTCATTTGTGTGAGGAGGCGTTATTGACAAGACTGCATTACATACAATGGATCCTGCAGGGTTGCCAGATTAGAGTGGTTTGCTTAAGAAAGGAGGGGATGGTGAAAAGAGCCAGACCTCCTGTGTTCTCTGTAGAGGAAAGCTGGAACACAGGCCTGCCAGTGCTTACGGATTTGCCCACAATTGTAGAGCTAGGCAGGCGGTATAAGGAAGCTTTTTGTGATCAAAATAATGCTAAATGCTGGGTTTGTGTGTGTGTGTCCACCAATCAATCTCACGTGGGCTCATTTCTCTACCAGTTATCCATGATAGTCACAGGAAGCAGACACACAAGAGCTCTAAAGGTGTATTGGTTTCAGAGCGGGGATTCCAACCCACCAAATAGGTTTCAGTGATAAAATTGCGCTGGAGCAGGGCCAGTGCTAGCAGCATTTGATGAAGGTACAGTCGGATTTAAGCACAACCCATCGGGAATGCAGGGCTCCTTGCCCTAGACTAGCCCCATGGGTTCATGCAGCAGGCAAGCCAGGTAGCAGGAAATGGTCCATGCCCTGCAGACTTGGCCTTCCATGTTCTGGGGATGGACGACCCGCAGGAAGCGGAAGCTGAAAGCCTTGTCGGCCAGGCTGCGGAAGCTCAGCACTCGTCTCTTGGCAGCCTCCTGCTGGGCCGTCAGCTGCACAGGCCCTGCCTGCAGGAACGGAGGCAACGTGGGCGGCTCCTCACTGGTGCCTGCGCCAAAGGTTAGGAAGCCGCTGGGAGCAGCCAGAGCATAGCCGTGAATGGAGTAGCGGGCTCTAGGAGCCTGGGGGGCATCTCCTTTGCCTCGGGTCCGTCCCTGGGCTTCAAAAAACAGCTCTACACAATCCAGAGCCACCAGTGACACGTCATGATGCCTGAGGAGCCGCTGTGGCGTGAACGCATCTACGTAGCGCTGGCTGCAGGAGACTGGAATCTGCAGGCAAGGGAGAAAAGTGTTCGTTTGCTTTAAATCCTTCCATAGGTGGTGAAGGCATCCTAGTTGATCAGGCGCATGATCTAGGCTCAGTGGTTGCTGACTCCAATCTGTGGATAGGCGATCAGCCAAATGGCAGCTTTCTCCAATGTCCCTGTGGGCTGGGAATTATGGAGGTTGTCGTCCCAACACATCTGGAGGGCACCAGCTAGGGGCAATGGGGAAAAGGGATACAGCACCTCCACCTTGGTTCTATTTTCGCTGAATACAGATTTGGGGCAGAATGGTGTGGAAAATGGGACTTGGACACACAGGTCCAAATCCAGAGAGAGTTCTGTTAAAAGCCCCATTGAAATCAATAGAAGTTTGTTCTGTCCCTTTAATGAGTCCATGGTTGGGAAGAAGGTAGAACTCCAGAAGTTTTGGACTTCAACTCCCAGAAGCCCCTGCCAACATGGTCAGGAAGTTGGAAGTCCAAAACAACTGGAGATCTAATTTCTGACCAATCCTGCTTTAGTGTAATGAACGTTCTTTGAATTTAGGTTATTGTGTAGAATAACCTTTTATTCATAAATGCAAAAAATATTTGCAAATTGGGAGGGGCTGTAATCCAAAATTTAGTCTTGAAAGGATTTGCGCAATAGATTCAAGATTGTGCTTCCACCAAGGATAATCAAATTCCTTTTCTGCCCACATGGAGCTGGGTGAAGGGTGCATTCTGGGCCTGATCCACTGGGGATCTTGCAGTGGGTAGTTCCAGACAGCTGCTTGGCTAACTTCTCTTGGTCCTCGTCTATATGACAATGGGATTGCTCTTCATTAAATATAAACCCAATTTTTCGCTGATTCGAATGTAGGTGAAGAGCGTCACACTGCAGCAGCAACGGCGATTTATCACCTTTATTATTTTTTGTAGTGCAGTTATACATGCGCACGTGCGCATTGTTGCATTATGGGATATACAATACTATGGAGACAAGTGAAGTGCTACAGTTTATATGCGGAGCTCTGCAGATTGATATAATAGCAAAAACCTGAGCGTGGGGAAAGGAACGACGCTGTAGAAGGATGATAGCAGCACATTTCTGCCTCTTTGTTTATGCGGAGTTCCGTAGGATCAGATCGTTCACCTTAAAAACGGCGCGAAAAAAGGAATCAGCCGATAGGTGGCAAAGTGGGAAACCGGCCAATGACGTTCTCCTACCCTCAAAGCTCCACCCACCTGTCAAAATGTGGTTTAACTTCCCCAATGACACATAATCATAACGCGGAGCAAACTCTGACAGGAGCGAAAAGTCGTGGTAAATTGCTGATGCGAATATGCGCATTATCTTGGTTAAAATGCAATGTTACTGCGAACAGACAGCTGACTCTTGTGTCCTAAAATGAGAATATGCGGAGCTACGTTGGGGTAAACAAGCCGTATAGACAAGCCCTTGTCCAATAAACTATTAAAGCAGCAGAAGGGATTGAGTCAGATCCCTGGAGCCCTCCTTCCATTACTGTGACTTTTTCACCACACTTGTTTCCTGATCCAAGCCTTTCCTGGGCAGAGAATGGGCAACACTGGCAGTTTGCGGATCTGTGGCATCTTTCAGGAACTGAAGAAAATATGGGAAGGCACAAAACAAGAAAAAAGTGGAGCCCTCTCAGATGCCTCCATTATTATTATTATTGCATTTTCTGCCCTCTTGTTTCTTCTCCGGAGGAAAACTTACTATCTCTATGCATTTTGAGTCTTAAAAGTCTTCCTCAGAAACAATGGATTTAGTCCTTTCAAAACATAACCAAAACTTGCCTTCTGCATCATCTCACTACTCTCGAGGTGGTGCGGAATGTAATCTTGTTGATGCCTTGAAAGAACTAAATTAACTGAGGAAGAGTCATAACTCATGGGGCGAAAGAACTTCTCTCCTGGGTGTTAATCGCTAGACCACTGAATTAACGCTGGGCGTCTTTTGAGGCCTCTCACCGCCTTTCTGTCAACGGCCCGTATTCTATGCTTGCTTCACAAATGCCTAGCATAACACAAGGAAAGGTAAGGAAAGGAACCTCTCGTGCAAGCACTGAGTCATTACTGACTCTTGGAGGGATGCCAGCTTTCGCTGACGTTTTCTTGGCAGGCCTTATAGCGGGGTGGTTTGCCGTTGCCTTCCCCGGCCATTATTCCCTTTCCCCCAGCTAGATGGGTACTCATTTTACCGACCTCGGGAGGATGGAAGGCTGAGTCGACCCGAGCCGGCTGTCTGAAACCAGCTTCCGCTGGGATCGAACTCAGGCCGTGGGGAGAGTTTCAGCTGCAGAAACTGCTGCTTTACCACTCTGCGCCACACGAGGCTCAGCATAACACAAAGCAGTTCTTAATCCTTCGTCTTCGAGAAGGGGAGAAAAATGGCTGATCCCATAGTTAACTCACCTGCCTCAGCCTCCGCTCCATGATCTCTGTCCAGCTGAGCCAGTAGCGGGAGGCAGTGGATTCGGAGATGTGGAACCGGAAGGCCACATCTTGAAGAAGCAGTCCCAGGCGCAAGCGGACGAGCACCAAGAAGAGCTGGTTCTCGGGGCTGAGTGCGCTGTGGGGGCCACTCTCCAGGCCCCTCTTGCCATCAAGAAGGAAGTCCAGAAACGCCGCGAGGCGGGGGTACTCGTCAAAGCCCGTGTAGAACCTCAGCCACTTGCTGTGGCTTTTGACACTCTCGAGGGAGAAAGCCCCATGCTGGGCTTGGGCCTCATGCCGTCCCCTCAGCTGCCTGCTCAATGAGAGGACGGTGGCGGCGCTGGCGTCCCGCTCCACGCGTAAGCGGCGCTTGGCGGACTCCAGCTGGTCCAGCTCGCAGCGCAGGTTCCGGTTCTCTGCCTCGAGCTGTGAGGCACGTTCTCCAAGGTTGGAGAGGAGGGTCCAGTTCTCATCTGCTTTCTCCTGTTGTGGTGAGGGAGAAAGGCACCATTGCGCGGTTAACCCCCTCGCAACTCTGCTCCCAGCATCATAACCAGTGTCGGCTCTGGAGGGCAAGAAGACACCCTCAGTGGGCCCCTCCCTCAGAGACCCTCTCTTCTTATTGCCAGTGTCACCAGCTGCTATTACTCCTCGTCCTCTTTCTCATCATTGCCACCGCTTGCTTGCTTGACAGGCGGAGAGCCAGGGAGCAAGTAGGCCGTGACCTCTACTACTTCCCACCACCACTATTACTTGAGCCAGTCAGAGGCAGGTGAACAAGCAGGTTGCAACAGTAAAGAGGAGCAACTCCAGGGTGTCCATGTCAGTAGGCCCAGGCCTACTTGACGCCAGCCCCGATTTGCCTCAGCATATATTTGCCCCTCACCTGCAGTTCCCAACTTTCTTTGTGGCTGGCTTCAACCGCTCCCTGCAGGTGGAAGAAGAGCTCACTTTGGCGGTGCACCGTGGCCCTTAATTCCTTGACAAGCCTCTTCAGCGCTTCTGCTTCCTCAGGTAGGCAGTACGCGTCGTGGTCGTGCAGTGCCAGCTCAGGGCTCTGCAGGTGATGGGGAAATTTGCCGGTATCTTTCATCCACTCAGCTGCAAGGACCAGGTCGCCAAGACGAGAGGCCATTTCTGCTGTGGAGAGTGGAATTGTGGGTATTTCAACAGCACTGCTGATGGGCGGAGTTTCCCTCGGCAACCATACTTTTTGGCCCTCAGTGCCACCTACCTGCCCATCTCAAATGTGTTTGTTTAACATGGCTCCTCTCCATGAACTCTGGGAAATGCAGTGTGCTGAAAGAGCCATAGTGCTGTAGCAGTTCTCCGCACCATGGAGACTACAATTCCCAGGGTTCCTTTAGAGTAGCAGCAACAGGCTTCAACCAGTTTGAAATTCTGCTAAAACTCATAATAAAAAGCCTCGTGTGGCGCAGAGCAGTAAAGCAGCAGTTTCTGCAGCCGAAACTCTCCCCACGGCCTGAGTTCGATCCCAGCGGAAGCTGGTTTCCAGCAGCCGGCTCGGGTCGACTCAGCCTTCCGAGCTCGGTAAAATGAGTACCCAGTTAGCTGGGGGAAAGGTAATCATGGCCGGGGAAGGCAACAGCAAACCACCCCGCTATAAGTCCTGCCAAGAAAACGTCAATGAAAGCTGGCGTCCCTCCAAGAGTCAGTAATGACTCAGTGCTTGCTCAGGTGTTTTGGACTACAACTCCCATAATTCCCAGTCATTGTGGGACTTGCAGTCCAACCCACGTTCCATTAGTGTAGCATTTCCCAAACAGCTACTAGAAAAAGCCCACTTTTTTATGATTAAAGCTCATGGTACACGTCACCCTGAAAAAGGTTACTTCCAGAGTTTTAAAGCTTACCCATCTTTAAGAAAGACCCTGCTCTGATTTAAAGGAAGCCTGCCCAAAGTGTAACGGGGGCATCAGCTTCAGAGGCCCCTGCCATTGCACCCTATGAGTAGTAAGGAAAGAGGGTCTTTTTCAGTAAGGGCTCCCTGTCTCTGCAACTGCTTCTCTGGGGAGGCTGCCTCTTAGATCTACCAGGTTTTTTTTGATACCGGGTTTTTATCTGTCTCATTGTGTGACTGTATTCATTTTACCTTCTTGGGTTTTATTCAGTGGTGGGTTTGGTGGGCGGGATGGCTATTTTAACCCTATGTAAGTTGCTCTGGGAACCTCTTGATTAAAGACCAGGGTGAGAAGATTCATTAGTTGGGTAACCTCTTCTGGAGCAGGCAATTCTGTCGCAATGAGAAGTAGGAGTGACTGAATTCATTTTTATCTTGTTTTTAGGACAAATTTATCTCCTTGCCACTGCCCTGTAGCACAGACTAATGAAAAATGTAGTAGCGGGTTGGTGGAAAGCGCTGCACCTTACCCAAACGAAACCTGAGATGCAGGCATTGCGCTAAAGCAGAGGTGCAGCTCTGGTGCCCTTCCAGCTGTTTTCAATGTCAACTCCCATGAGCCCCAGCCAGCATGGCAAAGGATCAGGAACGCTGGGAGTCGTAATCCAAAACTTCTGGAGGGCACGAGGTGGGGGGGTGGCTGCTCTAGAACTTACAATCTTTAAAAAAGACAAGACGTTCAAATGAAAGGGAGTGAAAAATTAGAGGTCAGCTTGACAGTGCCGAAAAGAACCAGGGCATGGCAAACAAGCATTTCTACCAAGTTAAGAGCCAGAACGTCCCTCTCTGGTATTCTTGTTTGGACAGAAGTAGTGCAACTGGCTGGTGCCCCTTAGTCCTCTAGTTCAGCCTTCCCCAACACGGTGTCCTCCAGATATTTTAGGCTACAACTCCATCGTTGTTGACCACCGGCCGTGTTTGCTAGGGCTGATAAGAACGTAAGAAGCGCCATGCTGGATCAGACCAAGGGTCCATCTAGTCCAGCACTCTGTTCACACAGTGGCCAGCCAGCCATCGGCCAGGAACCAACAAGGCAGGACATGGTGCAACAGAACTCTCCCACCCATGTTCCCCAGCAACTGGTGCACACAGGCTTACTGCCTCGAATACTGGAGGCAGCACACCACCATCAGGGCTAGTAGCCATTGATAGCCTTTGCCTCCAGGAATTTATCCAACCCCCCTTTTAAAGCCATCTAGATTGGTGGCCATCATTACATCTTGTGGTAGTGAGTTCCATAATTTAACTATGTGCTGTGTGAAGAAGTGCTTCTTTTTACTTGTTCTGGATCTCCCATCCATCAGTTTCATGGGATGACCCTGGGTTCTAGTATTTTGAGAGAGGGAGAAAAATGTCTCCCTATCCACATTCTCCACATCATGCATAATTTTGTACACCTCTATCATGTCTCCCCTTAGCCTCCTTTTTTCCAAGCTAAACAATCCCAGTTGATGCAACCTTCCCTCGTAGGAGAGATGCTCCAGGCTCTTAATCATTTTAGTTGCCCTTTTCTGCACTTTTTTCAGCTCTATAATATCCTTTTTTAGGTGTGGTGACCAGAACTGTACACAGTATTCTAAGTGTGGTCGCACCATAGGTTTGTATAAGGGCAGTATGATACTGGCCGTTTTAGTCTCAATTCCTTTTCTTATAATGCCTAACATGGAGTTTGCCTTCTTTACAGCGGCTCCACACTGGGTGGACATTTTCATCAAGCTGTCCACCACATTCCCAAGATCTCTTTCTTGTTTGGTCGCTGCCAGCTCAGATTCCATTAGGTTATACTTGAAGTTGGGTTTTTTTGCCCCAATGTGCATCACCTTACACTTGCTTACATTGAACCGCATCTGCCATTTGGATGCCCACTCTCCCAGCTTGGAGAGGTCCCTTTGGAGCTCTTCACAATCCCTTTGTGTTTTAACAACCTTAAATAATTTGGTGTCGTCAGCAAACTTGGCCACTTCACTGCTCACTCTTAATTCCAGATCGTTGATGAACAAGTTGAAAAGAATTGGTCCCAATACCGATCCCTGGGGGATCCCACTATTCCCTTCATCGGGAGAATTGACTATTTATTCCTACTCTCTGCTTTCTGTTCTTTACTGATCCATAAGAGGACCTCTCCTCTTATTCCATGTCTACTAAGTTTGTTCAGGAGTCTTTGGTGGGGGACTTTATCAAAAGCCTTTTGGAAATCCAAGTAAACAATGTCCACTGGACTCGTCTACATGTTTGTTGACACTCTCAAAGAATTCTAGTACATTAGTGAGACAGGACTTGCCTTTGCGGAACCCGCGTTGATTCTTCTTCAGCAGGACCTGTCCTTCTATATGCTTACTAATTTTGTCTTTAATAATGCTTTCGACCAATTTTCCTGGAACAGATGTCAAACTAACCGGCCTGTAATTTCCTGGATCCCTTTTTGAAAATTGGTGTTACATTGGCCACCTTCCAGTCCTCTGGTACAGAGGCTGAGCTTAGGGACATGTTGCCTATTTTTATGAGGAGGACCGCAATTTCATATTTGAGTTGTTTGAGAACTCTAGGATGGATGCCATCTGGGCCTGGTGATTTATTTGCTTTCAATTTGTCAATAAGGTTGAGAGCTTCATCTTTTGTCACCACTATTTGCCTCAGTTCCTCAGACTCCCTTCCTGAAAACATCAGTTCAGGCACAGGCATCTGTCCTGTATCTTCTGCAGTGAACACCAATGCAAAGAATTCATTCAGCTTCTCTGCAATTTCCCTGTCTTCCTTTAGTACTCCCTTAACTCCATTGTCATCCAACGGTCCAACTGCTTCCCTAACTGGTTTCCTGCTTCTGATATATTTAAAGAATTCTTGATTGTTGGACTTGATATTATTAGCGATGTGCTCTTCAAAATGCTTTTTTGCATCTCTTATTGTTTGCTTGAAACTCTTTTGTGCCAGCTTGTGCTCCCTTTTATTTTCCTCACTTGGGCAAGACTTCCATTTTTTGAAGGAAGCCCTCTTTTCTACAATCGCTTCTTTGACGCTGCTTGTTAACCATGCTGGTGACCTCTTGGACTTGGTGCTACCTTTCCTAACCTGTGCAATACATTTTAGCTGAGCTTCTATTATTGTGCTTTTGAGTAAACTCCATGCCTTTTCCAAGGATTTAACCCTCTTTATTCCCCCTTTCAACTTTCTTTTCACTAGTACCCCCATGATGGGAGTTGTAGTCCAAAAGATCTAGCGGGCACCAAGTTGGAGAAGGCTTGGGTGGCAGTGGCCACAGTATCCTCCTTTACTCTTTGGAGGATCTCATCACACCTGGGGGGGGGATCTACACTACTGCTTTTAAAGCACTTTGAAAACGTTTTGAAAACTGTATATGCAGTGTGTCCTGGGCCCCAACAGTTGTCAAAACTGTTATAAAGTGCTTTAAAGCAGTAGTGTAGATCCCCCCCTGGCCCTAGGTTGTGGCACAATTACTACTCCCCGTCCTGGTGGAAGCCGAATGGACAGGTGCAAGAAACCAGTCCTGTGCTTCCTAGAGGCCCCACCCTTTCTGGGAAGCTCTGGCAGCTCAGCGGCATGGACACCCTGCCAGGACCCTGCCTAGAGAACCCAGTCTACATGGATGTGGCAATACCAGGAGACTCCTGTGCTGGCTGCAAGCATCTCCTCTTTTCCTTCCTCTTGCCGGACTGGCAGGATCTTGCAGGCACCTCCATCTCTGGCCCGTAGTGGGCAGCAAAGATGCACGTTGACTCCTGGCATTCCTGTTGGGACAACGTCAGGGTTAGAAGGCACCTCTATCAAGTTAAAAATAAATAAATTTAGAAATCATGATAATTTCTGTCCTGCTTTGAAGTTACTATGGGGATTTTGTTTTGTCTCCAAAAACAGAATTTTAAAAGTCTTTTAAAGTGTGTAGATGGATATATTAGATAGATGGTAGATTGACAGATCGTTGATTGGTTAGGTTTGCATTTTTGTGAATTGTTATGAACGGGCCTGAGAGCTTTGACTACTGGACGGTATAGCAATAAAAATAATCATCATCACCGTCCCTCCTGCCTCAATCTGGAGGAAGATAGCAGATGAGCTTCCTTGCACTGCAGACAAATGCAAAAATATTTTGAACATGTTGCACGGGCAGTAGCCCAGAAAGAAGGTACCGACAGATGCCATAATCTGAGCTGGGCTGCTGTCCGAATTTGAGGGCCAATCGACAGTGGGGATAAGGGTAGTCCCAGATGGGCAGGTTTGGACAAGGCGAGGCGCCCCTGCCGTTCAGTACCTGGTGGGAGCCGGGGTCGATCTCCATCGCGCTCCTCGCAGCCTCGTTTCCGATCCAAAATGGCGTCCGTGGTGAACCTGCCCTATCTGTCCCTGCAATACGGCTAAGGGAAGAGGAACGGCGGCCGTAGTTCCCTCAACCAAGATGGCAGCATCAGGCTCAAAAGCAAGGCAGCAGTGGGAAGTTCTGCCAGCAGTTGGGTCCTAGTTGCTGAGTATAACGGACTTCGCTCAATAAGAGGACGGAAAGGGAAAGCAAAAGTTTTTCCAGAGCTAACAGTTATATTTTCGTTTTCGTTTACACCAGCGGAGCGGACAGTAGGTTGATCGCAGACAAGTGGGGGCCGCCTGGACTCTACGCGCTAGAGTGACTAGCTGTTGGAATAGCTTCGTCCAGTGGAGGCTGGTGGCTCCGATGTCAGTGGGGCAGTGAATCCAGTAAGAACCTCGGATAGCTTCCTTAGAGTTCTGACTGGAACCTAGACCAAATTTAACCCCCCACTAACATCGGAGCCACCAGCCTCCACTGGATCACTATACCAGTGTGGCGTAGTGGCTAAGGTGTTGGACTGGGAGTCGGGAGATCCCGGTTCTAGTCCCCACTCTCCTATGGAAACCCACTGGGTGACTTTGGGCCAGTCACAGACTCTCAGCCCAACCCACCGCACAAGGTGGTTGTTGTGAGGATAACATGGAGAGAAGGATTATGTCCACAGCCTTGGGTTCCTTGGAGGTAAAAAGGCGGGATATAAATGTAATAAATACAAAATCAATCTGCAAAGAGCAAGTGTGAAGGTCTTCAAAGGGGCATCACCTAGGTGGATCATTTGAACCTTCCACACCAGGGTTAGGCAGCACGGTGGCTTGCAGATGTTTGGGGGCTACAACTTCCATCAGCCCCAGCCAGCATAGCCAATGGTCGTGGATTATGAGAGTTGTAAGTCCAAAACATCTGAAGGAGGAACCCATTCTTTTCTATACAGTTAGGATGGCCACCTTTTTGTCCTCTTCTGTACCTTTAACACAACGTAAACATTTGGCAGTCAAAGCTTTGCTTTTCATGGAGAAAAGTAAGGGTGAGAAAAGATTCTCCTGCTACAAATACAGAAAAGGGGTGTGTGTGGAGCAGGGAGAGAAGGACAGCAATCCTTCCTCTATAATAATGGAGGAGGAGCAGATGCCACAGCCTACTTGCTTCCTGGTTCTCTGCCTTTCAAGCAAGAAAGAGGTAGCAATGAGGAAGAGGATGAGGAGCAGGAGCAGCTGGTGACTCACTGAGAGAGGGGCTCCGAAACTTGGAGCCCACACTGCTGAGCGCCTTTCAAATAAGAGAATGGTGCTCTGTCATCAAGTAGGGCACAAAGACGCCCTGGGAGGCCTACCTGATTCATGTTCTCATCCCCTTTCCATACAGGAGCTTCCTTAGGCCTCACTATTTATTTATTTACTTCATTTCTATACCGCCCAATAGCCGAAGCTCTCTGGGCGGTTCACAAAAATTTAAACCATGAAGAGCATAGTAAAACAACCAACAATCTAAACACACAAATACAATATAAAAAGCACAACCATGGTAAAACCACAAAGCAGAAATTGATATAGGTTGAAATACGGAATTAAAACAGCAAAGTTTAAATTTAAGTTAAATTAGGTGTTAAAATGCTGAGAAAATAAAAAGTTGGCGATGGAAGGAGTACAGTGTAAGCGCCAAGTGAACCTCTCTGGGGAGCTCATTCCACTGCCGGGGTGCCACAGCAGAGAAAGCCTTCCTCCTAGTAGCCACCTGGCTCACTTCCTTTGGCAGGGGCTCACGGAGAAGGACCCCTGGGATGATCTTAAAGTCCGGGCAGGTACATATGGGAGGAGCGTTCCTTCAAATAACCTGGCCCCAAGCCGTTTAGGGCTTTGAATGTTAGTACCAGCCCTTTGAATCGGGCCCGGACCTGGACTGGCAGCCAATGAAGTTATAAAAGGACTGGTGTGATGTGGTCTTGATGGCCACAACACACAGACACTTCCACAGAGAGAGAGGGGGAGAGAGCGGGGAAAGTGTCTTACATACAAAAGGTAGCACAAACCAAAGCAGCCCATAGACAAGCTGGAGTGTGTTCAGAGGAGGGCAACCCAGATGATCAGGGATCTGGAAACAGCCCTATGAAGAGAGACTGAAAGTACTGGGCATGTTTAGCCTGGAGAAGAGAAGATTGAGGGGAGACATGATTATTATTATTATTATTATTATTATTATTATTATTATTATTTATTTATTTATTTATATAGCACCATCAATGTACATGGTGCTGTACAGAGTAAAACAGTAAATAGCAAGGCCCTGCCGCATAGGCTTACAATCTAATAAAATCATAGTAAAACAATAAGGAGGGGAAGAGAATGCAAACAGGCACAGGGTGGGGTAAGCAGGCACAGGGTAGGGTAAAACTAACAGTATAAAGTCCGCACAACATCAAGTTTTAAAAGCTTTAGGAAAAAGAAAAGTTTTTAGTTGAGCTTTAAAAGCTGCGATTGAACTTGTAGTTCTCAAATGTTCTGGAAGAGCGTTCCAGGCGTAAGGGGCAGCAGACGAAAATGGACGAAGCCGAGCAAGGGAAGTAGAGGCCCTTGGGCAGGCGAGAAACATGGCATCAGAGGAGCGAAGAGCACGAGCGGGGCAATAGTGTGAGATGAGAGAGGAGAGATAGGAAGGAGCTAGACCGTGAAAAGCTTTGAAGGTTAACAGGAGAAGTTTATATTGGATTCTGAAGTGAATTGGAAGCCAATGAAGAGATTTCAGAAGCGGAGTAACATGGTCAGAGCGGCGAGCCAAGAAGATGATCTTTGCGGCAGAGTGGTGAACAGAAACCAACGGACTGATGTGAGAAGAAGGAAGGCCAGAGAGAAGAAGGTTGCAGTAGTCTAACCATGAAATAACCAGTGCATGAACAAGCGTCTTGGCAGAAGAGACAGACAAAAATGATCGAATCCTGGCAATATTATACAGGAAAAAATGACAAGATTTAGCTACTGCCTCAATATGAGGAATAAAGGAGAGCGAGGAGTCAAATATAAAGCCAAGGCTACGAGCTTCCTTGACTGGAGTAAGCGTAACATCATTGACAGTAAGAGAGAATGAGAGATGAGGAGAAGGTTTAGGAGGAAAAACAAGCAATTCAGTCTTTGCCATATTAAGTTTCAAACGACGATGAAGCAGCCAAGCTGAGATATCTGAAAGACATGCCGAGATATGATCGTGAACATCAGGAGAAAGTTCCGGAGATGACAGATATAGTTGTGTATCATTGGCGTACAGATGATATTGGAGGCCATGAGATTGAATAAGCTTGCCCAAGGGCAACATGTATAAGGAAAACAACAACGGGCCAAGCACCGAGCCTTGCGGAACCCCTACTGAAAGGGGAAAGGAGGAAGACGAGCTGCCATTAGCCAACACGCTGAAAGAGCGACCCGCTAGATAGGAGGCAAACCAGTTATAGACAGAGCCACAAAATCCAAGGTCATGAAGGGAATCTAAGAGAAGATCATGATCAACCGTGTCAAAGGCTGCAGTTAGATCAAGGAGAATAAGAACGGAATAATGGCCTTTAGACTTGGCAGTAAGGAGATCATTGGTGATCTTAGTAAGGGCTGTTTCGGTGGAATGCAGAGGACGGAATCCAGATTGAAAAGGATCCAAAGCAGAGTTACTAGAAAGAAAGTCAAGACAGCGAGAGTAGACCGCACGCTCCAGGATCTTTGAAACAAATGGCAACAAAGAGACAGGGCGGTAGTTAGACAGAGATACCACTCTTCAAATACTTAAAAGGTTATCACACAGAGGAGGGCCAGGATCTCTTCTCGATCCTCCCAGAGTGCAGGACAGGGAATAACACAGGCTGAAATTACAGGAAGCCAGATTCCAGCTGGACATCAGGAAAAATTTCCTCACCGTTAGAGCAGTACGACAATGGAACCATTTACCTAGGGAGGTTGTGGGCTCTCCCACACTAGAGGCCTTCAAGAGGCAGCTGGACAACCATCTGTCAGGTATGTTTTAAGGTAGATTCCTGCATTGAGCAGGGGGTTGAACTCGATGGCCTTATAGCCCCCTTCCAACTCTACTATTCTATGATTCTATGAGTGTGTGAGTCATCCTACAAAAGAACAAACAAGGAGTGCTAGATATTATTGTGGCAGGATCGCTCGCTTTCTCCCCTTGCCTTCCTGTTCCACGCATGGCCTTGTTCTGTATCTGTAGCAGGGAACTCTTCTCTTACCGTCACTTCTGTCCCTGAGAGGCAAAGCTTTGAATACCAAATGTCTACGTGGTGTTAAAAGTATAAGAGCTGAGACAGGGAAAATAGGTGGCCATGCTGAATGTGTAGAAAAGAGAGCTTCGGCTATTGGGTGGAATAAAAATGTAATAAATGTAATAAATAAATAGGAGAACCTGCCCGATGTTTTGGACTACAACTCCTATGATCCATGACCATTGGCCATGCTGACTGGGGCTGGTGGAAGATGTAGTCCCAAATATCAGGAAGGCACCGGATTGCCTAACCCTGGTGTAGAAGGTTCAAACAAGCCACCTAGTCTATGATCCTTTGCGGAACTGCCTCACATGTGCTCTTTGCAGGTAAGGGTGAATAGCTACTTCCAGTGGAGGCTGGTGGCTCTGAGGTCAGTGGGACAGTGAATTTGCACCTTGGATAGCTCCTTTAGAGTTCTGACTGAAACCCCAAGCGGATTTACCATCCCACTGACATCAGAGCCACCAGCCTTCACTGGCTACATCCATCGCCCAGGGTAGTAAGACCAGCTGCAGGAAGTTTGCTTTACCACTCCCGGCCAGAAAGAATATTCTGCTCCAACTATTCCTTGACCTGGGCAGTGGAAGCACACTCTGGCCTCTGTCTCTGGGCAGGAGTCCAAGAGCCACTGTGGGGCTGTATCCTTCAACTCCCAGGAAGAACTACAAGGTTCGTATATACAAGAGATCCAGACAGAGGCATTTCTATGCAAAGCTCAGATTGTACAATGTAAGTACAACCATAATTTATTATTATTTGGAATTTATTATTATTTGGGGAAAATCTACTTCAGCTAGCAAAAACTAGATTAACAACTGTTACCCAGAGGACCTTCTCTTCTGCTGCTCCCAGACTGAAATGGCCTGCTGGAGGAGACACGTCAACTTAACAGTCTAGTAGCATTCAAGAAAGCTAAAGACTGATCTCTTCCGGCAGGCCTATCCAGTGGAATTTTAAGATGTTTTTAGGATGTTTTTAAGGATGTTTTTAAGGATGTTTTTAACAATGTATATTATGTTTTATTTGAGTATTATTTATTTTATCATTTGTTGTTCCCCGCCTCGATCAGAATGGAGAGACGGGTAAGAAATAAATGTATTATTATGATTATGATTCACAACAGCAATAACACTGATGACAACACAATCTAACACCTGAAAGGAGAGGGGAAACCTGGGTCTCATATGAGTCCGGGGTGAACAGAATCAAAGTAAATTATACATCCCAGTTCAGGAATTTTACCCTGGCAGCTCCCTTTAAATGTTCTTTGTTGCAGAATGGCAACTTTCAGCTCTGCAATGGAGCGTCCTTGAATTGTTCTCCCACTTGTTTCAGAATGTTGTCATTTTTTATGCTGGATTTGTGTCCATTTCTTATTCTTTTGCCCAGAGACTGGCCTGTTTGTCCTATGCAGAAGGCAGAAAGGTTCAGAACTCTTGTTCTATGAGGGGATCAGGAATTTGGGGGCACCTCTTGGCACATGCGCACAGCATACTCTGACCCTCTGGCTTTCTTCGTTTGCTGGCCTGCGTCCTTTCCGTGCGCAGAAGGCTCTAAACTTGGAATCCTAGGTACACATTTCAAAAACGAAGGCACTGCGGAAGTAGGATCTAAAAGGTGTTGCCGTTAGGGTCTGTGATCTGAATTAAAGGTGAGTTTTTTTAGCATAAGATACTTTTTTATAAAACTGTTTGTAGTATATTAACGTTATGAGATTTCAAACTACAGTTAGCCAAGTCCAACCTGGTTACTGGAATGAATATCACGGAGGATGTGGGTTGGGTGGCATTGAAATCAGAATGGAATTTGTTGTTGTCCAATTGTAATCCAGAGTGACTCAGTACAGAAAGTGGAGCACTCACAACATAGCAATCAGGAGTGACCAAAGACAGATTTAAGGTCAAAATCTGACATTTACTCTTCTGAAAAGACGGCTATTTCACAAGCCCTGTCCCATCCCACACAGCTGGGCTAAGTGAGAACCCTCGCCCCCAGATCACTAACTCCTCTTTCCCTGTTTGCCTGCATTTAAGCTGAATACACCCTATCCCAACCTGGCACCCTCCAGGTGTTGTGGACTACAACTCCTACCAGCCCAACATTGGTCATGGGGGTTGAGGATGATGGGAATTGTAATCTGAAATGCCAGGAGGGTGCCACATTGGAGAAGGGCTAGGCCTAAAACCTTGCCATTCTCAAATTGAGTATGACTTTTAAAAAGATGTCTCAATGACTGCGTTCACACAACACAATAACCCACACTCAAGGCTGAGCATGGATCGAATGTCGGTTTTCGTTGAACCATGGGTTGTCACTGACACATGGGTTATTGTGTTGTCTGAAACCATCAGCAATAACAAACAATGGTTTGTTAACCATAAACAAACCACAGTTCACAAGCCAACAGCAAGCTATGGGGTTTCTTCATGGTTTGTCTGTGGTTAACATGGCTGGGTTCAGAAGACACAGCAACCCACAGTTCAAAACACCCCACAGTTCAACGACAACCCACACACAAGGTTGAGTATGGGTTGTCATGTTGTGTGAACCTAGTCAATCGGTATTTACACCTTCACTCCTTATTTGCCATTCTCTCACCTGTTGCCTTCGACAAGCTTGAGGGTCGATCTCTTTCTGACATTGCTGCTACTTGCACTGTGTTTGCATCACCATCTTCCTCGAAGGAGCTACATCCCACCATGTCTTAGGGCCAGACGAGACACAACACTAAGTACATCACTTGTTGTTTGGATTTTTTTTTTTTAACAAAACACAGGAGCCCTGCCCTCTTTTGTATCTGGTCCTGCAGCTTCAACTGTTGTGATGAAGGGGGAATTTCACCAGGGGCTGCATGCCTACAAATGACACCTGCTGAAATTCCCTTTTCTATGCAACTGTTAAAGATACAGGAGCCCAGTCCTCCTTTCCATATGGTCACCCTAATTTTACACAACAAAGGAATGGTAGCGTGGCGGTGTTAATTTCTGTCCTAATTGTCTGCAGGGCACCTAGGTACAGGGCTTGTGTGTTGTAACCATAGTGGCTAAACAGTTTGAGATGCTTGATGATCTGGATTATAAGCATCACCAATCAAAACCAGTTTGACAGTCATGATTTTCCACAAAGGAGTCCTGGGAAAACTAATTCCAAAAGGGTGGCATGTTAGCCTGTTGCAGCAAAAGCACCCAAGCACCCTGTGGTACCTTATTATTGGTACGAGCTGTTGTGGGCTGAATAGGAATGCAAGAAGTCTTCTCCTTGCCCATCTCATATATATACATGCACATGTGCACAAGTAGAGAGGAGCCTTCTCCAACTCCCATAATAATCACCAACACCGCTATGGCTATGGTGGTTGGGGATATTGGGAGCTGTAATCCCACACTTCTGAAGGGCACATGGAGGCTGGTAAAGAGAAATAAATGGTAAGGACCATGAAATACAAGAGGGTAGTCAGTGGCATTTGTTTTTACATCAAGCTGAAATGTTTACAATATAAGTTCAGCAATCATTTGTGAGAGCAATAGTTTCCTTTCCTTTATTATGTTTCTATACTGCCCCATAGCCGAAGCTGGGTGGTTCACAAAGATTAAAACCCCATAAAAATACAATGTATAAAGTGCAAACTGTTACACAAAAATATAGAGAGCACACAGCCAGACAACATATATCTATAATTTTTTTAAAAAAATAATAATAATCAACCAATGACAATTTAAGACCTGATTAAAAACTCATTATATACTACCAAATGCCTGAGAGAAAACCAGCTGCTGAAAAAATAATGTTGGCACCAGGGGGGCCTTGTCAGGGAGATCATTCCAAAATTGGGGGGCCACCACTGAGAAGACCCTCACCCTTGTTTCCACCCTCCAAGCCTCCCTCAGAGGAGGCACGTGGAAGAGGGTCTTAGATGCTGAATGTAGTGTACAGGTTGATTCATGCCAGGAGAAGTGTTCCATCAGGTTTTTAAATATTTAAAAATATTAGACTGTATAGAAGCATAGTAGAACACCGCAGCAGATGTCCAATGTGGAACTCCAGGCTGAAAAATAGATCCTAGCATTCCTGGCAATGGCTTCTGGGAGTTGAAGTCCAAAAAGTCGGGTTATCTACCTTGTGCCCACTCCGGTTTTACAGAATCAAATGCAAAATGTCTTCTCAGAATGCCCTACAGGTCAACTAAAGGGCTGCAGTGATTTGTTGGTTGAGACAAGAAACAGCCTTGAGTGGGAGAGAGGCGGACTAGGCCCCCATTTCTTTGAGCTCCTTAGACAGAGAGAGAGAAAAGCAGGATATGCATGTAACGAATAGAAACAGCTCTGTAGCTGAAAGACCTTGGAGACCGGACTGTTCTCCCACTGGTTCCTGAACATTGCCATTTCTGACAGAGTTGCGTCTGCTTTTTATTCTTTTGTCTAGAGACTGGCCTAGAGAAGGCGCAAAGGGTGAGAAATCTGTCTATGTGGTGGAGGAACTCGCATTTTGGGGTGCCTTCCAGCACATCCGCACATGCTCTGATCCTCTGGTTTTCTTTTCCATGTGGCAAGGGTTCAAGACTTGGATGTTCTAGATAGACATTTCAAAAAACTCAAGCGTCCTGGAAATGTGATGCCCAAAGGGAACGCATTGTGATATTATATATGATGTGAATTAAGGGCGAGTCTTTTGGTGCCGCGAGGTGCCTTGTGCCCACATTTGCGTTCCTTCCAACACCTGCATGGGAAGGAATGCAAGTGCGAACTTTCCCTGCCACTGAGGAGGAAAGGAACAAGGGAGCAGGAACGAGGCAGCCAGAGGAGGACGAGGAGAGGGACGCAGGGCACTCTAACCACCTGTCCTCCCTCTGACCTCCCCGTGGCTGCCCATTCCTCTCCCCCCATTTTTTATTTTATTTTATTATCTTTATCTGTGCAGCTGCGCTGATACAGATAATCAATTTTTAAAAAATCAGGGGGAGGAATGCCCCCTTTCCTTTCCTCCTCCCTTTTAAAAAATTATTTACCATGGGGGGAGGGGGAGAAGAATGGGTCCGCCCCCTTCCCTGTCCAGCCCATGGTGACCAATCGGGGGCGCCATGGGCTGTGACAAGCCTCTGCTGCCAGAAAAGTCGGGGTAAGTGCCCGACTTTTTTGCAGTGGAGTTTCAGGGCTTTGCCCCCGGATGGCTTCTCAATGGCGGCTGCATCATGTAGATGATGTGCCACTACTGCAAAGCCACCCGGGGGCAAACCCTTTGAGTAAACGTGCCCTTGGTAACTGGAATAAATATTGGGGGGGGGGTATATGGTGGTGTGGGGACCACATTGAAACCAGAATGGATTTTGCCTTGTTGGAATCCAAAATGACTGTGGATTTACCACAGGACTAAAAGTAAGGCTCTGAAATAGGAATCAGCAGTGACTAGATATATATCATAAACAGATTTGAGATCAGAATTTGGCGTCACCTCAGTTTGCCATCGGGAATTTGTACCAGGTTTCCCCCCACTCCTTTTACTTCAACTTCCAAAAGAAGAAATTAAAATTGTCCATCCCAGTCCCTTCTGGAATACATTTATCTAAAGAGGGAAGCAACATTTGGCTCAGACCCAGCGTAATTAGAGGTTGTACAGAACTGGCCCCCAGAGGGAGAAAAAATCATTTTTTTTTTCATTTCACAATGGGAGGTTCAATTCTTTGAGTTTTCGAATACGCACCTGCCCAGTTTCCCTGCAGCTGAATCCAGAAGTGTGGAAATGCAGCTGGGGCTCTTGTGAGCCTTCTCTGCCTGTCCGTCTGGCGTAGGAAGCGTTCTGATCTTCGTCCAAGATGCCGACATGCAACCCAACCCTGCATCCGTCTCATAGTGCAACACCCTTTAGAGTGAGTCAACCAAGCACATAACCATAGGGGAAATCCTTGAATTGTGACAACTCCAGAGATCAGCTGGGGCATCAGTTGTACGCAATCCAGGTAAGTAGGAGAGAGATGCACAGGTGTGTGTGTGTGTGTATGTGATGGGGGAGGGCAACCTTGCCAGAGCTTGAGCCGAGAAGTATAAAGAGATATCGGCTGCCTTTGGTACTGCAGTTTAACCCTGTGGCTCTTGGGAAGGAACACAGCAACGAGAGATCAGACAGGTGAGTACCTGGATGCAAGGGGAGATGGCTGGATCAAGCCAGAGTGTGTTTCAAGACAAGTGATGGAGTTGTTTGCAGGTGGATTGAGTGTAATATCCTGGCCCGGTGCAGAAATTAGGGCATGCAAGAGGGAAGGATGTCTGTGCACTGGCTTAGGAGTACTGGTAGAGAAGCATCATTGGTGGTTCTCCTGTCCAGTCCTCCTGCTTCTTTGTGAGTTTGTACAGAGATTGGCGAGAAGACTGCAAGCTTGCGTTGTTTGGGATCGGGGGAGTGTCAACCAGATGGGAGAAGGAAGAGAGGAGAGAAAGAAAGAACCAAGGGCAAGAAATGGTGGGCTATAGGGGGATGAGAGAGAGAAGGAAATCAAAGAGGACGTGATGGAGGGAGAAGCAGAGAAAGGGGAGGAGGAAAGAGTGAGGCTGAGGGAAGAGAGAGAAGGGAAAGAAAACGAAAGAGGAGAAAAAGAAGGAACGAGAAAGTAAGAATGGAGAAAGAAAACGATGGAGAAAAAGAGAAGAAGGAAAGGAGAGGGGGGAATGAATAAAGGGATCAAAGAGGCAGATGAACTGTGGAGAGTCACAGGAGAGTGTTTGATGTATTCTTCCTGGCTAGTTTGAATAGACGAGGAGGATGAGAACTGTGCCTGAGGATGGGAAGATCAATTCAGGAAATTCATACCTTGCCATCGAATTGAACAACCAAAAGTCCTTTTTTTGCATCCAGCTTAAGGTGACCCTATGAAAAGGTGGACTGGGCTCCTGAATCTTTAACAGTTGTCTAAAAAAAGATATTTCAGCAGGTGCCATTGGTATGCCTGCAGCACCTGGTGAAATCCCCTCTTCATCACAATAGTTAAAGCTGCAGGGGGCCTGCCCTCTTTACCTAGAGTGACCAGATACAAAAGCGGGCAGGGCTCCTGCAGCTTCAACTGTTGTGATGAAGAGGGCATTTCACCGGGCACCACATGCATACCAATGACCCCTGCTGAAATTTCCTTTTCTACACAACTGTGAAAGATACAGGAGCCTTGTCCTCCTTTCCATAGGGTTACTCTAATCCAGCTACCCCATATAGATTGTTCCCGTTGCTCACGGAAGAAGGGACGTTGGTTGGTGACCCTGTCAACATATCCAGGGCCGGTGCCAGACTATTTTGCGCCCTAGGCAAGTCAAGCTACTTGCCCCCCCCTCCCCAATTGCGCGGAAGTCCGAATGTGTGCGCCGAGTGGAGAGCTGGGACTGGCTCACTTCGATTTGGGACCAAGCCGTCTGGAATTCACCGGGACTTACTTCCATGTGAACGCAACCCGCTCTGCAGCCTGGCGTCCCAATCCCCTCCGCACGTTTACTCGGGGGAATAAGGCTTCCGAGGAAAGAGGCATAGGCAGATCGGGCCACACTGGTGCCTCCCGGTGCAACGCTTTCTCGGATGCAAGTTCTGTTGATCCACGCGCGCAGGATCGGGAAGCAGGAGAGTTTGCCTTGCGAGGAGTCCACAAGTCCCTAGCTTTCCTGCAGGAAGGGAGAGGGAGTCCCGCTTGCCGGCCTGCCTGGACATCGCGGTCTGTTTGAGGAGAGAGGCGAGGTGACCTGGTGCCCTTTCCTTGGGAGTAAGGCAGAGGCTGGCTTGGGCCAGGGTCGAGCTTGCCACATGCTTTTTGTTCTGGAGGCGGTGGCCTCCCGGCTCTGGGAGGGCAGCTTCCGGGCGGCTCGAGCGGCTTTCAGGCAGAAGTCTGAACGTGGAGCCCCACCCCCACCCCAGTGTCCCTGGCTTCGCTTCGGCTGGGTGGGCCCGGGGCCCGGCTTACAGCCAACAACGCCTGTGAGTGCTGTGCGGCACCTGGCGCCCCTCTTAGCTTGGCGCTCTAGGCGGCCGCCTAAGTGGCCTCTATGGTAGCACCGGCCCTGAACATATCGGGTGGAGTTTTCACACACCCTCTTCTAACATGTCCTCTGTGCAATCTATTTGGTATGTCGTCTTGGAGGCCTCAGTTTCCCCCTTAACCATGCAACCGGTAAAAAGTGCTCCTTTGGCAGGAGCCCTCGCCTTTCACTGTGGCCCTGAGCTTCTTTCAACTATCCAGCCCCTGGGTCTACAAGGATCTTGGAAGCCAATGGATCCAGGCACCTGGACAGCTCCCCAAGTTACATGATCTGCCTTGGGCGAGTCAGTTTGGGAGACTTACTGAGCCCTGTGTTTGGGCGCTGCAAAGACAAAAATAGAGCTAGTGTGTTTATTTTGACTCAGGCAGGTTAGCTCCTAATTTCTCCTGGGAGCTGCAGCTTGTAGGAGGCCAAGTTGCCTGGTTGCTTGAGATGTGCAACCGTTTATAATTAGGAGAAGTTGATGGCTTTGTGTTGAGAAACCTGGCTTCTTCCCCAAGGGGAACTTTCTTCAAATCCCCCAATCCATAGGAAGAGAAAACTGACCTTCAGCCAAGGGCATACATAGACCAGTTGTCCTGGAATAACAACAACAACAATAATAATACATGCTCACTAGTCTTCAAATTCCTGAATCAGCAAAGCCCATCATGTCCGTCTATAAAAAACGCCTTGAGCAAGAAAAGAGAGATGATGCATCAGTGTTTCCCAACAGTATATACTGGGTTGGTTCTAGACCAGGGCAGGATCTACACTACTGCTTTATAACAGTTTTGAAGTGCGCTGACAACTGTTGAGACTCAAGACACATTCCATATATCATTTCCAAACCACTTTCAAAGTGTTATATCCTGCTTGGTGTTATATCCTGATCTGGCCTAAGTCGTACTTAGAATAGACCCATTGAAATCAAGTTGGTCCCATTGAGTGATTTCGATGGGGCTACCCTAAATATGACTAAGACTAGATCCAATCCACTATCTCAGGGCTTCCCAACCGTTTTTGTGTCGGTGGGTATATATGAAATGTTGGGAAAGTGTTTGCTTTCCTGTTTGATTTTTTATGTTTGGAAATAATAACTTTCTTTTAAAGGAAAGTGTTATGGGAGCTCTCACAAAATGACTGTCAGGGAGGGACTTGCCCATTCATAAAATAGCTGCCATCGTGGTCACAAGATACTAAGTTCCCAGATGGCAAATGGATGGAGTCTGAGCTCCAAATCACAAAAACACTCTTTTAGACCCAAATACATATGTTGCTGGAGGGCAGCCTCCCAATTATAATAAATAAATAACTGTTGTGATGAAGGGATTTCACCAGGTGCTGCGTGCATACAAATGACACCTGCTGAAGTTCCCCTTTCAATACAACTGTTAAAGTTACAGGAGCCCTGTCCTTTTTTCCATGTGGTCACCCTAGTGTACACTGAGAGGGGGGATTAAATGGAAACGGGTTGCAAGTGCTCACGTCCTCCTTCCCATTGCCCATCTGCTTAAGCATTCCTGAAATATGGAGCTGAGCAGAAGCAGAGGGGCAGAAGGAGACCCGCCCAACTCATCCTCGTCAACACGGCACCGCCCAACACCCGCCCACCCAAGCAGGACGTAGCACAATGGGAGGATTACGCGGGGAGACAATGGTGGTTTCATCGCATGAACGCCCCAAAGTGCTGCATTTTCCTCGTAGCAAAATAACACGCGAAAAACGGGGGAGAAGTGGGACAACAACTGCATGGCAATGGCGTCGGGTAAAGCGCGCGGGGGCAATGGGGACCAGACCGTGATCGCACAAAATATCACCCGCCAGGACAGTGAATCGCCCCAAGAATGCTGTCTGTTGATCCTTGACGTCCGAGCCACAGCAGTGTGGTGGCTATGCAGCCTTCCCCAGCCCAGGGCCCTCCAGTTTTGGACTTCAACTCCCATCAGGCCCAAACAGCATGGCCAAGGGTCAGGAATGCTGGGAGTTGTAGTCCAAAACATCTGGAGGGCACCAAGTTGGGGAATGCTGGGTTAGAGGGTCAGCCTAGGAAGCAGGGAGATCCAGGTTCAAATCTCCACTTAGCTGTGAAGCTACCTAACCCGCATCAAAGGGTTTTTGGGAGGATAAAAAGTTTCTGAGTGCACCATGCGTACTTGCCTGAGCAACATGGGTGGAAGGGTAGGACAAAAACTGAACAAATATTTACTTACTGACTGTATTTTATCCGACTTTTCAGACTGTTTTCCAAAATGGCTCAGAACAATTAAAAATAGAAAGAGGCTGACAGGTTACAAACTAAGCCCAAGTCACACAAGGAAAGAGGGAAAGTCGAGAAGCAGAGATCCAGGCCAGAGCAACATAGTGAGCTATAAGCAGGCACCTGAATGCACCTTGGGCCAGGTCGATGGACCCTTGCCCTGAATAGCAACTGGAGCATGTCTATAGGAAGGGTTTGCCCCAGGGTGGCTTCGCAGTAACGGCACGGCATCTACATGATGCAGCCGCCATCGCGAAGCCATCCGGGGGCAAAACCTGGAAACTCCGCTGAAAAAAAGTCGTGCACTTACTCTGACTTTTTTGGAAGCGGAGGCTTGTCCCAGCCTCTGGCACCCCCTGATTGGTTGCCATGGGCTGGACAGGGAAGGGGGTGGCCCCGTGCCTCTGTAAAAATAAAAACGCGGGCAGAGGAACGGGCAGCCAGAGGGAGGTCAGAGGGAGGAGAGGTGGTTCGCCCGGCATCCCTCTCCTCGCGTCCTCCTTTGGCTGCCTCGTTCCTCCCCCCTTTTTTTAAAAAATATTATCAGTATCTGCGCAGCTGTGCAGATACAGATAATAAAAATTTAAAAAGGGAGAATGGCCCTGTTCCTCTCCTCCTCCTCCCCCCTCATTTAATTTTTTTTTATTTGTACAGAGCTGGGTAAGTTCTCACTTGCGTTCCTTCCCATGCGGATGCCAGGACGGAACACAAGTGTGGGAGCCAAGTGCCTCATGGCGCCAAAACGGCACCATCAAGACGGTGCCTGGTGTCCCTGGTTCCTTTGCTTGATGGATAAGATCAGAGTGCTCTATCTGCTTGCTTCTGTGGTCCCAGGGCAAGGGGCGGTTGGTGCATGGTGTTCTTCTCTGGCAGGGAGGGGGAAAGCCGTCTCCCTGCAGGCAGTCGCTCTTCTCTGGCAGGTAGACAGGGCCAAACCCATCTCCTCTTTACCTAGGGTAAAGGACAGTGTACCTAGGACAGTGCTGTTGTATTTTTAACAGCTGAATAGAAAAGGGAATTTCATTGGTATGCATGAAGCACCTGGTGAAATTCCTTCTTCCATCACAACAGTTAAAGCTGCAGGAGCCCTGCCCTCTTTTGTATCTGGTCAAGAGGGCAGAGCTCCTGCAGCTTTAACTGTTGTGATGGAGAGGGGATTTCACCAGGTGCTGCATGCATACAAAGGACACCTGCTGAAATTCCCTTTTCAATACAACTGTTGAAGATACAGGCGCCCTGTCCTCCTTTCCATAGGGTCACCCCGCTCGTGGCCCTAGGTCTCCTGGTTACTTAGAGAAGCCAGAATGCGTTACCCTTCTGCCCTCCAGTCACTGGGGCGACTTAAAATTCGGCTCATTCGTTTTGATCGATTGCATTTCTTTTGCATGTGATAAATACGCAAGTTCTTTCTGGTTCATTCAGACAGGGGTTGTTATCCCAGGATAAGAATCACATAGTAACTGACTTGCATGGGGGCGAAATTCACATTGGGACTCTGGTTGAAACGATACTTGGTTGGTAAGGTTGAAAGCATTTCAGCTGATTACGGTGTCTGTGCCAAATGCTGGAGATGTTAGCAGGTGACCGTGCTTATCTCCCTACCGATCAGCTGCCACTCTGATTTGTGCACACCAAACTCCTGTTGAAGCTACAGGAAGGGGCATGGCTGATTGTTGTTTTTCTGATCAGTTGGTGACCCTATGCATGGCGCATGATGCAATCTGGCTGAGCCTCACATCCGATTTGGCACGCTTGGAAATAACAACCTCCCACATGTATCCTGACAAATCCCCACTGATAAACAGGTCATGTCATAGTGGATTTCCTGTTTCGGCAAGGGGGTTAGACTAGATGTTCTTTGAGGTGCCTTGCAACTCTGTGATTCTATGATTCTCTCTGTTAGGTGATTGCAAACATCTGCTGACTTGATAGCGTTCTACCCATCTGGGTGGTCTTTTAAAATCATTTTAAATAAATGAAATGAATAAATTTATTTATTTATTACATTTTTATACCGCCCAATAGCCAAAGCTCTCTGCATGGCTCACAAAAATTAAAACCATGAAGAGCACAATAAAACAACCAACAATCTAAAAACACAAATACAAAATACAATATAAAAAGCACAACCAGGATAAAACCACACAGCAGAAATTCATATAGATTAAAATACGGAATTAAAACAGCAAGTTTAAATTTAAGTTAAATTAGGTGTTAAAATACTGAGAAAATAAAAAGGTCTTCAGCTGGCAACGGAAGGAGTACAGTGTAAGCGCCAGGTGAACCTCTCTGGGGAGCTCATTCCACAGCTGGGGTGCCACAGCGGAGAAAGCCCTCCTCCTAGTAGCCACCTGCCTCACTTCCTTTGGCAGGGGCTCACGCAGAAGAACCCCTGTGGATGATCTTAAAGTCCGGGCAGGTACATATGGGAGGAGGCGTTCCTTCAAATAACCTGGCCCCAAACCGTTTAGGGCTTTGAATGTTAGTACCAGCACTTTGAATCGAGCCCGGACCTGGACTGGCAGCCAATGAAGTTGTAAAAGGATTGGCGTGATGTGGTCTCGCTGGCCAGTCCCTGTTAGTAAACAGGCTGCCCTATTTTGTACCAGCTGAAGTTTCCGGACCATTTTGAAAGGCAGCCCCACGTATAATACATTGCCGTAATCCAAACGAGAGGTTACCAGAGCATGGATCCCACCTAATTACCATATATGAATGACCAGTGGTGGGGCTCTAATGTCAGTTGCTCAAGGTTTTGGTCAGAACCCTAAAGCAGCTATGCAACGTTCAGAAGGGACAGCTGTGTTAGTCTCTGGTAGGAAAACAATAAAGAGTTTGTGGCACCTTAAAGACTAACAGTGTAGGGAACATTTCAACCTTCCAGGTCATTTGAGAACAGACCTCAAAGTGGCTGAGTTGCAACAGAAAAACGTTAGAGACAGAATTCAGCGTGAGACCTCAGAATTGACATCCATTGTTAAATTTAACACCTTGGAACTTGGCTTGAACCAGTTGTCTGAATGGTTTCGTCATTACAGTCTGTAGGAAGATTATAAGTCCCATCTTGTAGTTTACTGTAGTATTGCAGATGTCTTTTTAAATGGAAATGCAATGTTTGCTTTCTATCTGCCTTTTCCATCTTGTTTCTATCCATTCCGGTATCTTACAAAGTGGGTTTAGCCCACAAAAGCTCATGCCCTAATAATAAAACAAGCTCAGTCTTTACTGTTTAGCTATCCAAGGTCAGGACCTTGGATAGCTCTTTGAGAATCCTGACTGGTTCTGACTAAGATGTGGAGCGGGTTCAGTGCCCCACTGACATTGGAGCCATCAGCCTCCACTGTTAATGATTCTGGCTGTGGGTACAGGTTAGGTGATCCAGAGTTGCAAAGGGACTGTGTTAATTCGCTTCTGTGATGTGGTGCTAGCTCCAGAGCTATGGAGCTCCAGCATTGGGAGCTGCATGAATTGGGTTCACTGCTGTAGCGTTAGGGCTGGTGTGATGCTTTTTGTAGTGGGGTTTATTTGTGCCAGTGGGCTGCTCTCATGGGGAGCCAGTATTGTGGGTTAGTTCTTCCCCATTCCCATTCATTGTTGTGTTTCTCAGAACACTCCTGCTTTCGATGGGAGGTAAATGACGATGCTTGCTAAGTAATCCGCAAAGCTTTTATTAAGCAACAAACGTCTCTTCTACCTGAATTAGAGCCTAACCTCTTGGAAACGTCCCCCTAGGCAAAACTATGCAAACTAAGCAAGATAATTGTCCATTCAAGAAGAATAGGAAGCCACTTCTCAAACACCCGTAACTTCAGAGCGCCTGGTGCGGAGGCAGGTTCTGGCGTAATCTAACCAACTTTCTCACACCTTCCTTCCGTGCCGTGCGTTTCAGCTTCTGGCGGACCCTAGCATCAGTTAACTTGTTGGGATGCTCACCTCTGGAAGAAACCTCACTTCCCACTGAGTGTGTAGGATTTGGCCTTGAAGAGATAAGCTCTGGAGAGGGCTGACTCCCAGCTGGGGAATCGCCCATGAGAGCTTCCTCCTCCACTGGTACAGGCTGGCTGGTGTCTGGCGCTGCATCTTCTAGTTCTGAATCTGATTCTGATTGATTACCTGAAACATCTTCTCCCAAAACAGGGGCAGTAGGGTTAGACATGACATTCATTAAATTGTAGGTCTCCTCCCTTCTTCAGCCCTGCAGTGACCTTAAGCAGGTATTTGTGCCGCCTCTCGGTACAATCAATCCCACAGGTGAGAAGTAGTTGAGAGGATAAAATTGGAGTAGGGATGGAGTGGAGAAGAAGAGAACTTTGTATAATATCCAGAGCCTCTTAGAGGAAGGGTGGGGTCAAAATGTAATTAATCGTTGATCTCATCCACTATAGAGGTGTGGCAGATGAGTCCAAAAGGCAGTAGAGGAGGATTCGACCTCACGGCACACGAGCGGTTTTCTCATGATATCTTAGAATGCCTTGACACTCAAACACAGATGCTTGGGGAAGGTGACATTTATCTCTTAGGTGTTGTTGACACCTAAGGAGGAGAGGCCTGGTCAGGTCTGACTGGCGTGGCTGGTTTCTCTGCGGTATTAACGCCTGATGTTTCCACTACCGCCCCGGTGCACGAGTCCTCACTGCGAGGGATGAGGAGAACATTCCTCGAGTGGAATCTGGGTTTGATTCTGGGGGCGGGAAGGGAAATGAGCCACAACGCGCTTGGCTTTGGCAGCCTCCCCAACCGAGCACACGTGGCAAATTGATGAGGTTCCAGGTCACCTAGGCTGAAGGACGTCTTTCTATCCTCTTGTCTCATAACAATAGACGTTGTAGGTCAGCCCATGAAATTGGTCAGCGCCAGGGTCAGGAAGAGGCAAAAAGTAAGTACTCCTCCATGCAACACAGAAGTAATGTGTAGAATTCGCTCAGTTAGATGGGTTTAAAAAAAAAAAGAATTAGGCAAATTCATGGAGGTCATTCCAGCAGCTGTCGGCCGATATGGGACCTCCATGTTCAGGAGCAGCCTATCTTGGAATACTAGATGTTGAGGGCAGATGAGCAGGCTGCTGCCTTCATGCTTTGGGGTCGGGGTTCTGAACCTCTTTCAGCCCAAGAGTCACATTCAATTTCGGAGAAGCTCCCAGGGGCAAAGTGGGCGGGGCCAAAAAACCAAAAATATTAGCATATTTTAGCTTCCCCTTCTTATTATTTTATTATGATTTTATTAGAATGTAAGCCTATGCGGCAGGGTTTTGCTATTTTATTGTTTTGCTCTGTACAGTACCATGTACACTGATGGTGCTATATAAATAAATAAAATATAATAATAATAATAATAATAATAATAATAATAATAATAATAATAATAATAATAATAATAATAATGATACTATAACTGCCAGGAGCTGCCTCTGCTGTTGGTGGAACATGGAGCAGGGCCTTCACTGAGGTCTCAAGTGAGGAGTGGGGTTGGAACATGTGGGATGGGGGTGTTGAATGTTTTCTGATCCAAGGGCCAAATTCCATTTCAGAGAAGCTTGCGGGGAGGGGGCTGAAAAAAGGGGGGGCAAAATTATGGTGACCATATGACAGGGAAAAACCGGATTTGTCAGGATTTTTGGTAACAAAACTGGGAGAGGGAGGAATTATGAAATGTAAAGGGGAAAAACCAGATTTCCCAAAGGGCAGCTCTATTCAGTGGGAATTAACAAAAATGCTTACAGATCTATCATTTTTAAAGATAATGAGATGAAACTTGGCACTGTGATAGCTATTAGGTAGGGATTTAGCCATGCCAAATTTGAATCACATCCATTCATTTTAAAGATTTTTTTTAAAGTTTGAGGTTTTAAAATTAATGTTTTTAAAAAACTTCCATTGGTTGCAGTTGTTTAAGCGCACTACATAATTTTTTGTGTACCCTTCGCTGGCCCAGAAACTTCAGGTGCCCCAAAACAGGGCAGCAAGATTGTTAACAGGTAGGTTAGGTGGTTGAGTACCACCGAGGGCACAGGCATATTTAGACAGAGTCCAGCAATGCTGGGAGTTGTAGGATTTTTATCTGTCTAAATATGCATAGGATTGTGCTACTCTGAGAGAATTTAGGGCTGACTTGGTATTTTGGAGCTGTGGGGACCAGCCTGCATAATTCTGCATTGACTACTAGTCCATTTCCAGGCCCAATTCAAAGTTCTGGTATTAACTTTAAAAGCTCTACATTGTGGTCCTTCGGCACCAGTGAAACCCTTTTCATTCTTCTAGGCTTTTTAAGCCATTCAGTTCTTAAAGTGGTGTTAAGTACTTTTTAGATCTCTTGAACTGCTGCTGCTGTTGTTTTTTACTTTAGTTTTTATGTTGGTTTTCTTCTGCTGCTTTTAGTTATAACATTATGCTTGTTTAAAGTTTTACAAAACCTTTTATGGTTTTAAGTTTTATTTTGAGAGCCACCCAGAGAAGCTTTAACAATTGAGCGGTATCAAAATGAAATAAATAAATAATTTTATTTATTTATTTATTACAATTTTATACCACCCAATAGCCGAAGCTCTCTGGGTGGTTCACAAAAATTAAAACCATAATAAAACAACCAACAGGTTAAAAGCACAAATACAAAATACAGTATAAAAAGCACAACCAGGATAAAATCTAAAAACACAAATACAATATAAAAAGCACAACCATGGTAAAACCACAAAGCAGAAATTGATATAGGTTGAAATACAGAATTAAAACAGCAAAGTTTAAATTTAAGTTAAATTAGGTGTTAAAATGCTGAGAAAATAAAAAGGTCTTCATCTGGCGACGAAAGGAGTACAGTGTAGGCGCCAGGCTCTGGAGAGCTCATTCCACAACCGGGGTGCCGCAGCGGAGAAATTTTAAAAAATGATGCCAGAGGAGAGCCAGTGTGTTGTGGTATTAGGTAAGAGTGAAAACCAGGAAGATCTGGGTTCGAATGTTGGCTACATCACAGCACTCTTTCCCCCCACTAACATATCTGATATTTCATAATTTCTTTCTCCCTTCTAGAGGAACCATCTACCTCCCCCAGCCTCAGAAGATCTTCATTTGGGATCAACTGTTTAATCAACTTCTGCCACCACTTAACACACTTCCCGTTTATCTGCTGGTCCCCAGGATGTTCAAGGAATATTTCCAGTACAAGGGGATCAGCTTTCCTCAAATCATCTACTCCGAAAAGGTGTTGCAGATGGTGGAAAACAATTTCCAAGTTCGAGACGATGATATTTTCAATGTCACCTACCAGAAATCAGGTACTCCTAGAGAGGGTTGGAGTTGACAACTGTTGGGGCCCAGGACACACTGCATATACAGTTTTCAAAACGTTTTCAAAGTGCTTTGAAGCGCTTTAAAAGCAGTAGTGTAGATCCCCCCTCAGTCTTTCCTCATTGGGAGCTCAAAGCGGCTAAAAAGCAAAATGATCAATGAAGTGATGTGAAACATCATTATAATTTTAAACCAAGGCCCCCAAACCTGAACATGGTAGTTACAAGACAAAAAGTGCAACAGCGGTCAGAAGATCGAAAATAAATTCAAGGCAGAACAAAACCAAGAGGCAGACACTTATTTTAAAACCAGTTTCAGCCCATGGGCCAAATTTCATTTCAGAGACACTTTTCAGGGACTGTGTTCCAGTGGCAGGCAGGGCCAAAGGCAAATGGAGCAGGGCCTATATTAGCAGCTTTTAGTGTAAGGCTCTTCCTTCCAGCCGCTTTTCCTTCCAGAGGCATTCCAGCTTTTTAGAACAGGGTAAAACTGCACAAAAGCCAGGAAATGACCAGTGATTGGAGGAAGGGGGTGGTGGAGCGTAGCCACCTAGAGAGCCCCAGACAGACCATGGCTTCAGGGAGTTGCCTTCACGGCACTGCTTTGCTGCCGCTTTGGAGAAAACCCCATGGTTTCGCTGCTGTGGGGTGGAGGCCAGAAATCCCTACGGCAGAGGGAAGTGCATTTCTGCGTTTCCCTACTGTCGCTACGGCCTCCTGTTGTTGCTGTCCCATAATATGACGATCTCTTTACACGGGGGAGAGAAAGAGGAAGCAGCAGCGATCAGGCGGCCCATTCAGCGGGTGCTTTTATTGCGCTGCTTTTCCTGCACACAGCAGGAAATGGCAGCAAGTTTTGTTTTTATAAAAATAAGTCGGATTTTCCGGGTCTTCCTTTGCAATGGAAAAACGAGCGGAAGGAGTGGGAGGCGGACGTCATCTAAAGGACGCGCGAAAAATCACGAGTGGGCAGTAATGAGCGCGCGATAGAACGCTCGTCTGATGACGCTCTAAATCTAGCCCAGCTCTGAGCCCGGAAAAGTGGGAATATATCAGTGAATCATCATCACTGGTGGGCAAAATGAAGCCCAGGTTTAACACATTAACGCGGCTTTCTTGGGATGGTCTTAGGGACCGTGTGGATGGTGGAGATTTTAAGCCTCATCTGTAGCAACGGCGACCCCACCTGGTGCAGAACAGTGCCCAACTGGGACCGGGCCCCGTGGTACGAGACGGTGATCGGATACCGAACATCTTTGACCAACAAGTCGCCGCGCATTATCAGTTCCCACCTGCCGGTGCAGCTCTTTGCAAAGTCCTTCTTCAAATCCAAAGCCAAGGTAAGGGAGGGGTCATCAACAAGACACACGCACACACACGTGCGTCACTTCCATGTCACTTTCATCACCATCCCGTAGGTACATAGGAAGCTGCCTTTTACTGAGTCAGACCCTTGGTCCATCTAGCCCAGTATGGTTGACACTGACTGGCAGCAGCTCTCGTAGGGTTTCAGGCAGGATTCTTTCGGAGCCCAAACTGGAGAAGCCGGGGATCGAACCTGGGACCCCCTGCGTGCAAAGCAGGTGCTCTACCACCGAGCCAATAGCGAACTCAGGTGGTTACATGCTGCCCGGATTGGAGGCCCAATGGGGAAACTGAGAAATAAGAGGGAGGTATCAGCATGTTCTCATGAATCCTGAGGGATGCAGAGTATTTTTTAAAAACAAACAAACCGAAAAGGGGTTGTGGATGCGTAGTGTAGTGTGACCATATGGAAAGGAGGGCAGGGCTCCTGTATCTTTAGCAGTTGTCTAGAAAAGGGACTTTCAGCAGGTGTCAGTTGTATACATGTAGCGCCTGGTGAAATTCCCCCTTCATCACAACAGTTAAGGCTGTAGGAGTCCTGCCTTCTTTTGTAACTGGTCAAGAGGGCAGGGCTCCTGCAGCTTTTACTGTTGTGACGGAAGAGGGAATTTCACCAGGTACTGTGTGCATTCAAATGGCACCTGCTGAATTTCCCTTTTCTATGCAACTGTTAAAGATGCAAGAGCCCTGTCCTCCTTTCCATATGAACACCCTAGCTTAGTGGCCTCCAAGAGCCATGAAACATTGAGTGTCAGTCGGAAAAGCGTAATAGAACATGGCAGCAGGGAGAGGTTGGAGGAGTGGTTGGTTTGAGTCCCTTACAGATTATAGTGTCGCAGGGCGGGCCTGACTGTCTTGCTAGAATCAAGGGCAGTGTCAAGGGTAGGCATAGCTGGGCAACTGGTGAGGGCCCAGACTCCAGTAGGGGGCCACTGAGAAAAGACCCTGGAGTTACTCCTCCTCCTCAGATTGTCATGACCTACTCATTCATTGGCTCCTTGCCTGTCAAGCAAGCAAGTGGTAACCATGATGAGAAAGAGGATAAGGAAAAGGAGCAGCTAGTGGCCATGGTGATGAGAAGGTGGACTCACCGAGGGAGGGCCCTCTTGATAGTGTCTTGCCCAAGGGGCCTCCAGAATCTGGAACCGGCACCATCTGCAAACCTGAACAGAAGCACTCTTCCTAGAGGGTGAGCACCCACTGTAACATTTTGTTGCAGGTCCAAGTTACGCAAGCCCCAATTTCAAGCAAGGGCCCTGTCCTCTTTTGCAGCTGGCCACCCTAATTTCAGCCAGGGCTTCACCAGTCTTGGTGATCAGTTTCAATGCCAAGACTCCGCTTTGCAAACCAAGGAAGGGGCTGCATGGTCAGATCCTGACACCAGACAGGGTCCTGCCCCAGCTACTCTCATTTTTGAAAGGCAGGATTGTAGAACTATAGGATTCAAATGCGTGTTTTTTTCCTGCCCACCTTCATCAACGGCCTTAGAGTTCTGGAGGCGGAGGTGGAAATGCGAATCTGCTTTCGTTGGTGCCTGTTTGCATGTGCAGCCCACCCAGTGTTTTTTATACAGGTAGGCTCTGCTTGCATTTTCTGACATTGCAGTTCATTTCCCACCCCCTTCTGCCAACAGATCATCTACACAGTCAGGAACCCCAAAGATGTTGTGGTCTCCCTCTATCATTTCGCCTCGATGTTTCGCCCCTATAAAGACCCTGGCACCTTGGATCAGTTCCTCGAGGGCTTCCTAAAGGGAGATGGTGAGTCACTGGGCCCCCATCTAAACAACAACGGGATTGCTCCTCATTGAATATAAACCAGAATTTTCGTAGATTTGAATCTAGGCAAAGAGTGACACACTGCAGCAGTTATTAATGCACACATACGAGGCTCCGAAATGCTAAAGCTTTATGTGCGGAGCTCCGCAGATTCATATAAGAGGAAAACCGAGTGGGGAAAGGAACAAGGCAGCGGACGAGGATGCAAGCGGGGGACTGAACACGTCTCCTCCATCTCGCTGCCCGTTTCCCCCTCTTTGTTTTAATTTTAAAAGCTCTATCTGCGGACCTCCGCATAGTCATATTATTCAACATGAGAACGGCGGGAAGGAGGGAAATTGGCCAATCACTTTGTCCTGCCCTCAAAGCTACGCCCACATTTCAAAATGTGGTTTAACTCCCACAAGGACACATAACTATAACGCAGTGCAAACTCGATGGGTTGATCCAAAAGTCGTGGTAAATCGCAACTACAAATATGCACATTATTGGGTTAAACACCCAGCGCTGCGTTGAATGAGCAGCTGTGTCACGTGTCCTAAAACGCAGATCTGCGCATTTAGGTCGGGGTAAAGAAGCCATATGGAATGCCTCGGGTGAGAATGGGTGATATTCTTATACCTTCCTCTGGTTTAGAGTAGGGGTAGGGGAAATTTCTGGCCGTTCTGTAGACTGCAAGTCTCATCAGCCACAGCTGGCATAGCCAATGGCGAGGGATGATGGAAATTGCATTCCAGCAACATCCAGAGGGCCACATGTTCCCCATCCCTGGTTTAGAGGGTCACCCTTTCTCCTTCCCTCCGCCCCTAACCCCACCCCATAGTCATTCTCCATGCCTCCCTGTCCCTGTCTAATGCTGCTTGTGGTTGCAGTGCCCTTTGGATCCTGGTTTGACCACGTTAAAGGCTGGCTGAACTTGAAGGACAAGGAAAACTTCTTCTTCATCACCTACGAGGAGCTGCAAGAGGTTGTTATTATGTTATTTTACTCGTAAACACAGCTTTGCATTTTGCAAGCAGAGGTACGTCCATTGGGAGCGGAATGTACCTCTGTTTGCTGAGATAGCCAGCGTCTCAAGGTCACAGAAAGTGCGGAGAGTTATTCCCACGCTGCCTCTCTGTGGCATGTAAGATGTGTGGCTGCCTTGGCTTCTGACTTTATGTTCCTGGCTTGCCCCCAAGGTCCAAAGATATGAAGGGGGAACATCCCATCGAGACGAATAACTGCTTCTCGCTCTATCTGAATAGCTTGTTTCTGAAACTTATTTATTTATTTTATTTTATTTATATTTATATACCACTCTCCATTCAAGAATTTCGAAGCGGTGGACAAATTGAATAAAAAAATAAAGCACATTAAAAGTACATTTTAAAAGGATAATAAAACCGCAGCTGGTCATTAAGGGAACGCTTCCTGGAACAATGACGTTTTCAGGAGGCGACGGAAGGAATACAAAGTTGGCGCCTGCCTGACCTCCAGAGGCAGGGAATTCCATAAGATGGGAGCCACCACACTGAAGGCTCTTCCCCTGGTGGACTCCAACTGGAGGATAGGTCTATGTGGAACCACCAGGAGCATGAACTCAGTGACCGGGCAGGTTGATCTTAGAGACACCCATTCAAACTTAATCGGGTGTCTCTGAGATTCACCAGATCGAGAGAGAATACAGACTCCACTAAATAATAGATTTGCAAATCTTTACCAAGTGTTTTGGGCTTCAAAAATTATAGTATGTGGGTAGCGGATTCTAAAGCGGATTCTCAAGAGGGCAGGGCTCCTGCAGCTTTAACTGTTGCGATGAAGAAGGAATTTCACCAGGTGCTGCATGCATACAAATGACACCTGCTGAACTTCCCTTTTCTAGACAACTGTTAAAGATACAGGAGACCTGTCCTCCTTTCCAAATGGTCACCCTAAGTAAAACCTTGGTTTCTTTCAATCTAAGTCAATATCATAGGTTCATATTTACTTAAATGGAAAGCATGGTGGGCAAAGCCAGCCTAAGCAAATATAGCAGGTTTCTCGTTCTCCCAGTATCTCTCTCTCTCTCTCAAACTGATCAGATCCTGGCCTTTTATATCTCTCACGATGACAATGACCTCATCTTTAGTTTTGGAACTGGTCATGCTACCAGTCTCATTTTTCTCAATGTAACCAGATCAACCACTGATACCAGTAACACCCAGTTGACGGTATCCCCGCTACGTACTGCTTCCAGCACTTGACAGATCTATTTGTGGCTTCTATTTCCAAGAATATATTCCGTTAGTCATAGTTATCTCAAAACACATATGTACAGACATATATTTACAAGATACAATAAATTCTTATCAGTTCTACCCACTACAATGCATATTCCGCTACAGCTTAACTTGGCTTTCTGTCGCGTGGGACTTGGCTTCCTCTGTGTTAGGCATTGGCTGAGATTAGGAGGCAGATATTGCCTCTGAGGTTTCAAGTAAGTGACATTAAAACAACAACGCCAAGCTTCAGATTGTTTGAGTATATCAGAGTGTCTTCAACTACATGTAAACATGCATCAGCTTTCTCTCTGTACCCCTGTGACTGACCAAGAATTCATGCACTAGGCCCAAATTTCTTTATTTTTACTATTTCCAGGAGGGTAGCCATGTTAGTCTGTTGCAGCAAAAGCAACAAAGAGTCTTGTGGCACCTTAAAGACTAACACATTTATCCTGGCATAAGCTTGGACTCCATGGCCTTTTAGGCCCCTCCCAACTCTACTATTCTATGATTCTATGATTCATGGACACTGTTGACTTTATCTAGGGTGACCATATGGAAAGGAGGACAGAGCTCCTGTATCTTTAACAGTTGTCTAGAAAAGGGAATTTCAGCAGGTGTGATTTATATGCATGCAGCACCTGGTGAAATCCCCTCTTCCATAACAACAGTTAAAGCTGCAGGAGCTATACTAGAGTGACCAGACATAAAAGAGGGCAGGGCTCCTGCAGTTTTAACTGTTGTGATGAAGAGGGAATTTCACTAGGTGCTGTATACACACAAATGACACCTGCTGAAATTCCCTTTTCTAGATAATTGTTAAAGATATAGGAGCCCTGTCCTCCTTTCCATAGGGTCACCCTACACTAAGCATCCTTAGAAAAAACAAAGAAAGAGGTGTTTCTTCAGCGGTAAGCAATAAAACTCCATTCTTATCTCTGCTCTGTGATTGCAGATAAGAGTGATTTAAAGTCATTTAAACTTTAACAACCCAGCTGGTTATTTAAATTTTAAATGCCTTTACATTTTAGACTGGAGCTCTGCTTTGCATGCCTGAAAGCTGCTGCACTGGTGTTTATTTCTGAGTAGACATGCATGTCCACTAGCTACTAGGAGCTAAGGCTCCGGCATTATTTGAGAATGGGAGGGGAGGTAGTTGATATTTAGGGCAATACAAATCAAACCAAGTCAATTGCCGGGGTGCTCAGTTGCAGAAGGAACCTTGAAAATTATAGTTCTGTGAAGGCTTCGGGAATAGCAGTTTTTGCCCCTATCCTTCCCAAAGCCCTGCAGCAACATCTTTTCCTTTGGAAAAGCCAAGACAGCTAAAGCAGACGGGAAACATTTTCAGTTTGTGGTGCAAATGTGCTTGAGGGGGCTTGTCTTGGGAGTATAACCTCTTCCATTCTCCCCATTGCCCTTTTCTGCTCCAGGACCTCCGGGGGAGCATAGTCCGCATCAGCCAGTTCCTGGGCAAGAACTTAGACGATGCAGTTATTGACTCCGTGGTGGCCAACGCTTCCTTTGAAGCCATGAAGAGCAATAAGATGTCTAACTTCTCGCTCTCTCCGCGCTTCCTCATGAACCAGAAGAAAAGTGCCTTTCTCCGCAAAGGTGACAATAGGGTGGACGTGGGGTGGGGAGCAGTCTGTCCTCTGGGTGTGCCTCAGTCAGGGAAGGCAGCTATTGGTGTGCGACCCGCATTCTAGTGCCACCAACATCACAGCATCTTCAAAGAGAACCTCCACGCTCTCAGAACCAGGTGCTGGGTCTGTAACTTGGCATGCTCCGAGCTTTCTACATGAGGCATGTATCGTGCACTCGTGATCCCTTACTCAAAGTTATTTACAGGTTCTTTAGATGATGTCGTGATCCTCCAGTTCAGCTTCTGTTTTTTAACAGCACTTTCCCAGGTTTTTTTAGAGCAGGGGAAATGGGGGTATTATTTCTGACAGCGAAAGAACTACTTGTGTATTTGCATTACCCCACTACAACACACCACCACCTAGAGGTTATGTAGCAAAACAGCAGGAAAGAAAAACTCTTCATGTAGAACTCAGATCTCGATTCTGAAACGAAACTGAAATCAGATATAATTATTAACAGTCTTGTGTAGAGAAGCAGTCCTTCTTTCCAATAACCACAGCTGCCTCCTGGGACCCTCAGCTTATCCCTCCTCTCCTTCTCTTTGAAGGCATGTTTATCATTCCATTATGGATCTCCCATTGCTAGAGATGACTAGAGTTCCACTCTTCTATTCCTGTATGAGAGGTTTCCCCTAACCCAGCGGCCTCCAGATGAGTTGGACTGCAACTCCTGCCATCTCCAGCCAATAGCCATGGTTGCTGGGGGATATTAGGAGTTGTCCAACACATCTGGATAGCACCCAGTTGGAGGAGGCCACTCTAGTATTTATTTATTTCAAAGATTTATATCCTGTCTTTCAACTGAATGACCACCTAGTTGGCTTACAATGTATTATAATAATACACTCAAACACCTAAACCACACACCCACACAATCCACACACCCACACAATCCAGCATCCCTTAATCCCTTGGCCAATGGACATGGGCAGAGTGTGCTTCCATTTAGCTCTACAACCCTTCAGGAGGAATGGTCCATGGGTGTGCTCTGCTCTACGTTCCACTGGCTTTCCTTGACTAATTCATAAAATTCTGGAACTAGAGCATGTGGAGTTTCCATTCATTTGCATCATCCCCCTCCCTTCCTAGTGTGTATTGATAAAGCACTCCAATAAAGCAAACTGGATGTCGTCATACTTAAAAACACTGCAATAAAACAATCTGGATGTCATCATACTTAAAAACACTGCAATAAAACAATCTGAATGTCATCATACTAAGGACAACATCAAGATATGTCCCACACATATAAAACAACCCTGTGTGAAATGGGGAGGGGGATGATTTCCCAAATGCATATGCTCCATTTGGAAAGGAGAGAAGGTCATCTGGAACCCGAAAACCCTGGGAATGAAAATTTTGGAAGCAACCCTATATATTGCTCAGTAAATGTTTTATTGAGATGATCCTGCCACAATCTGTTCACACATGCAGATCTTGTGCATGTGTGAATGCAGGCAGTCTCGAGGAGGTAGTGAGGACGGGCCCAATAGTATAGCTTTAACTGTTGTGATGAAGAGAGGATTTCACCAGATGCTGCATGCATATAAAGGACACCTGCTGAAATTTCCTCTTCAATACAACGGTTAAAGACACAGGAGCCCTGTCCTCCTTTCCGTATGGTCACCCTATATTGTTTAAAATGTTACCTTGTAAAACATATGTCGCTCATGAGCCACATCAAAAAATACTTCCTCCATCATGTCTGTCTCGAATCTAATGGTATAATTCTTTCATTATTGGTTTCCAGGGATCTCGGGTGACTGGAAGAACCATCTGACTGCTGCACAGAGTGAATGTTTCGACCAGGTCTATCAGGAGCGTACACAAGACCTAAATGTCACATTTCCATGGGACAAAGAATGAAGCCGGCTTTCCCCGCCAATTTCTTCCCTCACTGGACTGATTAATGACTCGCCAGGATACTAATTGTGTAGCACAACACTCCGTAGATTAGTGGGAACATCTGGAATGAGACAGCCAGGAATAGTAAGAACTGGGAGCCGGGGCTCTCGGAAGTGAGTGGGGATGTGGTGCATTAGATTCCAGAGGTGACCAAACTATGGCTCGGATGGGTTGAAGGCACATGATGCAGCAGCCTTGCTGAAGCTAAGCAGCCCTGGGTATGGGCAGTGCCTGGATGGGAGAACATCTGATTTCCCCACATACGCCATCTGGATGGAAGAACGTTGGGATATAAATGTAATAAAATAAAAAATAAATTTGTTGTTTATTCGTTCAGTCGCTTCCAACTCTTCGTGATTTCATGGACCAGCCCACGCCAGAGCTTTCTGTCGGCTGGCGCCACCCCTAGCTCCCCCAAGGTCAAGTCTGTCACCTCCAGAATATCATCCATCCATCTTGCCCTTGGTCGGCCCCTCTTCCTTTTGCCTTCCACTTTCCCTAGCATCAGCCTCTTCTCCAGGGTATCCTGTCTTCTCATTATGTGGCCAAAGTACTTCAGTTTTGCCTTTAATACCATTCCCTCAAATGAGCAGTCTGCCTTTATTTCCTGGAGTATGGACTGGTTTGATCTTCTTGCAGTCCAAGGCACTCTCAGAATTTTCCTCCAACACCACAGCTCAAAAGCATCTATCTTCCTTCGCTCAGCTTTTCTTATGGTCCAGCTCTCGCAGCCATAGGTTACTACGGGGAATACCATTGCTTTAACTATGCGGACCTTTGTTGTCAGTGTGATGTCTCTGCTCTTAACTATTTTATCAAGATTTGTCATTGCTGTCCTCCCAAGAAGTAAACGTCTTCTGATTTCCTGTCTGCAGTCAGCGTCTGCAGTAATCTTTGCGCCCAGAAATACAAAGTCTGTCACTGCCTCCACGTTTTCTCCCTCTATTTGCCAGTTATCAATCAAGCTGGTTGCCATAATCTTGTTTTTTTTAAGGTTTAACTGCAACCCAGCTTTTGCACTTTCTTCTTTCACCTTTGTCATAAGGCTCCTCAGCTCCTCCTCGCTTTCAGCCATCAAAGTGGTGTCATCTGCATATCTGAGATTGTTAATGTTTCTTCCTGCGATTTTAACTCCAGCCTTGGATTTGTCAAGCCCAGCACATCGCATGATGTGTTCTGCATACAAGTTGAATAGGTAAGGTGAGAGTATACAACCCTGCTGTACTCCTTTCCCAATCTTAAACCAGTCTGTTGCTCCGTGGTCTGTTCTTACCGTTGCTACTTGTTCGTTATACAGTTTCCTCAGGAGGCAGACAAGATGACTTGGTATCCCATACCACCAAGAACTTGCCACAGTTTGTTATGATCCACACAGTCAAAGGCTTTAGAATAGTCAATAAAACAGAAATAGATGTTCTTCTGGAACTCCCTGGCTTTCTCCATTATCCAGCGGATATTAGCAATTTGGTCTCTTGTTCCTCTGCCTTTTCTAAACCCAGCTTGTACATCCGGCAATTCCCATTCCATGAATTGCTGGAGTCTACCTTGCATGATCTTGAGCATTACCTTACTGGCATGTGAAATAAGTGCCACTGTCCGATAATTTGAACATTCTTTAGTGTTTCCCCTTTTTGGTATGGGGATATAAGTTGATTTTTTCCAGTCTGATGGCCATTCTTGTGTTTTCCAAATTTGCTGGCATATGGCATGCATCACCTTGACAGCCATCATCTTGCAATATTTTAAACAGTTCAGCTGGGATACCGTCGTCTCCTGCTGCCTTGTTATTAGCAATGCTTCTTAAGGCCCATTCAGCCTCACTCTTCAGGATGTCTGGCTCTAACTCACTGACCACACCGTCTGAGCTATCCCAGATATTATAAATAAATACGTACATACATTTCCAGTGGTTTAAAGAAACACACGTTAAGAAGAGATCAACTAACAGTCTTGTTACTCTGTGAGACCAGCCTCTCTTGGGCAACCGAGGCCCTGGCCAAATATCAAACACAGCGGCTGCTCGCTTGGAACACTAGGCCAACACCGGCAGAAGAAGTGCTGCATCTCCCATTGCAATGGCACCAGCGAGCGAAGACCAACCCTGCCACATTAATATGGCCAACAGGGGGTGTCTCCAACAGGAAACTACGAAGGATGTGGGGACAGGAAGTGGGAGGGGTCAAGGCTTGGCTGCAAGGAATTAAAGGAAGGCAAGCCAAGGCTGAAGAAAACGACTGTGTCGCTCCTCGTGTGCTCTGGAGGTTGGAGCACAGAGGAAGAAGGAAAGACCAAAAAGAGGACAGGGCTCCGTTATCTTTAACAATTGTACCAAAAAGGGAATTTCAGCAGGTGTCATTTATATGCATTTCACCTGGTGAAATTCCTTCTTCTTCACAACAGTTAAAGCTGCAGGAGCCCTGTCCTCTTTTGAATCTGGTCACTCTAGCTATATTAGAGTGAGCAGCTACAAAAGAGGGCAGGGCTCCTGCAGCTTTAATGCTAGCTATACTAGAGTGAGCAGCTACAAAAGAGGGCAGGGCTCCTGCAGCTTTAATTGTTGGGATGAACTGTTGTGAACTGCCCAGAGAGCTTCGGCTATTGGGCGCTGTACAAATGCTATAAATAAATAAATAAATAAATAAATAAATGGGAATTTCACCCAGTGCTGTATGCATACAAATGACACCTGCTCAAATTCCCTTTTCTAGACAACTGTTAAAGCTAGAGGAGCCCTGACCTCCTTTCCGTAGGGTCACCACAGCAAACCCAATTCTCTAAGCACAGAAGTCTAGGAAAGCAGGGATGCAGTCCACGCCGTCCTCCATAGAAGGCCTGTATAGCTCTTGGCACTTTTCCTTTCTTCCTCAGCCTTGTGCCTCTTTCTGTGCTCTCAGCTACTGATGAAAATAATTCAGAATTCCCTCACCTCAATTAAGGCCCAGTTCAGGGAAGACTTCCACCAGGGGGCAGTAGAATTTCGATTTTTTACAACATGCTGCTAACTAAATTCAAGGTTCATTCACACTTAAATCTTTCCTACTTCTTCCCTTCCTCAGGTAATTACGTCTACATTGTAACAACTTTGCACATTGTAATTCTTTCTGATGCCCCAGTTTCTCTGGTTCCTGGCGTTTTTTGCTCCCAAGGGAGCTTTATTTAACAAGGTCACTCTAGCCATCTATTTCTGTCCCGGGGAACTGGAATCTTGAACCTGTCCGTGCTGCCGCTGTTGTCACGTTGTCTAGCAGCTACTGCTGAATCTTTCAGCGGAAATGAAATCCCCTTGAATACAGTAACGCCACCAAGCAAGAGGTGAACTTTATGGCGGGGGTGAGGGGAGAAGCTTATAGGAGGCAATTGAATTGCCACATTTTACCAGACCTTCAAATACAGCTCAACAGGGTTGTGTGAATTGCTCACAGTTAAACATAGGGAACCACTGAAGCCATTTTCTTGCCTTGAGGAGGCTCATTTTGTCACTTATTGAAAGCTACTGTTTTGTGAGAAGTTCAGTCAATCTTACATGCAAATTATTTTTTCGCTGAGTTAGGCCTTGGGCCCATCTAGCCCTCTGCTCTATTGCAGGAGTGGGTAATAGGGTGACCATATGGAAAGGGGGACACTTGTATAGAAAAGGGAATTTTAGTAGGTGTCATTTGTCTGCATGCAGCCCCTGGTGAAATGCCCTTTTCATCACAACAGTTAAAGCTGCAGGAGTGACCAGATACAAAAGAGATTTACTAGAGTGACCAGATACAAAAGAGGGCAGGGTTCCTGCAGCTTTAACTGTTGGGATGAAGAGGGCATTTCACCAGGTGCTGTATGCATACAAGTGACACCTGCTGAAATTCCCTTTTCTAGACAACTGTTAAAGATACAGGAGCCCTGTCCTCCTCTCCATATGGTCACCCTTCATTTATGACCCACTTTTTTTTTCCTCTTGCAAGGAACCCAAGGCAATTTATGGGATCCTCTTCCTCTCCATTTTATCTTCAGAACAACCCTGTGATGTACGTGAGGCTGAAAGTCAGTGACTGGCTCAAAGTCATCCAGTTATCTTCATAGAATCATAGAAAAGCAGAGTTGGAAGGGGCCTACAAGGCCATCGAGTCCAACCCCCTGCTCAATGCAGGAATCCACTGCATTGGGCCCACTCTTGGCTGAGTGGGCCCAAGAACCTGGGTTTCCTAAGTCCTAGGTCAACACTGTAACCACTACACCACACTGCCTTTTTGCAGGAGCTCCAACCCCACCTGTACACACCTAGGTTCTCTTGTGCTAAATGCGGGGAAGGGGGGTTGCGCTGGCACTGGGCCCAAGCTCACACAAGCGTTCACTCTCCCATCAGGAATGGTGGACGTGTGGCCCTCCAGATGTTGTTTGAATGCAACTTCCAGAACCATGGCTACATGTTCTCCAGCACTGGTTTACAGGAAAGTAACATCTTCACATCCATCTAGACCAGTGGTTCTCAACCTTCCTAATGCCGCGACCCTTTAATACAGTTCCTCATGTTGTGGTGACCCCCAACCATAAAATTATTTTCGTTCTTCTCTACACGATCCATTGTCATGGGATGGTTTGCTAATGAAAATAATACATAACCATAGCTTTAATAATACAAAAGATGATACATGACATAGTTCAGTCAATACAGTTTCTTAAGACCATCGGAAATATGTGTTTTCCGATGGTCTTAGGCGACCCCTGTGAAAGGGTCATTCGACCCCCAAAGGGGTCCTGACCCACAGGTTGAGAACTGCTGATCTAGACGCAGTTAATTCAGAGTTGGGGAGAGGAAGCAACTGGAGGGCAAAGTGCAGGTGTTTGTGCTTTATATGTCACCCGCCCTTTAGATGCTGAATTCAACACGACCCGAGTTGAGCCAAGCCACTATAATGCCCAGGTTTGGCCCTGTTCTCATTGGAAGAAATGCCACTCAAAGGAAATCAAAGCTTGTTTTGAAAATTGTCTTTTAATTAATAGTAATATTCATCTGTATTCAAAACATGGATTCTTTTGGCAACAAGATCCTTCCCTTTCCTGCTTCCCAGCTGAGGGTCGTGAAAGCTTTTCAAAAATCGTCGCTGTATCCCTGTGTATTTTCTGTTCTCCCACACCTCCTAGGACAGACTGAGAATTTGGGTAGGGGACCCTTGTTTGTATTTCCTACCCCAGATTCCCTCATGTTTACTCAGAAAGTGGGGGAAATTTCCAAGTGCATGCTTCTTCCACAAACTAATGAAAGAAGCTGGGATTGTTCCTGTGTATCTCTGTATTGGGACCCCCCTCCCTATAAACACCTTGAGATTCAGGGCCTTCACATTTGGAGGGAACAGTCCTGCTTTTCATTTTTGTGCCCCACGGCCCCTGAGATTCACAGAATGTCCCACAAATATCTCGGGACGCACTCAGACACGATGGGGCTAGCCTGCCGTATCTGTATGTCCAACCAAACATTCTGAGGTGTGTATGCAGCATTTGGGGGTACATCCATCTGCCCAATACAGGCTGGCTGGGCTGCTGAGAATCTGGGGGTACATTCTCTCTCCCTAACATTCATAGAGATTTTGATTCTATTTGATGTCTAGGACAAAAGTAATTGTATTTAGGAAAGCAGGGGAAGTGTTATCAGAGGGCAGCATTCTAGACCTCAAGTTTCTGGGGCTCCCCACTCCCTTTTACAAAATGGCTGTTCAGTTGGGGGCATGACACATTCTGCTAATAAATAGCCTCAGCCTGATTGTTTTAAAGCTCCAGAAGCCATATTGGGGCGAGTGTGTTCGAAAACACCTCTGAGGGAGACTCTTCGCTATAGTTTTCAGTCTCCCTATTTTATTCCCTTTCGCACGGTGGGAGGCAAACTAGTCACCCAGAGGTGGGAAGTTGTAGCTTCCTCAGTTAGACATCAAATTTTGAGGGAGCGACAGCTACCCTCAAACATTCAATGGGACAAAACATGCTCCAAGAGACTTCAGCTACATGACCGTTTTGGGAGGCCGGGTACCATCGACTGCAAAAGAGAAGAAAAATACAATTTAGTTTAAATGTTTGGTTTTGTGTCTCTCGTTTGTTCCAAACTGTCCTTATTTGCGATGGAAACCCCCACACACACAACCCCCCCCTCTGTTTTCTGGCCTCTTTCCCAGGTAAATCACACACACCCCTTTTCTTTTAATTATGCTGTAAAGGTAGGCTGACCATATGAAAAGGAGAACAGGTCCCTTGTATCTTTAACAGTTGCATAGAAAAGGGAATTTCACCAGGTGTCATTTGTAAGCATGCAGCACTTGGTGAAATTCCCTCTTCATCACAACAGTTAAAACTGCAGGAGCCCTGCCCTCTTTTGTATCTGGTCACTCTAATATAGCTCGTGCAGCTTTAGCTCTTGTGATGAAGAGGGAATTTCACCAGGTGCTGCATGCATACAAATAACACCTGCTGAAATTCCCTTTTCTGTTCAACTGTTAAAGATGCAGGAGCCCTGTCCCCCTTTCCATACGGTCACTGCAGAAGGCCAAATTATAAATTACATTAAATGCATCTTCACATTGAGTCATGTTTCAGTTCAAGGTTTGATGAATTCCCCCCCCCACACACACACACAGGACAATTTCATGGAACAATTTGTCTCTTGCAAAAGTGTGTGTGTGTGTGTGTGTGTGTGTGATATTCTGTGACTTTCAGGAGACGAGTGAATTTTAAAAATGGTGTGTATGTGTGCATGTATGTACACATTAACCTTTAAATACCGGGGGGAGGGGGAGTTTTTTCCTTTCTTCTGTTTTATAACAACGAAAGAGGCAGCTGCTCCCCACAGCCCAGCTGCATTCCTGCCCATGGGAGCAGCCGTACCTTTTCCAACCTCCCTGCCCCCCCCCCCCGCACGCTCGCAAACCTGCCCCTGAGAATAACGGTCCTCCATGACCCAGGAATTCATCTGGGCCACTTGAGGCAGCAGCAGCAGCAAGACTGAAGGAAGATCCGTAGGCACCTTGTATTTAAAGGTAAGACCAATCTCCAGAATATTCTAAAAATTCACCCACCCTCTTAAACGCAGGCAATTCAGCTCAGCTGAATATTCCGGCCTGGCATCCTTTTAGCTGCAGCCACGGGTGATCACACTTGTATGGCGCTTTCCCTTTGCCAATCCCAGCGTCCCTCCCAGGGCAATCAGCAGCTTTGGAGGCTGTTTTCATTAGGATTGTGGCCCAAGAGGAATTGGTGACATGCCCTCACCCCCACGCCATCCTCATTGTGTAGGGTGACCCTATGGAAAGGAGGACAGGGCTCCTGTATCTTTAACAGTTGAATAGAAAAGGGAATTTCACCAGGTGTCATTTGTTTACATGCAGCACCTGGTGAAATTCCTTCTTCATCGCAACAGTTAAAGCTGCAGGAGCCCTGCCCCTTTTGTATCTAGTCAAGAGGGCAAGGCTCCTGCAGCTTTAACTGTTGTGTTGGAAAAAAAATTCACCCGCTGCTGCATGCATACAAACAACACCTGCTGAAATTCCTTTTTCAATACAACTGTTAAGGATACAGAAGCCCTGTCCTTCTTTTCATAGGGTCACCCTATACATTGTGGCCCCCTATCCGCATTCGGTGAGGAGGGATTACCTTTTTAAAAAATGATGCCTAAATGCAAAGGTCTTTTGCAAAAATGCAATGCCACTTCACACACACACAGCTTCTGTCCCATAATGCTGATCAGATTGTGGAGCTAGGACTGGGGTGGGTGGTGTTGGGGACTCAGGTTCGAGTCCTCCCTCAGCCATGAAGCTCAACAGGTGACCTTGGGCCAGCCACTAAACCTAACCCACCTCACAGGGTTGTTGTGAGGATACAAATGGGGGAGGATGATGTACCCCACCTTGAGCTCCTTGGAGGAGAGAAAGGATATAAAACAGGGGGGAAAATAGAAAAGAATCTGCCACCTAAGGAAGCATCTTAACTTTCCCCAATAGCAGGGCGGCCCTGCAAGTCTCTTGTTTAATAGGGGGGATTCTGAGCATGGCATCTCACTGGATCACAAGGAGGGGTGTGTGTCATGCTTTTGGTTCCCCTTCCACCAGAAATCAGGTGTCCAAGACACAGCCTTTTCGGTGATGGAACCCAGAATGGAAAGCCTCCCAAAGGAAGTCCACCTGAGCCCTTTGCTGCTTGCTTTTAGACAGGCTGTGAAGACCATTTCCTTTGTAGATTACCATCCTTACACAGCATCAAAGTTAGTTGGGTTAGTGAGTGAAGCCAAGGAGTCAACGCTCTGACCTTGGACCCAGGAGTCTGAGCTCCCCTCCCCCTCGCAGCCAGCGTGAAAAGAGGGAAGGTAAAGGGGAGGTTCCTGTGGGTGAGGAGGGGAGAGGATTGGGCGATTCTCTGGCCTCCCCAGACCCCTTCCCTCACTGACACTTCAGCTAGATGGGCAAAAAAGCCCGTCTAGCTGAAAGGCAGTGTGGGAGGAGCTCGGATGCGAAGATTGCCTCCACCGCTCCTCCCATTCTGCATTGGATGGCTGCAAGACTCTAAGTTCAGAGGCTTACAGTCATCCCCCCTACGATCTGCCCTTAGACTGTTTTATGTTGCTTCTGCCTTTTTCAGATTTTTGTCTTCTTAAGGTTGACATTGGTTTTATTGTTGTGTATTATTTAATTTGGATTGCCCATCGCCTTGACCATTTCTCAGAAAGGCAGAGTATAAATGCTAAAAGGAATAAAAGGAATAAACCTAGTACTAAATTAGTGGAACGGGAGTGAAACCAAGGAGGTCAGAGCCTGCGAGAACTGTACTTGGATGTTTGAGTCGCATACCGTGTAGCCTGTAGTTGGAGCCTTTGCAACGCCGAGTGGAGCGCCGCGGATCTCGGTTGCCCCGAAGGCTTCGGTGTAGCAGGGGCTGGAGGGGCCTCGAGTTGTCACTCATGCTCCGGAAAATTTGGGAAGGAAGATTCTGGCTGAGGAGACGAAGGGAATGGATCTGGGGAAGAGAAAGGTATGGACAAGGAAGCCAGGAAGGACAGGGGGATCAGAGCTCTGAGATTCTCAGGATGGATATGGGGTGAGGGACAGAAACAAAGGTCTAATGGGTTAAACGAGGCAGAGGCTGGGATTCCGGACACCTTGATTTTCTCAGCTGCAGGGCTGGCCTAAGACATTTTGCTGCCTGAGGGGAAGAACAAGATGGTGGCCCTACCCATTCCAAGCACGAAAGCCTTCACCACTGATGATGGGGCAACATTCTCCAGTACACCTGAAGGCAGCAGGCTAACTTAGATCACGCACCACATACAGGTCTTTCCACCAACACCCAGCACCTGCCGCCTGGGGGTGACTGCTTCACTCTGCTTCATGGTAGGGCCGGCCCTGCTCAACTGAAAAGGCCAAGCAGGTCCGAAAATTTGTCCTGTTTGAAGAGAAGCCGCTTCCTCGGGGGACCCACCTGTACAGAGGTAATGTTGATGGGTCGATCAATGAGGATCCAAGTGGCCGTTTCGTAACATGGAGGGGTCGACATGGATCCTTGGTAGGTGATGAAGCCAAACGTCTCGGGGTAAAGATCTTCAAGGCTCAGATCATGGAGGAGATAAGCATCGTCTGCATGGAGAGAGATACCCACACCCGCACATACCTTAAGAACACAGGAAGAACCCTGCAGGATCGGTTCAAAGGCTTCTTTAGTACTCCAGCATTTTGTCACCAATGATGCCCCTGGCAGGCAAGGCCTGAGGATAACAACAACCCTCCTCTGTCTTTTCTCCAGAACATCTAGTATTCAAAAGCAGACTACCTTGGAACTTCGAGGATCAATTTAGCTATCACAGCCAAAAGACCTACCCTCCATTCCTGTATCTTATCCTTTGTTGACGCAATCTACGTTAGTGGTCATAACCTAGGGCGCCAAGTTAAGTGGGGCACCAAATTCAAGGGGGAAACTGCATTTTTTTAAAAAATGCAAATAAAACAACGAAGATGCCTTTATTTCAATTCCTCTGCACATACAGAGGAAATATGACCAGGGGGATTTCTAAATGCTCAGAAACCCCCAGAGTGGGTGTGCGATGGCGCTGCGTCGACCCAGCGGCCACTGTGCACCCACCCCAGGGCTTTACAGCAAAGCTGCACAGAAAAAGTCAGGGACTTACCCAAACTTTTTTCTCTGGCATGGCACATCTGCCGTCTAGCTTCACTCCGGAGTTGTGGTGGATGCATGGCCGGGCAAATGGCGACCCCTGGTTGGTCACTGTCCCCCAGGGCAGGGGGCAGGCCCACGGACCCTAATAGCCACCAGAAAGCCCAGCCTGATTCCTTTTATATAGAGATTAGGCACACCACCCCGCTCCAGCGATACTGCGGGGTTTGGTGGCGGAGTGGCATCAACTCGGCACTCTGAAGACACACCTCCAAGGCTGTGGAGGTGAGTGAGGGACTGACTGGGGATGCTGGGTCTCAATGAAGCTGGCTGCCTGCACCCTGTCCTCCGCTGGGCGATGTGGCATCTCTTCCTACTCCGTTGCTGCTGCCTGTATTTCTGCTTCTGACCATGCGGTGGGCAGTGAGGGGGTTGCCTCTTCATTAAATAATAAGATGTCGGGGCAAAACCATTCCCAGTTTACCAAAACTCTCAGCCTAGATTTGCCTCTCGGGTTTTGGATGCCGGTTGCATAGAGTGTCAGTTACTGGCCACTAGTCTAGGGCTGCCCCTGTGGTAACCGTGTTTTGTGGTGAATTATTATTAAACCTAAGAATCTTAAGATATTGTGATTGTTATTTTAATATTGTATTGGTTTTCGATGCTCTTTTAACTAGTTTTATGTGTTATATTGTATTTCATGTTGTTCCCCACCTTGATCCAGAGGGAGAGGCGGGTAAGAAATTTATTATTATTATTATTATTATTATTATTATTATTATTATTATTATTATTGTGGTGACCCTAAATTCAAGTAATATGAGAGGGACAAACCTGTCTCTTTTATCCACTTCCTTCACATAATTTTACAAAACCTATCATATCCTGTCTGCCGCCCCTGCAACGTCGTCATTCACTCCATCAGTCTTAACCATCTTTGCCCCCTCCCCCTGTATCCCCCGCAAGCTGTCCCACTTACTTTTATACGAAATCCGGGTAATGGTCTCCCTGTTCAACAGCTTGGTTAGGAACGGGTTGGGACTTGTTCCGATCTGCAGACAGAAATCAACCAGTGGCTTCGGCTGTTGTTCTCCAGTTCCCACCCAGCCAGCCAGGGTTAATTCTGGCGCCCTCTAGAGGGGGGGAGGGACGGACTCACATTGACAAAGATCGAAATGACGGCCAAGCCGTTGGGATTGCGCGAAGCTTCCGAGATATTGGGGTAGAGCTCTTGGTTGTAGTGGATCAGCTGCACCTAGAAGTGAGGTGTGGAAGAGAAAACAGAATGACTGATGTAGTCCTTACCTTGATATCCTGACCTTCCTCTGAGGAGCTCAAGCCTGTGTAAACGGTTCTCCTCTCACTCCGTTTTAACTTCACAACAACCTTATGAGGTAGGCTGAGCTTAGAGATCGTGATTGGCCCGTGACTGCACATTCAACTTCATTAAAGTGACCCTATGGAAAGGAGGACAGGGCTCCTGTGTCTTTAACAGTAGAAAAGGGAATTTCAGCGGGTGCCATTTATATGCACGCAGCACCTGGTGAAATTCCCTCTTCATCACAACAGCTAAAGCTGCATGAGCTATATTAGAGAGACCAGATACAAAAGACACCACATCCCACAGTTGCCCTCCTGCTGGGTAGTCCCCACAGCAAGGAGTACAAATGGGGGTTTGAACCTCACCAATGAGGAAGAGGGGCTGCCGCTGCCCCATATGCCCCGGTTCCCCCCCCTCTTCCTGCTCCCCAGTCCCAGAGTGGGGAGTCATCTCCTCGCTCCAATTGTTGTTGTTGTTTTACCCTTTATCTTTAATGTGCTAGGGCGGCTCAGTGGCCAGTCGGCTGCCTCCTCTCCGCTGTCCCGGCACGCTGCACTTGGCTCCAGGTTTTATTTTGTTTTACCCTTCCTTTAACTGTTCTGCTCCACTATCCCATGGAGGAGGTCCAGTGGCCTTTCGGCTCACTGTACCGCCCCTCCCCCATCGCAACCGATGGCAACCAATCACGGTTCACCAGTGGCCGGGGACACGCCTCTGGCGCAAAGCTGGAGGATGGGGATAGACGGGAGATGCGCGTCGGCGCCTCACTGGCATGAAAATGTCAGGGTAAGTCCCTGACTTTTTAAAAGTGGAGCTTCAAGGGGATGCCCTCGGACGACTCCGCAATGATTGTCGCATCGTATAAATGACCTGCCGCCACTGTGGATCCACCCTGGGGCTTTCCTCTCATCAAGACGTGCCCCTGCTGAAATTCCCTTGCGTGCCGACCCGAAATCCAAGGATTACAAGAGGGCTGGACGTGTCTCTTTGATCACCTCGGCCGAGTAGCCCTCGCTGTCGATCCAGTGCTCGGAGCCAAACCCGTCTTCGCTGCCAAAGTGCAGGCGTAGCTCCTGGAGCCGGTGGCCATACAGGAGGGGCCCTCCGGAAACGTTCACCAGCTGCAAGGGGTCCGGGCGGAAAGAGACGTGCCGCCCTGTGTTGTACATGGTGCCGCTGATCTGGCAGGGGGAGAGAACAAAACAGGGGGAGAGGTTGGGGAGGGAGGCGGGAAGAAGCAGGTCCAGGAGCAAGGTATGTTATAGCACCCTTCCTTCAATCTAGCCATAAACTCACCAGGTGGCCTTAGGCAGGCTAGTGTTCCTCCGCCTCCGCCCAGTAATCCCAGGATACTAGCCTGACTAATGGGAGGTTGCCCATATAGGCAGAGGTGGATGTTCTGTACAAAATGCTCTGTATACTCAAAGGACAAAATCCAACACAAGTCCCACTCAGAGCAGACTCATTGAAATACATGGACTTGACTAACTGAAGTTCCATTCATTTCAAGGGGTCTACATTAAATAGGATTTATGTTAGATTTTACCCATTTTAACCTATATAAATGCTGCTGGTATCATCATTATCATCATTATTATTATCATCAACATCATAGGCATGCACAAAGGGTGTGCTGGGTGTGCCCAGGCACACCCTAATATCTCAAGCAATACGTGCCGAATTGAGGGGGGCATTGAGTAGGGATCCAGAGGGGGATCCAGACGCAGCGGGAATGGTTCTCCAGCTGCCCTCCAGCTGCTCTGCTGCCACTCCCCCCAGCAGCATGGCATTGCTCCTGGCAGCAGGAGTGAAAAGGAAGATGGCTACTATTGTCTCGTAAGCCCCTCCTCCAGCCAGTGTCACACAAAGCCCCACCAATGCTCAGGCTTGAGGGAGCATCTCCCCATTCCCACCACCACCTGCAACGGCCCTCCCGCAGTGAGGCAAGGTAAACGCGGAGTAGGGCATCAGCGTCTACAGTGTTTAATAAATAAACGAATAAAGATAATGGCGTTTATGACTGAGTACTCAATCAATGTTCACCTTTAAAAAATAAATACCTGGGTGCATACCCTAATGAAATGTGCTGCACACGCTTCTGATCATCGTTTTCTTTAAGAATATATCTCTTCCTACATCGTGGTGCTTAATCTCAGGCCTGCCGGCTAAATCCGGCCGTCCTGTAGTCTCATTCCAGCCTTTGGGGTTTCCCAAATAGCCACACACCCTTCCTTTGGCTCCACCCACCCACCCACCCACTGATCAATTGGTGATTTCCCAGCTTTTGTGTGTGGATGTGTGTGAGATTCATTCTAAAATGCTGAAATGCCTCTCCTAAGGGTTAGTTATTGGCAGTAACAGCTTTAAGCTAAAATGTCTTTGGCCCCGCCCCTTCCACCTTTGGCTCCACCCACCACTGGAATGCAGCCCCTCCCCCCCACAAAGCTTCTTCAGACTGGAATTCAGTCCTGCAGGTGAAAGAGGTTAAACCCTCCTGTCCTACCCCACTTCATACCTCCATAGAGGCCCAGCAGATGCATTGTGAGTATGTAGGTGGGATAGGGCCTTCTTGGTTGTGGTGCCCGGGCTATGGACCTGGGCTGTGTCCTTTGGCTCCCTCCCACTGCCATTCAGACACCAAGTTAAAAGTCCACACTATTCCAGTGTGTTTGTAGCAATTGCACCTCTCTTCTCCCTTTGGTTAATTTATTTTAAACGTTGAGAGCATGTTATGATTCCTGTTGTAACCTTGGTTCATGGCCTCGGTGCCCTGTTGGTGGGGCAGAAAAGTGGAGTTTCTTCCAGATTTAGTCATACTCAGAGCAGCCTGATTAAATCGGGAACCAACCCAAAATATTTGAATGCGTTGAGGGTGCTTCCAGATAGACTAATGCTGCCAATCAAAAGGGTTGTTCAGTTTTTCTGTCTTTCCCTCCTGTACGGAATTTCTGAAGTAAGAAAAAAGCTGGAAGAACCACTGGCAAAAAATGGGAGCGTTATAAATGGAAGATGATGACATCCAGATCCCACCCCTCTTAAAGCGATTGCACAATAAAAGCCTTGTCGGGAAGCACCCTGGGCTGGATCCCAGAGTAAAACTGGAAGCGATTCAAAATATTTTAAGAGTTGTGTTCTACACATACTGACTTAGTTGCACTTAGGTCCCACTGAAATCCGGGAGAAAAGTTAGTCATGGCTAGGGCTGCTTCCAGATGAGGCTTTTATCACGTCGCCTTGCATCAAAGATGGAATTTTAGTGGTGGGGGCGGAGAGACATTGTTGTCTTCCATTTGTGACCCTCCTGTGTTCCTCCACCGTTATTCTGCCCTTTCTTTTCAACCACAAAAAATCTGTTAAGGAAGGAAAGGTGGAATAGTGTACCACTATGAGCTGTCCATCTGGAAGCTCCATAAGTATCACTGACCGGCTTCGCACAATACGCTAACCCACACTCAGTGGTTAAGTGGGGGTTGTCTGTTGAACCATGGGTTGTTTGTTGAACCATGGGTTAGCGCGTTGTTTGATCCCAGGACATTTTTCGCAGGGTGGCTTGTTGATCTTGCTTATTTTTCTCAAACAAGCCACCTTGAGAACCCATGGTTTGTTGTTGCGTGGTTCAGGGTGGTTAACAAGCCACACTGCACAGTTAACAAGTCACACTGGCTGCGTTCAGACAACACGTTAACCCACAGGTCAACAAAGAACCGACGGTTCAACAACAGCCTACATTCAACCACTGAGTGTGGCTTAGCGTGTTGTGTGAACAGCTCCACTGACTTGAAGCTGAATCCATACTGATGAGGATGGCTGTGCTTAGCTAGGAAGCGGAAGTTCTAAAGACCTTACAAATACATGCACACGTACACGCACACACCTTCTTCCCGCCTGTACTTAGTCGAAGTGGAGGAAGGAACGGGTCAAACACCATTTGGCTGGTGTTAACATCCACAGGCGACTGGCGTTTGCCAATGGCGCAGAGGCTCCAAGCCGAATTTACGAGACCCCAGAACGGGGGACCTGCAAGAGAACAGCATAAAATAGATTCTGGGACTGAGCCCTGCTGGAGTGGAGGCTGGAGAAAAAGCCAAGGAAAAATAAACACTTTTATCCCCCAGTCCCTGGGGTGCAATTACAGAGGGCTGAGAGAAGGAGAGCGAGCCTGGGGAGGGATTCAGCCAGATGATGTGTGTGTGTGTGTGTGTGTTTGACAACAGCCTCCAGTGTTACTTTATACATAGGTTGAGGTTATTTGACGCTTCCAAGCACCTTTGCACCTCTGTCTTCTACAGTTGATCACATGTATGAACACTCATAATGACAGAAGAGAAATCAAATGTGGTTACAAGCCAATGAAGTTTTAATTTTGCTGCAAACTACTTCAGGCTTGGGTGTCTGTGGTGGAGACCCCAGGCTCAGCCGGTACTGCAAAAACTTTCTCTGTCTTGATCCGTAGGCAGACGTGATATTCGAAGGACAAAGCTTGTGTCACTAATTCCCAGAAGCATTTCTAGGTTGGCTTCTGGAATTTGTTGAGTGTGGGTGAGCGGTATATGTGCTACGATGCAGCTACATCACGCCAGTCCTTTTCCAGGTTCATTGGCTGCCAGTCCAGGTCTGGGACCGATTCAAAGTGCTGGTATTAACATTCAAAGCCCTAAATGGCTTGGGGCCAGGCTACCTGAAGGAATGCCAAATGTACCTGCCCGAACCCTAAGGTCATCCTCAGGGGTCCTTCTCCGTGAGCCCCTGCCAAAGGAAGTGAGGCAGGTGGCTACTAGGAGGGCTTTCTCTGCTGTGGCACCGCAGAGCTCCCCAGAGAGGTTTGCCTGGTGCCTACACTGTACTCCATCCGTTGCCAGCTGAAGACCTTTTCATTTCCTCTTCCCTATTGCAACCTGCTTGTTTGCTTGCCTCTCACTCTGGCCCAGACAACAGCGGTTGGGGGAAGACTTGCTCCCTGGCAATCTTGCCTTTCAAGCAAGCAAGTGGTAACAACGCTAAGAAAGAGGATCATAGAATCATAGAATAGTAGAGTTGGAAGGGGCTTGTAAGGCCATCCAGTCCAACCCCCTGCTCAATGCAGGAATCCTCCTTAAAGCATCCCTGACAGATGGCTGTCCATCTGCCTCTTGAAGGCCTCTAATGTGGGAGAGCCCACGGCCTCCGTAGGTCATAGGTTCCATTGTCGTACTGCTCTAAAAGTCAGGAAGTTTTTCCTGATGTCCATCCGGAATCTGACTTCCTGTAATAACTTGAGCCCATTATTCCGTGTCCTGCACTCTCGGAGGATCGGGAAGAGAGCATGGCCCGGATGAGGAGCAAGAGAAGCTGGTGACAATGGCAGTGAGAAGGTCGACTCACTGAGGGGGGGGGGGGGTGCCTTGCCCAAGGGCCCTCTGAAACCTGGGGCCGACACTGGTCTGTGAATACATATTTATCTAATTGTGTTCTGTGCCGTGTATGAGTTTATTAGTCTCTCTGTGTGTGTTTTAATTAGATAGATAGATAGATAGATAGATAGATAGATTTGGCCTAAGCAGTGTGTACATGTGCAGTTTAGTCAAGCAAGATCTCCACTCTGTCCTCACCGGGTGTTCCTTCATGTCGGTGCGCGCGCACACTAACATGTTCCGCGCCGCGTTCTCTCTGTGGTTCACTGTGTATTTTTGCATCCTCATCTGTACGTGTAGACTTAATTGTTTTTCTCTCGGAACGGAGAACACGTCCTGCCCTTTCCCTTCTCACGGTCCCCAGGCGGTGGCAGGCAGTGGCAGGGCGCACGTTGGGGTTTCCACCCTGTCATAGTAACCAGTCCACCCCACCCCACCCCACCCCACCCACACACAGCGGCCCTGTTTCTCTCTTTGCCTTCTGTTCACTGCATCGCCGGAGCGGGCGAGGGAGATATTAAATATTAATGCAGCCTTTTGCAGTTGCTGAGCTGAGCCCAGCCCCCACCGAGGCTCAGCACTGCGCACTGGCGCGGCGCGGCCCTCTCCCGTCGCGGCGTTCCCTTTCCGTGCAGCCACCCCACCTTTGGGACTCCGCAAGTCATCCCCAACCGGGGATGGCGGGGAGGAGGGGGAGCACGAGCCAGGCATCTGGTCCCATCTGGCATCCAAATCTAATTGGCCGTCTGGAGCCGGTGCCAACATTCCGCGCCGAGGAATCCCACATCCTGAGCTCAGAATAAATTATGCAAATTCGCCCCATTTGCATGCATCTGCTTCACCGGCCTCGCTTATTCAGATGGCAAAACCGGGAGTGAGTTTTCCCCGCAGCCGCTGCCACCGCCGAATTTGGAAGTTTTGCAGGAGCCACAGGGCCTGGGAAAGGAAGGCGGGAGGAGACAGAGCGTATGCCGAGTTGACAGTGGGAGGGAAAGAAATGGAGGTAAGCGAGGGAGATGTGTTAAAACAAGAAGGAAGGGGCCAAGTGGTGCTCCATCGTTTGAGAAGGGGAATCCTCACCCAGAGCAGCTCTCTCAGCTTTTATCAGACGCTGCCTGCACCGGTTCAAGCTTTTCCTGCCACTACAATGAGGACTAGTTGCATGTCTTTCTTTTAGATGAAGGATGTGTAAATTGTAATAATAATAATAATAATAATAATGACCATGATAATATCAACTGGGACGTAGCTGCCAGCTTGTACCAGTCAACATTGTACCAAACTTTAACACCTGTGAGTTGTTGTCTTTTACAAGGATATTTGCAAAGTTTTTTTTTTAAAAAAATAATAATTAAGCAGACCATGCTTAAGAATGGGTTCATCTACACCAAGCAGGATATTCCACCATGAAAGCAGTGTATGGTATGTGTCAATGGGCCCCAACAGTTGTCAGTGCACTTCACTACTGCTATACAGCAGTAGTGTGGCTCCTGCCTTTTATATACCGCTTTCATAGTGGAATATCCTGCTTGGTGTAGATGAGCCCAATGTCATCACAGGGGCATAAAACGCTCTGTATAACCAACTCTCCTGGCTTGGTCAATCCACCCTGGCCTCCTTTCATGCACTCACACGCTTTTCTCCCATATTCCTCACCATGCACCGCTTCATTTCCCATACCCATTTCTTTCCTGCAAACATCAGCCTGCCACGCTATGCCACTTCCACCTTCCCATTCACCCTTTTCCCGTTCTATGGATCCATTCGCCATCCGCCAGATTTTCAGAGCCACCTTGCCAGAACAGAATAAGGGCCCCACCTAATTCGCTATTCTGTTTCTGACCATGATAAGCTTTGGGAAGTTTGCAGGCAGAAAGCATGTTTTAATGTGTATTTTAATCTAAACAGGTGTTGTGTGGCCCATTCTCCCAATCCTCCCTCCCATAATATTAGGAACCAGATCAGGCTCTTTGCAGTGGAGGCTGATGGCTCTGATGTCAGTGGGGCGGTGAATCCGCTCCAGGTTTCAGTCAAAACCTGTCAGAACTCTAGAGGAGCTATACAACACCTTGGATAGCTCCTCTAGAATTCTGACAGGTTTTGACTGAAACCCGGAGCGGATTCACCGCCCGCTGGCATCAGAGCCAATAGCCTGCAGTGGCCATGTGTCTCTTCTGACTGGCAGTGGTTCCCTCACACAGAACTTTTTCTCATCATTTGCTACCCAATCCTTTCAACTGAGCAAGCCAGGGATGATTCAACCTGCATCTGCCTCCCAGTGAGCTATGGGTCCCTCCTAGGGCCTTCCATCCCAAGTGAAAAAGCCAATCCAGAACCAGCTATTCTGGTGATCTTCATAACTTCCTGTGGCTGTGAGTTCCACAGGGCATCGGACCATAGGATGTCGTGTGGGGAAGGGAAAGTTTACCATCACGAGTTAAGCAGCACATAACATTGGGCTGTTAGATACGTTCCACTCACAAGGAACGCAGATGATTCTCTGCCTGGTCAGAGTCCACAGACAGCCACCTGGGTCAGGGATATTAAGAAAGCGAGTGAGAAAGGATGGGGCAAGCCACTAGTCCTCTTTGAAGCCTCCCCACTCCCCACACCAACACCAGCAGTCACCGAGGATTTTGTACCTGGCACAAAGCTACCGTGAAGAGTCTCTTTGTAAGCCCACCAGTCTTCATAGGTCTTCGCAGGAACGAACTGTACTGGAGGAGGGAGAAAAGACGGAGAGGACGGAAGGGAAAGGGTTAATTTGTGGGGGCAGCTGGAGCGGGAAACAGAAGCATGGAAAAGGCAGCATATATTTCTGCTCGGAGCCCTCTGCCATCTACATCTTTCTTTCCATCTCACTTTCCCGAATGGCCAATAGATTTTATAGAAGACAGATAAAGGACCAGGGAGACTACCGAAGTTCTCAGGGGAGAGGTCCTGGGACTCAAGGCAGGTCAGAGTTACATCCCCCGCCACAGAACACCTCCCAGGTGAGAGTGGGCTACCCGGGAAATGGCTCAGTAATGAGGGAACGGCACACAGCACATGCTCAGAGACACTCTGTCCCTGTTCTTACCGCTTCACCTACCGTTTGGGGGCTTAGTCTCCTGCCCCTCAGAAGAGCCTGGGGGGTGGGGTGGAGAAATTAAGCCCTGCACTAGCCACGTTTAGAAAAAGGTGGGTGCACAGATGGGCAGGTAGACAAAGGGGAGACGGATGAGGAAGAGGGATGGCTGGCTGGATGAGAAGATAAGAGATATCTAAAAAGAAAGGTTACAAAGGGTGGGTGGATTTTAGGTACGGATCAGCTAGTGTACATAAAGTAGGATGATCTGTATTTATGTGAGGATGAATAAAGAGCTCATATATGTGTGTGTTTACAGAGAGAGATGGATGGTTAGTTATTGGATGGATGGATTTAGATGATAGATAGATAGATAGATAGATAGATAGATAGATAGATAGATAGATAGGATTAGATTGATAGGATTAGATTATCTGACTGGTCGCTGTCCCAATTGCCTTCAGCTTAACCCAACATTTTCTTCCAAGGAATTACCTTTCCTTTGCCTCAGGGAACTCACCTCCCCCCCCCCCTCTTCACGGCTCATCCCAGGCGAATATTTTCTCCTCCCCCACCCCGCCGCCACTTTCCCATTCATCTCTTTCTCTCTCTTACCAGCCATACAAGTTGCTGTCAGGACCCCCAACAGGCAAAGCCCCCCCAGTCTGGTCCTCATCATGTTGTAGAGAGGAAGGAGCAGGGGGGGGGGCTGTCTCAGAACTGGAGGCGCCCCCTCCTCAGCATCCCGCGTGGCAGTGGTGGTCCCCCCCTCCGTGTCCGCCGCCTCTGAAGATGGCTTTCGTGACCCCCCCCCCCGCGATCCGCGCGTGGTCCGGCGAGTCCTGACGCCCCCCCCCCCCGAGGCGATCTCTCTTACCCCCGAAATCTCCCTGCCCGCCCCATGCCCTGCCTATCTAATCTTTCTAATCTCTCTCCTCTCCCCCCACCCCCGCCGCCCCACACTTCCCTTCTCTAGCTCTCTTCCCTCCATCTCTCCATCTTTCTCCCGCCCCCTCTCCAGGGGATACCCCCTGCTCCCCTCCCCTCTCTGATACGATGGAGATGGCGTGTTTGGGCAAGGGAAAGGGTTCGTGAGGAAGGGTATCACTCCATGGGGGGGGGTTTACACCCAACAGCCCCCCTCACCTCCGCCGCCCCCCCTTTTTTCTTCTTTTTTTAAAGAAGGGGTCAGGGGAGTTGAGCAGCGGGACTCCCGGCTACCGGGACTGTGGCGGCTTCTGTAGATGGTCACTGGGGAGATGATGGCGAGAGGGGAAAGCAGCCGGGATCATGAGGGGGGTGAGATCTTTGTGGAGTCCCTAACTTAACTTCTTTCTTCCCCCCTCCCCGCCTCGCTCGCTCGCCTGCCTCTTGTGCTTCTGACCCCCACCCCACCCTCTCCACCTCTCCTTAGCTTACCTTTCCCCTCCTCTCTCTCTCTCTGCTCCTCTCCCTATTTCTCCTCCACCTTCTCTTACTCACCTTCTCTCCCTAACCTTCCACGTTTTCCCCACTCCTTCTGTGCCTCCCCTCCCCACTTCCCTCCTGCCGGCTGTCCTCCTTCTAGCTATCCTATTTTATTCCCCCCTCCTTTTCTCTCCTCCCCCCCCCGTTTTTGTGGTACCCTGCCTCCCTCCCTCCCTTTTTATCTTCCTCTGCCCTGAACTCTCTCACCTTCCCTCTCTCCTGCTCTCTCCTTCATCCTCTCTCTCTCTCGTCCCTCTCTCCCCTGCTCTTATGCCTGCTTTCCCCCCTTTCCCTTCTTCCCTGCATCTCACAGCCTCCGCTTCCCTTTCCCCCTCCCCCCTCCTCCCCCCCACCTTTCTAAAATGCACAGATCTTCTCTCTCACTTTCCCTTCCCCGCTCCCAAGGGACCCAAAGAGATGCAATTGAGAGAGTGAGAGGAGATGGGTTTTAAGGTGGATCCGAAGGAAGGGCGAACGCTCATGAATCTGGCGCTGTTGGCTCCCATGGATGCAACGAGAGGTCAGGTGCCTTGTCCAAGATATTTGCCCGCAAGAACCGGTGTAGTGGTTAGAGTACTGGACTGGGAGTCGGGAGAGCCGTGTTCTAGCCCCCGTTCAGCTATGAAGCTCACTGGATGTCTTTGGCCCAGTCACTGACTCGCAGCGTAACCTACCTCACAGGGTTGTTGTTGTGAGGATAATAAGGAGAGCAGGAAGAGGACCATGTAAGCTGCTTCTGTCCCACAATACTTCCTCTTCCTTCACACAGGAGGAGAAATAGGAAGTAAACAATGACCACATTTTTATCGTGCCACTTTTCCTGCACACCAGGAATGGCTGAACATTTCATTTAAAGACAAAACAAAATGGATTTGCCCCGGTCTATTTTGTGATGGAAAGAAGGCCAGAAGGAACGGGAGATGCGGGTGGCATCGTCAATAGGACCCGCAAACATCTGTAAGTGGGCAGTAATGAGCGTGCGATAAAATGCTCATCTGATGACGCTCTTGGGCTCCTTGCAAGAGGGAAAAAGGTGGGATATAAATGAATAATAATAATAATAATAATAATAATAATAATAATAATAATAGTGTAGTAAATATTACCTTCAGGGAACTCAAGGCAGCATACATAATCCTACTCTCCATTTTATCCTCACAACAACCCTGTGAGGTAGGTTGGGCTGAGAGTCTCTGACTGGCCCAAAGTCACCCAGTGAGCTTCCATGGCTGAGTGGGGACTAGAACCTGAATCTCCCAACTCCCAGTCCAACACTCTAACCACTGGCCCTGTTTAGAAGACACCTTAAACCATGACTTTAACCATGGTGCATAAGCCAACCATGGTTAAAGCTGTGGTTTAAGGTGTCTTCTGAATGGAGCCACTGTCTATTGATGATGATGATGATGAAGAAGAAAAAGAAGTCACAAATAGTCTGACAACAAATTTCACATTAACTTGGCCAAGTACTCCATGGCCACACAGAGGGAGGGAAATGGAAGCATGAATCAGGTTGTACTGGATACTATTTCCACGATTGTTTGTGGCTGTCTCCACATATCGTCTGATTTACGTCAGCACAGGGGTCAACAATTGGAAGACTCTGGGCCAAAACCAGTCCCTGAGTGGTGCTGCTGGTATCCCCACGTCCTGTTGGAAACCTAGAGCCAAAACAAACAAAGAGCTATGAAGGAAGTGGAACCTGTAGCAAGCCCAGGTAGGGGGTAGAGACTGAAGAAATGGTGGGCCACTTTCTTCCCATTTCTCTTCTCAAAATGGTGGTCCAACAGGAAATCTAGTTGTTGACCAGAGTATTAGTGTCTGTACACCCTGGTTACACACTCATATTGTGGAGAAAATAAGTCACATGTGTGAATCCCCAGGAAACAGTGCTTTCAGCAGAACCTCACAGCTTGGAGGCCCCAAGTACAAAAAGAAGCAAAGAAGTCCAGTGTCTGGGTTTAACATGGACATGCCCCCTCCCCCTCTAAATGCTAGTAAGATAAATGCCATTATCTTACTAGCATTTAGAATAACCTGTGAATCATTAGGGGGGAGAGTGGTCAGGGTGAGGTGGGGTTGGAGTGTGTTAGATACATACCCAAGATCATTTAAGGTGCAATCCAGAAGAAAAATAAAGTCTTACAATGCTCAGCTGAATGCTGGGAGTTGTGAGACTTCCCCCCACCCTGTCTAAACAATCCTAATGCATAGGATTGTCCCTTTATTTATTTGTATCCTGCCTTTCCTTTTTCCCACCCCCACATTTTATCCATAGAACAACCCTGTGAGGTAGCAAGGCTGAGGGGGTCATGACTCACCCAGCTGAGCTTCATAGCTGAGTAAAATTTGAACCAAGGTCTCCCCAGACCTAATCCAACACTCTTAACTCAGTGGGATGGGAGGACCCTGTTGCCTTCCAGATATTGTTGGACTCCAATTACCAGTTGGGACTGATGGGAACTGGAGTCCAGCACCTGGAGTCTAACAATATCTCCACTTCTGCTTTGATCACAACACTACATTAGCTTTCCCATCACATCGGACGGAACTCCAGCTGTGGAATGAGCTCCCTAAGGAGGTTCGCTTGGCACCTACATTATATGTTTTTAGATGCCAGGTGAAGACCTTTTTATTCTCCCAGCATTTTAACAGTCTATAAAAAAAAATTAACTTGGTGTTTTAAATTTGCAGTTTTGCATTGCTACTGTTTTTATCTGGTTGAGCTTTTATATTGTATTTAATATTATGGTTTTATACTGTTGTTTTATACTTTGAATGTTTTTAATTTTTGTGAACCGCCCAGAGAGCTCCAACTATTGGGCAGTCTAGATAACTGAAGCCAGAAAAAGGTCCTGCTTCTTCAGTACATATTGGTTGTGGTGAGTAGAGATTCTGTGGTGCTGAGCATGGAACCAAGAGAGTGATACTTATTTCAGAGTCATTGATTCAGGAGGAAGATGGGAGGTTAGGCATAATGTTAGTTTTGGGAGCCAGTTGGGAATTAGTGGAAGCATTTGGTTGGTTGCTAGGCAACTGTTGAGGTACTTCCCTACTGCTTCAAATTATCTAGAAGCTTTGGCCAAGGGGGGAATTGGGGCTGCCTAGCAACCATAAAATACACATTCCTCCAGTTCTTCCCTCTGTCAGGATAGGACTGTGGTGGCTTCAGGAGAATGAGGAATACATGATGCTTGTACCAAGCTGTAGCAGCTTCCCAATGGGTAAATGGGCCTGTTAGGTCCTATCCTATTTGAGTTCCCTCAAACTTCCAATCCTGGGCCTACAAAGGAGGATTCGAACACATTCCCTGGTAACCGTTCACATCTCCTTAGGAAGACTAACTTTTCACACCAACCACCACAGAGGCTCAGTATCTCTGTTGCGTTGCCCTTGTGGCAGTGAAACCTCTGACAGTGATTGGCTGAGTTGCTGTGATGATACCAGCATTCCAGCATCTCCTGGAACCAGGCTTTCGGCAATAGAATGTATGTAGTTCAGTTTGGATGACGAAAAAAAAAAAAAAGTTGTTGGTCTGGCTGGGAATAATTCTCAGAGGTCCAGAAAAAGCATGGAGCTGAAGAAAGGATAAGAGTAGGCAATGGGTCGAGAGTCCTGGGGGAAAGGAAGATGGAAGAAGCCAATTAAGCAGATAAATCTTCATATCTTCATGAGTTGAATTTAAGGTGCAATCCTATGCCTGTTTAGAGAGAAAAAAGGCCTATATCAGGAAGCCAGTGCTGACAATGAAGTCGTATGATCGCACAGACCAGTCCTCACACCTCCCAAATACCAAGTGAAAGCAGAATCAAGCCCTAAATTCTCTTGGAGCACAACCCTATGCATATTTAGACAGAGAAAAGTCCTACAAGTCCCAGCATTCCTGAGCCAACCATGCTGGCTGCGGCATGCTGGGAGTTGTTGGTCTTCTTTTTCTGTCTAAACATGCATAGGATTGCACCCTTAGTCATACAAAGAGCAGACCTAATGAAATCATTGAGGGTTAAGTTAGTCATGCTTAACTTACGTCCCATTGATTTCCAAAGTTTCTATACTACACCTGACTAAGTCTGGATCCAACCCATGTCAAGAAAAGCTTCACCTGTCAGATTATTGTTAAAGGTGGAAACTCTCGAACCCAGAGGCAGAGGGGTGGGACTGTTACGTAGAGAGTTCACATATTGATTGGAATCAGCTAACATTTTCCCGCAGGCTTCTAAAATGCTTTGATCAGTTTTCCAGACCTATAATGATATCTGACTTCAGATGGCTCAGCTGGACTCAACTACCTTCTTCCGGGCTTTGTAGCCTCTGTTTCTGGCAACTGGCCAGAGCTGCTGGGGGCAGAATCTGAGACAAGTTGCCCTGGGGGCCCCCACAAAGCAAGGCCCGCGTTGCCTCGGCTCCTCTGTTTACCACTGAACCACGCTCAAAAGAGACCCGCAACACACACATAGGTCCTTTTAGGGGGGTGCTCTTAAACACTCTGGGTGCCGCTGAGGAACCAAGAGGGTAGAATCCTGCCCAAGGTTCTTAGTGAGCATTTGGTGTCTCAGCTAGAAAGCAGGAAGATCCAAGGGGGCATCTCTGAGGAGCCACCTTAACAAAGAAGTTTCGCTGTTAGGAGGCACCGCTTGGAAGTGTATTCAAAGGGAAGTCCCGCCCAGTGCTGGCCTCATTGGATTGGTTATCGCAAAATCAGGACTCCTGGGTCCAGTGGGAATGAAGTGAAATTTAGTAGGTTATGAAAAGGGAAGGGCTGAGAGCCACAGATTTTGTGATGCTCTGGGAAAGGAGCTAGGGTTTATTAGTTAGAGGGCAGAAAGAGGGGCTAAGAAAAAGCAATGGCTCCCTGGGGATATGATGAGGATGAGGATGAGGATGAGGATGAAGAGGATGATTTTGTGGCCAAGAGGTTTAAATGGGATGGGGAGGGGAGACCCCCTGACAGTCAAGATTTAGAGAGTAGTTTACAGTAAACATGAAAGCCAGGACTTCTGCATTTTACTGGAAACCAGGAAGAATGCGTTAATAGGCTAAATTAAAAGTAGGCAAGGTTGCCAACTATTTTTTTTTCTGGCAGGGCTCCGATGGTGTTAGCGGCTGCATTACAAGCAGAAATTCAGCCAGTTCGGGTTTTCCTGTCTCTGCAACTCCAGAAAAGGGTGGGGGAGGAGAAGCAGCAGCAGCACCTGTTGAACTGCTCCATATTGTGCAGCTGTTAAAGGCACAGGAGTCCTGTTAGGTACCAGCCACATCTGCTTCACACATGCATGGATGTCACTGGATCTTTTGTGGCTTGGTTACTCCGTACTTGATGACTCTCAGCCAAATGTGTGAACACTGTTTTTGACCTGGCATCAGAACATGACTGGCACGGAGAATGTGGTAGAATCCTGAGGTGGTAGAATGGACTTCAGGAGGCATGGAGGGGGAGGCCATTTTGAGTGCTCCCCTACATAGTGTGTTCCCTGCAAAAACTAGTACATCAGGAGAATGCTCCTTGTCCTGTTTGCTAGTTTTCTACCTCCGGGGAGTTTTGACTGTTTTTAATGTAGGAGACCATGCAACACATGCATGTGCACACGCACTCACAAAATAAGCGTCCCCCCCCATTGCTGCCTGCAGTGACATAATCTGTTTCGCCACCTCACTGACTCCTACCAACTCACTCCCAGCTCCATCCTGTAGATCAAGCATGAAAGTACAAAACATCAAGAGCAGGAATATAGGATGTGGCAGAACTGGCTTGGCTGCTGCAGTATGTGTGAAAAGAGATCAAGGTGTCTCAGCTAAGCTGGACAGGAGCCAGAAGTGTGATGCAGCTGCTCAAAATGCCAATGCAGTCTTCGGCTGCGTTAACGGAAGCACAGAGTCCAAATCACGAGAAGTCAAACGCCCTATTCAGATCTTATGCCTGAATAAGGTAGCTGAATGCCTGCCCTGCTCCAACACCCTTGACCTGCTCATGTTGAGGAAAACTGGACGGGGCTGCATCCCTGATAAACCAGGGCCCCCATTTCTATGGAGGCATCTACACGTGTTCAAGCGCATGCAAGAAGAAGCCCAATGCAGACTTCTCTGCTTTGGATGCTGAGGGCCGGGCGGGATGTGCAGCCCTATTCCTCTTACTTGTTCATGCACCCTATTCTTTTCAGAGCCAGCTATTTGTCCAAACTGAGTCCACTTTCCCGAAGAAGTGCTTTTATTGAACTGGGATTCCAAGTGATGCCAACTGCAGTTCTGGATGGACGCTACCACAAGGTGCCATTTGAATGCAGACTCTGCATCTGTGGCCAACATCAAATGGAAGACATTGTTCATCACGACATGTTAATTTGCCCTCTGTACAGGGACCCAAGAGAGAGATTGCTGAAACCCCTGTTAACACAAGGATATAGGAAGGCCCTTGCAGAAACGGTTCTTTTTTCTTCTGAGTGACACATAAAGTGGCTTTGTTTGCACTGGCAGCAAAAAAGATCAGGAAGAGAGAACTAGACAAAATTGTCATAAACTGCCATGGAGATTCAGACTGCTGAGCGAAAGCTGAGTTTTAGTTATGGTAAATTTCAAGTTATCTGTGTATTTTTGAGGCATTTGTATTACTGTATTTATGTATGGATGCTTTCTTTTGATGTATTTGTCATGGCCTTTGGCTAGTACAATAAACTTTGGATCGATTGGTACCCTATTCAGGCATAATATGTGAGTAGGGTGGGCAGCAGGGCTACTCTGTTCTGCACCAGTCAAGTACCACGTTCCAAGGAGGACGTGGACAAACTGGTGAGCGGCCCGGATGGTGAGAGGTCTGTGGGAAACCAAATCCTAGGATAAGGGTAGAGAACCCCTGGCCCTGGGGCTAAATCTGGCCCGCCGGGATCCCAGTTTGGTCCCATATGCCCCCTTCCGCTTCCCCCCAACCATTGGTAGCTTCTGGGCTTTGGTGCAGTTTTCTCCCATTCTGAAAAGTTGAAATGTCTCTCCTAAGGCTTATTTACCAGCAGTAACAGCTTTATGCTACAATAGGTAGGGGATCTTTTGGCTCCACCCATCACTGGAGTACCGCCCCTGAAAGCTTCAAAATAGGGTGACCCTATGGAAAGGAGGACAGGGCTCCCGTATCTTTAACAGTTGCAGAGAAAAGGGAATTTCAGCAGGTGCTGTTTTTATGCATGCAGCACCTGGTGAAATTCCCTCTTCATCACAACCGTTAAAGCTGCCCTCTTTTGTAGAGTGACCAGATACAAATGAGGGCAGGGCTCCTGCAGCTTTAACTGCTGTGATAAATTTCACTAGGTGCTGCATGCATACAAATGACACCTGCTGAAATCCCCCTTTCTATACAACCGGCTAAAGATACAGGAGCCCCCAGTCCTCCTTTTGATATGGTCACCCTATAATCAAAATGGGATTCAGCTCTCTGGCTAAATGAAATTCTGTACTTCTGCACTTGGAGGCTTGCCCGAAAGAGCTGGGAATGTTTATCCCTGAGAAGGGAAGATTAAGGGGAAACTGTGTGTCATCCTTTTTCAAAGATATGATTGGCTGATGCAGAGAAGATGCACCAGCTTTGTTCCCTCTTGTGCCAGAGGGCAGGATGAGCCCGTAAGGAAGCGGACTTTGGCTCAACTGGCTTAAGGGTAAGTGTTCTTTGACACTGAAACAACCTCTCTCAAGAGGTGATTGGCTCTCCTTTGCTGGATGCATTTAAGCAGAGGCTATATGGCCCCGTCCATGACAGGTAGCATGCAAGTCAGTTACAATCAAAGACAGAAACCAGAACTTTTGGGTTCCCTAGAAGGGTGGGTGAGCTCCAGCAAATTACATTCAGGGTCTGCCAACTATGCCTTTAACAGCCGCTTGAGTTAATTAGGCTGCAATGCTTTGCATGTTTCAACAGGAAAAAAAATATCCTGCAACTCCCAGCTTTCGGTTGACAAATACTGGGATTTGTAGGATTTTTTTCTGCCTAAACATGCACAGCAACTCTGAGCTGCTGGTTGATAAATACTGGGATCTGTAGGATTCTGATTCTCTCTCTCTCTCTCTAAACATGCAGAGCATTGCACCCTTAGTCATGTGAAGAGAATGAGGTTCCTTTCCTGTACACTTGATCTCTTCCCCTCTGGTTTCTGTGGATTGTGCTCTTGTTAAAGGCACAAGAGCGCTCTAGACCTGTTGTTGTTGTTTTTGTGTGTGGTCATTTGGCAACCCTGAGCTTGATTGGTGGGTAGGAGCTAAGTTTCCTGGCTTCTCTATTAGAGGAAATTGGTTCTGCGAGTTAAAAGACAAGAAGTAAGAAGGTAGATGGATAGATAAGAACGGGTCATGACAGCTCAGTGCTGCAAAGGCGTGTCAGTTTAGGTTGTCACCTGAAGCAGGGGTAGCCCTTCTGTGCAGGGAGATGCAGCAAAGCTTCACATGTTGAATTTCTGCTTGCGGAATTTGTCAGCAGCCCGCTTGTCAGAAGAAAAGGTGATGAACACCAGAGTTCCCTTGAAAGGGACAAGCTGTCCATGGGATGGTGTAGTTGGAGCCAGAACTGCAGGCTTCTTGGGGTCCTTTGACTTGGTAAAAACAAATAACTAAATTCTGAGTGAAGGAAATAATGTTCTTTTTCAATAACTCACAGAGATGGAAGGAACTGGCATAAAAGTGAAGGGCTTTCGACCCAAAAAGTACATGTGCATTAATATCACAGAACATTTTTGCAAGCTTATGTTCAGATGCTACTTAATATACCAGCTTGACTGAGCAAGATCTGAAGATGAATGTTGCTGGCATGGCTCTAGAAAAGCAAATACCTTGCATATCTTTTGGACTTGTCCAATGGTGATAAGATTAGGGTTTCCCGTGTTGAATGAGATCAGCTTACATGGCATTTCTGCCCCTATCCTAGTGAGAATTCCCTTTCTCTAAAGGTATTTCTCAGGAACCACCTTCTCTCTCTCTCTCTCTCTCTCTCTCTCTCTCTCTCTCTCTCTCTCTCTCTCTCTCTCTCTCTCTCTCTCTCTCTCTCTCTCTCTCTCACACACACACACACACACACACACACACACACGGTTATGCTTCCACTAGGACCGTTAAGGCTCAGGCCCAACCCTTACTCAGTCCTCTCTCTGCAAGGACACCCAGACTTTATAACTTTGTAATCCTCCCTTTATTACCTCCCTCTTACATAGCCAAGAGCAGAAGGCGTAGGATTTTATTAACAAAGAAAGTTTTATGAATTACAATAAAACGTTGTTACATAATAAACAAATAACTGTTAAATGGCTCTATCAAGATAGGTTCCCTCATACATAGTACTCCAAAATCAGTCTCTCAAACAATCCTTTCACATTCACCACAGATCTTTATTGTAGGGTGACCATATGAAAAGGAGGACAGGGCTGCTGTATCTTTAACAGTTGCATAGAAAAGGGAATTTCAGCAGGTGTCATTTGTATATATGGAGAACCTGGTGAAATTCCCTCTTCATCACAACAGTTAAAGTGCAGGAGCTATGCTAGAGTGATCAGATTTAAAAGAGGGCAGGGCACCTGCAGCTTTAACTGCTGTGATGAAGAGGAAAGTTCCCCAGAGTCCCCTTATATAGAACCATAGAATAGCAGAGTTGGAAGGGGCCTACAAGGCCATCGAGTCCAACCCCCTGCTCAATGCAGGAATCCACCCTAAAGCATCCCTGACAGGTGCTTGTCCAGCTGCCTCATATACAAATGACACCTGCTGAAATTTCCTTTTCATTACAACTGTTAAAGATACAGGAGCCCTGTCCTCCTTTTCATATGGTCACCCTACTTTATTGAATCCTTAATTCTCTCTCTGTTCTCAAATCTTAACCCCTATCTCCGATCTAAACCATCTATCATCCCATCCCTGTCTCTAACTCTGCTGCTGCTCTAAACCATCTCTAATCATATCCCTGTCTCCTCTCATCTCACCCCTGTCTGCTTCGCACAGGCATAGCACGCACACACACACACACACACACTTCAACCCTTCTTCTCACTCTCTCAGCCAATTAGCTCACATATGCAAATCCATCATTCTCACCCCAGAGATATTTACCAAATCATAGATCTATAACAAGAATACAGTTATAAACACGAACTCAGTATGGACAGATGTGTAACATCACAGTCCTCCCTAACGACCAATTAGCAGGCCTTTTTCACTATCTTGAAGGCAGACTTGCTTGTGAGGGTATCAAAATTAATGACTGGTGTCTTAAGAGTCCAGGTTATGGCAACAATGGTTAAATTGACTTACATGATAAGAGTTGGAGAAAGGAGGCTAAGGTCGTAGCTAGACCTAAGGTTTATCCCAGGATCATCCTGGGTTCGTCCCTGCCTGAGCACTGGATCCCCTGTGTGTCACCTAGATGAACAGGTTTGACCCCTGGACGATCCAGGGATAAACCTTAGGTCTAGCTATGGCCTAAGAGATCGATTTATAGGAAAATGGAGTCTTTTCATTATTTACTGAAATGAAAAAGTTCAGGAAACATTAAAAATCTTTTTCTTTATTGAGGAAGATCGAGAAGCCCTTTAGATTAAATGGAAATCGTGCTTCTTTGTCGTCACTCTGCTTCCTGTTTCTCCTCCACATTTGAATTACACAGGAAGAGAGCAGCAGACACCTCCCAGCTCATGTAGTTCAATGGGACAGCCCCCTCTAGTGGGCACTTTACAGCGCCACTGTGACTGCACGTGGCAGGAAATGCCAACGTATTTCAAAAGAACTGGGTTATCCAAGGTTTATTTTTAAACGGAATACTGGAGGGAAGGAGGGAGAGACGCACAGGAGGCTCATGATGCTGTTAAAATGACCCACTAACTTCCGTGAGCTGCCAGCCACGATCATGCTATGAATCATTCCTTTAAAGAAGCCCAACATGTCAGGTTTTATTATACATGTGTGTGTGTGTGTTTACATTCTTAATATGTTTAATATGTGATGATTTTTGATGATAGGATTAGATCAGTGTGAGCACTCTTATGTACCAGGTATTATGTTTCCATTGTGGATTATGTAAAACAACAATCATATAATACTTCTAAAGGAAATAAAGGTTAAGGACTGGAGATGGTGGTGAACTGCTGTCGCAGAGCTTGCTGTGATGTTTTTGTTTATTTTGTTCAGGGCTGGGCAAGTCGTCCATATAGAGATATGACCTTGATTTTGCCATGCTGGCTCCCTTCCCCCTTAAAGAACAAAGTCTCCCTTTGTGTCTCTCTGTAGCTGCTAGCTTGGATTTTCCCCTCTGCACAGACCGCACTACAAAGAGCCAAGAAAGAGGTGCTGGAAAAGGAGGCTGGAGGAGACCCAAGAGTGAAAAAGTAGGTTTGCTGGGGATCTGGGCCCGTGCAAGAGAAGGTAAAAGGTGGTGGTGGTGATGGTGGGGTTCTCATCCTATTAAAAAAAGCAACGGGATCAGGAAGCAGAGAAATGTTTGGAGCTGAAAACGTTATGTTCACCTCTCCTGCCTGGGCAATTATCCCAACTGTTCAGTACTCCCAATGGATGCCCCTCAGAGCTTCATCCCACGTACCCATTTCCCTCAAATTATCCCCTACAGTGCTAAGCTGTTGCTGTTGTTGTTGCTACCGGGCGGCTAGATCCTTTGCATACCAGGAAATATGGGTTTAAGGGGGGAAATGTAAAAAAAAAAGCACATAAAAATTCAACAGATGACCCAATCCGATTCAAATTTGGTATGCTTAAAGCTCTCCTTAATATCTATTACTGTGCCAATTTTGATGTCTTTAGCTTGAAAGCTTATGCAGATGTAAGCATTTGTTTATTTTTTCTTCAAATCCTGCTCCTGCACCCCAGTGGCCGCTCAGAAAACAAATGATACCCTCAAAAACTAGTAGCAAAATACGGCGAGGCTTTTTGCCTTTGAAGCACAATTAAAGCAGGATGCATGGGAGTACTTCACAATAAAAGCAGATTATAAGCTGGAAAACTTTGGAGTCTTTCGCATGCAATTCGCAGTAATTGCACAGTATAACGCTGGTGTGAAAAAGCACCTTTCTCCTTCCCCATTAATCCCATTTGGGGGCTTCCTTCCGTCCCAGCTCTGGGGAGTCTAACACAGATTAATATGTAAGAGCGTCATCACCCAGGGGAAAATCATGTTTGCTTATTGTCACTTCTCTACCCCCCGCGTTTGTCCCCCTTTACTTCCTCTTTTGAAAGAGGAAGTAACCAACGTGCATGTGCCCCATTTTGATCCCGCTGCTTCTCTTGCACGCAGCAGGAGATAGCGGCCACTTCCATCTTTAAAAATCAGTCCGATTTACTAGGTTGTTTTCTTGTCGCGCGAAGAAGGCTAGAAGGGGCGGGAGGCAGACGTCGTCGTGAGAGGGACCTGCGAAAATCCGTGAGTGCCCAGTAACGAGCATGCAATAAAACGCTCGTCTGATGGAGCTGTAAGTCTGTAACTTTTCCAGCCTCTGTTTCCCCTGCTGCAGAAGGCCATGGCCAGACCGATCACACATTTCATAGAGTACGGCGGAATCACCCTTCCTGGCCTCGTGCATAATGAAGCAAGTGTCCGGTACGCCCATCAGGTCTTCCAGGTGCGAGACAGCGACGTCTTCAACCTCACGTACCCCAAATCTGGTGAGACCATCAGGCGCACAACTCCTGCCTCCTCGGAGTTTCTGCACTGACAACATGTATTTATTTCTTTTGTCTCTTTCTAAGCATTTTTAAAAACTTGCTCCTTGATCTAGACTAGACTAGCCTTCCCCTACCTGGCACTCTTCGGTGATGGACTACAACCCATTGTTGGCTCAGGATGATGTAGTTCAAACACCTGTGGAGGGTGACTGATTGGGGAAGGCGCATGCTAAGGCACCCCTCTTTTACTTCTGACCAGTGTGTCACAAACAGAAGTTCAACAGGTGCGATAAGTTACCAGATAAGCAGCAAAAAGCAGCACTTTTTGAACTGTGTGCCCAGTTGTTACAGGTGTCAGCATCATGTCAAGAGACAGAAGGTGACCCTGATGCACATCCAAACTTCCCAAAGTCCTGTTGTAGATGCCCCACCCCCCACCCATTGCTTTGCTTGGAAGTTCGGGAAAGGATCATAGAAAGTTTGGAGGACAGGGCAGTATAGAAAAGGGAATTTCAGCAGGTGTCATTCGTATGCATGCAACAGCTAAAACTGCAGGAGCCCTGCCCTCTTTTGTATCTAGTCTAGAGGGCAGGGCTCCTGCAACTTTAACTTTTGTGATGAAGAGGGAATTTCACCAGGTGCTGCATACATACAAATGGCACCTGCTGAAATTCCGTTTGCTATACAGCTGTTAAAGACACGGGAGCCCTGTCCTTCTTTTCATATGGCCACCCTACTCACTCCTTTCTCCACCCCAGGAACGACTTGGATGCAAGAAATCCTCACCCTGATCCACAACAATGGGGATCCCACACAGTCGCAATCGGTCCCTTCCTGGGAACGGGTGCCGTGGATTGAACAGAAGACGGCAGCCGAATTCCTGGAGAACCGGCCCAGCCCCCGTCTCATCAGCTCTCACTTGCCCTTATCACTCTTCCCAGAATCATTCTTCACCTCACAGGCTAAGGTATGGAGTGAGGTGGTGTTGGGGAAAGGTGTGTTACCCTTCTCACTATTAGGGAACCAATCAGCACATGGGGTGGATTACATTGCATATTGTACTGAACTGATTGGCAGGAGGGGTTGGTATTTCCTCTTGGCCCCAATTCAGATGCTCCTTGGGAAAGGAGGTGCTTGTGTCACCCCAAGAACTGTTTGTACCTCCCTAGGAAGGCCCACCTTGCAAGGTGAGAAGAACCACTGGGTTAGAGCAGCCTTTCTCAACCTGATGCTTTCCAGATGTGTTGGACTACAACTCCCAGAATCCCCCGGCCAGCCTGGTTGGGGAAAGCTGGTTTAGTTATTCCAACACCTGGCAACCTTCTCTTCCAGGTCATTTACACGGTCCGTGACCCCAGAGATGTCTGTGTATCGCTCTACTATTATGCCAAGATGTCTTCATTTCTGGAATACAGGGAGAATTTTGGAGAATTCATCGAGTTGTTTACTGCTGGGAAAAGTAGGTGGGCGGAAGCCGGTTACGAGGGCTCAGGAGTTCTCTGCAAAGGGCCGTGTCATCTAGCATTCAATGGGGAGCTTCCAGTTGGAGGGCGCCTAGCCCTCTCAACTGGAAGACATTGGGCAGCTCTTCCGCCTTTTCTTTCATGTAGCTTCATCACACCGGCATTATACCATGCAATCACTGCAAGTTGCGTGCAAAGGACTCCGAAGTTTTCCAGCTCAGAATCTGCTTTTACTGTGTAGTACTCCCAAGCATCCTGCTTTAATTGTGCTTCTTAGCCAAAAGAAGCGTCGTATTTTAGTACCCCTTTAAGAGCGAATCTTTTGTTGTTCTCTGAGCGGCCAGTGATATTTTTAAACTTCAAATTAAACAAATGCTTACATCTGTGTAAGTTTTAAAGATAAAGACATCAAAGTTGGCACAGTAATAGATATTAAGGAGTGCTTTCAGCATACCAAATTTGAATCGGATTGGGTCATCCCTTCATTTTTTACATTTCCCCCCCTTAAACCATTTTCCTGATGTGCAAAGGATCTTAGGAGCGCCACCGCCTGGGGTGTGATTTAGCTAACAACAACAACAGCTTTACACTATGGGGATAATTCGAGGGAAACGGGTACGTGGGATGAAGCTCATAATGGATTATGAAAGATGGGAAAAGCAGGCGGAAAAGATGGGAGTTGAAAATTTCTTCTGGAGCCCTAAATAAGATTCCACGAATGAGGCAGGGTAATGGCGCCTTAAAAGCCTTGTCTGGAAGCAATGTAGGAGGGGTCAATGTCAGACATTGCCCATCGGCTGTGGCCTTCCCCTCCCTTTAATCCCACGTGGCGTCCCGTTTGGCCCTTTTCTCCCACTCTGCTCTTAATCCTTCACCTATCCATGCTTCCTCGCTTCTTCCTCTTCGGAAACAAGTTCCACCCGAGTGCATGGCTAGTTTAGTGAATCTGATCGATCCATTCTCAGTTCCAGTGGGCCACGTTTCCCTGACCAGGAACCAATTAAATTATGATCTCAGATCGAACGCGGTGTCAGTTCTTCGCATGAGCCCATGTCGTGTTAAAGCATTTGTTCTGTCGGTGTTAAATCTGCTCTAACATCCCGCTTTGGCTGTTAGTCATTAAAAATAGGCTCTTTTAGCACCTTTCAGTCTGTCTCTTTCGCCCCTTCACTTGAAACTGTAGTTCCTAGTGTACAAATTTATAAGCAGCTACAGCCCAGCCCAATGTATATTTGGAAGTTTCATTGAGGTCAATGGGGCATGCTGTCAAGTGTGTGTGGGATGGGTGTGGCAGTGACAACTTCAGGTTTTTATAGGCCCTTGGGTAAGATGCCCTCATTGTGCCCCCTCCCTCAGTACGCCTGCCCTCTCACCCCCTCAACACCATTGCCACTAGGCGGCTGTTGTTCCTCACCCTTTTCATCGTCATCGCTATACTAGTGACCAGATACAACAGAGGGCAGGGCTCCTGCAGCTTTAACGGTTGTGATGAAGAGGGGATTTCACCCGGTGCTGCATGCCTACAAATGAGATACAGGAGCCCTATCTTCGTTTCCATATGGCCACCCTAATCAAAACGGCCCACTGAATGGGCCATGTGCATGTTGTTTACTTCCTCTTTCAAAAGAGGAAGTAATGCGGGACAAACGCACAGGCAGAGAAGTGACGGTAAGCAAACGCGATTTCCGGTGTGATGACGCTCTGGGCCAGAATGAGAAGGTGAACAAGCAGGTTGCAACGGTAAAGAGGAGAAAGTCCAGGGGATTCTTGTCCGTGGGCCTGTTGAGCTGTGGGCCCTCGGCAGGTACCTGGCTGTGCTGACACTGGCCCTGGTAAGATTGCAGCTTTAACATAATCTTAAATCCTTGCATGATCCTTCTTTGTATCTGTTCATTCTAGTTCTTTTTGGCTCCTGGTTTGATCATGTCAAGGCTTGGTTGACCTACAAGGACCAGACAAACTTTCTCCTTCTGACCTATGATGAATTGCTGAAGGTGAATGGCTTTTTTAAAAACAAAAATAAACCCAAAACCAAATTCCTTTTATCATTCTTTGCTGTTGCCCCAGCCTAGATCCACAGGCCATTTTACCCGAGTATCAGGCCCCAGCAGTCCAGATCTGACTCATGTTAAACTCATCTTCCCAGGACCTACGGGGAAGCGTTCTTCATATCTGCCAATTCCTGGAGAAGGATTTAGACGCATCTGCTGTCAACTCTGTGGTGGAAAACGCCTCCTTTGAGATGATGAAGGGCAACAAGATGGTGAATTACAGCCTCATTTCTGAAGACATTATGAACCACAAGATCAGCCCCTTCCTCAGGAAAGGTAAAATTAAAGCCAAGGAAGGGTGCTTTGGGGAGTATTTGCAGTCCAGCAATGCTGTAAAGCCCAGCGTCTCTTTCTCTCCCTCTCATATGCCACCCCCTCCCCACTTTGCAGGGATTTCTGGGGATTGGAAAAATCATTTCACCTTGGAGCAAAGTGATGCATTCCGTCAGCTGTACCAGGAAAAGATGAAAGATGTGGGGATCAAATTTCCCTGGGATGAACTCCAAAGCGAAATCCACCAGGAATTTGGAGAGGGAAATGATAACGCTGCATTTCCTCTTTCCTAACTCATTCAGCAATCTTTGCTTTGAGAAATAGCCTATTTTCTTCACCTAATAGGCCCCACACCCTTCTTACAACAATGCAAGAATCTCAGCTATCTGTGCAGTTTTGGCTTTTGGCTTTGAGCAATTCCCAAGTAAGAGCTCTCTTAATTCACTCAGATAGCAACCAGAGGGCCAGCAAATGCCATCAGCAGAATGAAGGGGCAAATGTTTTCTTGGAGTGTATCATATCAGGTGGTGATGGTTAGTGGTGATGTACCATGTATGAATGTTCCCCCGCCCAAAAAATGCCTTTCTGCATATAGAAAACAAGCCTGCCGGGGGAAAAGCATAACAAGAAAGAAGATTTGGCCTAGTCTTCTCCTTTAGATCCTAGTTTTCTTCATGCGGGGAGTTTTGCCATGGAATAACAGAAGAGTTCTATTTTGTTCTGTCACCGCCGTATATAATTCTGTGTCTGTCTTTTCTACAATACATTAATTTTTTTTATCCGTTTTGTCTTTCTTATTGTGGATGTAAAAAAAAAATTGTAGTCACAACTGTTTATAAAATCTTGTCTCCTCAAACTAATAAATAAAACAGCTCTCCTGACTGCCCACCAGATGGTACTGTTGCTTTAGACATACCAAGGGCAATAGGGAATGATAAAATTGTGGGCCTGTCAATACTACAGTAATGACAAATTGTTTTAAACTGGTTTAACTCTCATGGCTTCCTCCAAGGAACTCTGGAAGCTGAAACTTTTCCTTCTCAGCCACAAATCACAAGCTCTTTTATGTGTGGGAGGAAGCTATGATGGTTAAACCAGTTTGTGTTTGCACTTTATACCTGCCTTAACAATGAATGTCTGTCTGTTCGAAAGTAAGTCCCATTGACTTCAGTTGGAACTTACTCCGAGGTACGTTTGTATAGGACTGCAACCTGAGTGACTCAGGGGAAAGTACACTAGGCCCTAATTTTAGGCCCAACTGCCCCTTTCTGTGATCAGGGCTCATGGCCTAACCAGCCCCAAATCAGTTAAAAAAATGGCCTCCATCAGCCCTAGCTAGCCAGCATAGCCAACTTTGAGGGATCATGGGAGTTGTAGGCCAAAACAACAGGAAGGCCACAATTTGCCTACCCTTAGGTTAGAGAGGCAACTAATATTGGAGCAGTGCCATCCAAAATGACCCTCATCTCTGATGCTTCACTGCCAATGCAATTCAGGCTTATACTGCTCAAAGCCTAATCATTAGTTCTTCTTTTCTCCCCCACGTGTAACACATTTCTCAGGAAGGACGCAATGATTTTGAAAATATATTTCACGTTGTTCTGCATATTTCAACAAGTACATTCTAGGTCCAACGTCATGGGTCATCTGGAGACTTGCCAGATCTTTGGGGTTCTAAGAAAGGCAATTTTGCCTCACCGTCTCTTGTGGCAGTGGGAAATTGGTAAAGGAACATAAGAACCTAAAAAGTGCCATGCTGGATCATCAGGCCAAGGGTCCATCTAGTCCGGCACTCTGCTCACACAGTGGCCAACCAGCCATCGGCCAGGGACCAACAAAGCAGGACACAGTGCAACAGCACCCTCCCACCCATGCTCCCCAGCAACTCATGCACACAGGCATACTGCCTCGGATACCGGAGGCAGCACCTATCCATCAGGGCTAGTAGCCATTGATAGCCTTCTCTTCCAGGAATTTATCCAGCCCCCCTTTTAAAGCCATCCAAATTGGTGGCCTTCACCACATCTTGTGGTAGAATCCACCCTTTCCATTGACAAAACAGGTGGATAGTATAAGATCAAAAAAGGAGCATTGCTGGATCAGAGCCAAGGCCTATTTAGTCCACCACCCTGTTCACACGGTAGCAAACCAGATTCCCATGGAAAGCCCAGAAGCAGGAGAAGAGCTCAAGAGCACCTCCTGCTTGTGTTCCCCAGCAGCTGGCAACCGGGGACATTCTGCCTTTGATCCTGGAAGTAACATATAGCCATCATGACTACTAGCCATAGATCGCCTTTTCTTTGGATCTATCGCCCTCTCCTTATCCACAAGTGCCTGTTGTTTCATTGAAACCTGTTTAACCCAGTCCTTGTTCCATCACCCACTGGCAGATTTTACAGCCTTCTTGTGCCCAAATATTTTCCACTGGCACAGCCTGAGGCAAGCTCCTCACTCAGCCAGAGCTCACCAGTCTCTAAAAGGGGAATGATGGTACGCTCGCCACACAGGAGGAAGGAGGTAAGGAGGGCCATGTGTACTCGAAACTAACATGTAAAAATCCAGGTAGCCATCCATTCCAGTTTGGGCCTCTTGTTTTGCGCCCAATAAGTGTTTTCCTTGTGCTCTGAATCATTCGTTTGGGCTAGCAAAACTGGCACTTTCTCAAAACCTAAACAGATGGTTACGCCTCTGGTTCCTTCCCTAGCTCTGTTTCTTCACCCTGGTTCCCCGCCGCCACTTGCCGCGCTGTGGCTCAAACGCCCCGACATTTTCCGCGTTTGCTTTGCTGCTGGAAACTGCGCAGTTTATGCGCCCAAGCATCCCTCCAGGGCAGGGCCAGGCTGTTTTTGTCGAGAATTAACCGGGCAGGGTCAGGTGACTCTTCATCGTTGCCGATAACCAGGTAAGATTTGCCCACTTGGAGGTGGAGGCATCGGCAGGTCAAGTCCTGCTCGGGCACCCAGAGCGGCTGCTCGCCCCGCCGAATGGGCACGTGACGCTGGCGGTAGACGGTGAGGACTGAGGCAGTAAATTGCCACCACGTGCCGGACTTCTGCATGGCCAACAGTTGTGCACGGAGAACTGCCAATCCACGTGCAGGTTACAGAAAAAGAGAGAAATAACGATCAAGAAGTGAACTTAAGTGTTATAAGTCTCAAGCTATGATATCCCTTCCTTTCAGGTGATTCTGTTATTCCCTCCCTATAAGTAGGACTGTCTACTGTTCCCATTTTTAAAACAATGATGTCACTGGTAGACATGCAAAATCACTACTTCCCAGAAAACTTGGCCTTCCAGCTATGATGTATGTATAGGGGAGTGGGGAGACAATGACATCACTTCCTGAATGAATAAGGGCTTTTCTACATGAAGGTTTTAACCGGCACCTTTATCAAGGCTTCTGCTTCCAGATTCTTTGTGGGATTAAGATCTGCTCCTTTACATGCTTCCCCCCCCCCCCAGGGCTTTTCTTTCTCTGCCTTTCTAGACATTCCATTACACAACCACTAGGTGGCGATGTAGTATAGTGGAATTGCACAATTATGCAAGGCTTCCATAAAGCCACTGAGAAAAATACCAAACTTTCATTAAGAAAAAAACCCGCAATAATAATAAAAGCAAAGCATGGGTGAGGCCCTGGAGGATGATGACGTCATGTAAAAGACCCGCAAGCTACTGTGAGTAAATAATCAGGAGCGCACAATAAAAGCCTCAGGTAGAAAAGCTCCAAGTCTTCACATTTTGCCTCGTATTTATCCTTAAAGGTGGTTTTTTTCCAGTGCTTGCCATTTTAAAGCTATGGTATTTCTTGAAGTTAGGATTGCTTATGTCACTGGAGCTTCCTGGCTGGTTTATGTTTTGGGAGGAGACCATGACATCACTTCCTAGTTTAGCATCCCCATTGCTCTTTCAGCAGAACAACTTCTCACAGTGAGGTTGGGGGCAGGGAGCCGAGGCGGCATTTCAGGGGGAGCTGTCTGTTTGGGATGCAAGTCTGTGTTACCGTAATCCTTCTTGCAGTAGTTCCTCAGGTTCATTTGGACACGTCCTCGTGGTGGCTTACAGTGGGTCTGGCATTCAGTACCTGGTGAATGGACAGGGTTAGGCTGGGGTAAAATCATCCCCCTTGACCTCTCAAATCAACAGTCCTTCGTCCCAGGAAATTAGACTTCCAGGAACATTGGTAAGGATAACCTTTCCCTAGTAAATACATCCTAGGAACATAAGAAGATGCTTTTTACCAGGCCCATTGGTCCATCCAGCTCAGTATGGTATACACCAGGGCTGTCGGATCTCAGGCTGCTAGGATTCCAATTCGGAATCTCCTTTTGCCCAACCACCAATCGTCTGGTAGTGTCCCAGCTTTTGAGCAGTCCCCCGCCCCCTGCCAACATTCTAAAAGGTTGAAATTCCACTCCTTAGCTACTGACTCTGCCCTCTTCCCAGCTTCCAGCGACTAATCAGTAGTCGCCATCAGCCCTGGACCGCCCCCGGCTTGATGTTGGAGTGAGGTCACACGGCGGAAGGGCTGTGGCGACCTTGCTCCAAAAAGAAAAGAGTAAGTCCCTGACTTTTTTTTTACAGTGCACTTCGGTGATTTGCCCTGCAGTGGCTGGGCTTGGCAGCTGCATTGTAGGACCAGCGCAGCGCCACCGCGCAGCCAATAAGCCGTGAGTGACCAAATGACAGGAAAAACCAGGATTTGTCAGGATTTTTGCTAACAAATCCACTGGGGGGGGGGGGGATTGTGAAATTTGAAGGAAAAAAGGGTTTTTTTTTCTGCCCTCCCCACCCAAAGGGCCTATGAAGTTGTAGTCATGGCAGCTCTCAATTTTTCCTATATCTATGGCCACAAACTACAGTGGCCATAAAGAGGAATGGCCCTTTATGGCTGTCGTAGTATTCAGCCATAGATATAGTAAAAATAGAGGTGCCATGATCTTAACTTCATAGGTCTGGTGAAACAGGGCTGCCGCTGCTTCTGCCTGCTCACACTCTCACCTCCCCCTACCTCATTGTAAGGGAATCTCCAGATACAAAAGTGGGCAGGGCTCCTGCAGCTTTAGCTGTTGTGATGAAGAGTGAATTTCACCAGGTGCTGCATGCATACAAAGGACACTTGCTGAAATTCCCTTTTTAATAGAACTGTTAAAGATACAGGAGCCCTGTCCTCCTTTCCATATGGCCGCTCTATTCACTAGAAGAGTGTGCACTTTTAAAATGCCCATTTTAGAAAAAAAATGCATTTTCACACTTCAGTCCATGGTGGGGAGGGAGTATGCATTTGGATGCATTCCTTTAAAAATGTGCATCTAAATGTACACAACAACAACATATCTCGGTTTCAGGAACAGGAATGAGGTGGAACATGCTTCAAGATGGAACCTGGAGAGCCTTGATCAATTTAATCCTTGCTGTTTCTCCCATCTGTACCTGCAGAGCCTAATTTAAGACAGGGCCTGTTTTCAAAGCTTTAGAACATCCCTAGTAATGCTACAGTGTTTCTGAATTTGTGCAGAGTGCCTTTCCCCACGCCACTGAGTAACTAGAGCTTGCCTCTAAAATTTAGTACCCAAGGGGGAGAGGGCTCCCAGGTTCAATAGTGTGGCTTTAGGGAAGGTTGGAGTTTCAGCACTTCTTTCTAAAATCAACCTTCTTTCTTTCATTCAAAAAAGGGGGGGATTTGACCCTCCTTTCCTCTTTCTTCTCACCTGTGTTCCATTCCTGTGGTGGGGCAGCTGTAGTTGTCATCACTTCCTGGATTCCTAAGAGATGGAAGATTTGGAGTAAGCCGTTTGCTATATAGAGAGGGGGGGGGGGCATTTACACCAAGCAGGATATTGCACTATGAAAGTGGTATGAAAGCAGTATATAAAAGGCAGGAGTCACACCAAACAGGATATAGCACTATGAAAGCAGTATGTATCAATGGGCCCCTACAGTTGTCTGTGCACTTCAATACCACTATAAAGCAGTAGTGTGGCTCCTGCCTTTTATATACCACTTTTATACTGCTTTCATAGCGCAATATCCTGCTTGGTGTAGATGAGGCCAGAGAGAGAGAGAGAGAATTCTTCGCAAAGAGATACATTCCAAAGTCTGAGTAAATAGATCCATATTAAATCTATTTGCATGCACTTGTTTTTGCACCAGTGATTCTGCTAAAAGAAAAGAACATTGTTAATATTAGTCATGAGACTTATCTCATCTTCCAGAAATTTTTCTAATGAAGCCTCCCACCCAAGTTGAGGTTCCAAATGGTTTTAGCAGAAGTCCACGGTGAGGCTGTCCTGCGTGCTTCACATCAATATCTATGCTCTATGAAGCTATTTCCTGATACACCTTCCAGCCCCTACAGAGAGATCAAGCGTTTGCTTGAAAACATATGCATCCAGAGCTATGACATCATTTCCTGTTTTAGCAATGACTTGGGAGGCCGAGCTAAAGATCTGCCTGAACATCAGAAATAGAAGGAAATATGCCTTTAAAAGAGGATTAGTCATAAGACCAGCAAGGGTTACTAGCTACAATGGCCATAGGGAGCCTCCATCTTCAGAGGCACTATATCTGTGAATACAAATATTTTTATTTTATTATCGCACTGATATCCTGCCCTTCCTCCAAGAAGTTCAGGGTAGTGTAAATGACTTCCCATCTTCATTTTATCCTGACAGCAAGTCTGTGAGTTAGATTTGGCTGAGAGATAATGATCGGCCCAAGGTTCGTGCCTCCACAGAGATTCAAACCCAGATCTCCCTGATCCTAGCCTGACGTGCTAATACTACTACTGCACTATGCTGGCTTTCTTGGGGCAAACAATGTGGCAGGGGCTATTGCCTTCATACCTTGCTTATGGGTTTCTTAAAAGGATCTGGGCTATTCTTACGTTCTCATGGCCAGGTGAGGCCATATCTAGGTAAAGCATCTCTGGCTTTAACTGAGGTCTGACACACATACATTTTCCAGCTTCACTGGCTGCCAGTCCAGGTCCGGGCCCAATTCAAAGTGCTGGTATTGACATTTAAAGCCCTAAACGGTTTGGGGCCAGGTTATTTGAAGGAACGCCTCCTCCCATATGTACCTACCCGGACCTTAAGATCATCTACAGGGGCCCTTTTCCGTGAGCCCCTGCCAAAGGAAGTGAGGCAGGTGGCTACTAGGAGGAGGGCTTTCTCCGCTGTGGCACCCCGGTTGTGGAACGAGCTCCCCAGAGAGGTCCGCCTGGCGCCTACACTGTACTGCTTTCGTCGCCAGCTGAAGACCTTTTTATTCACTCAGTATTTTAACACTTAATTTTAACTTAAATTTAAATTTTACTGTTTTAACTCTGTATTTTAATCTTATATCAACTTTGCTGTGTGGTTTTATCCTGGTTGCGCTTTTTATACTGTATTTCGTAATTGTGTTTTAACCTGTTGGGTGTTTTATTGTGGTTTTAATTTTTGTGAACCGCCCAGAGAGCTTCGGCTATTGGGCGGTATAAAAATGTAATAAATAAATAAATAAAATAAATAAATACATTAAACCATGCTTGGATGTTTGGTATGGCCATGCAGGTGGAACCCTAATGAAAAAATGGATGCTGAGCAGGGTTCGAGGAAGCGGCAAAGCTCACGGATGCAGGGCGCGTGGGCGCTGCGGCTTTGCTGGAACCCCTGCGCGCAGCGGTTGCAGGTCAGCCCGGTGACTCCGTTCTTGCACTGGCACTGGCCCGAAGTGTGGTTGCAAATGGCACCGGCCGCTCCAATGGGATGACACTGGCAAGCTGCAGAGGAGACAGTCACAGTTCTTGGGTTAGGCTGCCGTGAACCTCACCAGAACAGGTTCCCCCCTTCCGCCCTGCTGGAACGTGGACTTCCCAGAACGTGCCATTTTTACGGCCCCGCAAGTGTTCCCGCTGTTGTGCTTCGTGAGGGGACCTGCTAAGACACCCCTGCACTGAAGAGTGGATGCAAAGGGTATATATTGCAAGCCCTAGACCAGGGGTGGGCAACTTATGACCCTACCAATATTTTCACCTGCAAATCTTGTCAGCCTTTGTGCTGGCTAGGACTGATGGGAGTTGTAGGCCAAAACATCCGGGAGGTCACTAGTTGCCCGCCCTTGGCCTAGACGCCGAAATTAAAAGGACACAAGCACGTCTATGGAACCAGTGTAAATTTCATGGCTTTCCCCACCCAAGGCACTCCAACAAGGAAGCTACACGAATAATTTTCTCACAAAAACTACATTTCCCAAGGTTCCAGAGTGGAAGAAGCCATGACAGTTACGTCATCTTGGAAGCTAGGTGAAGGGCACAATCGATACATCTTTAGGCAGAAAAAAGTCCTGCAAAGGATTGCACCTTGAGGGCTTGTTCCCTCAGGGAGAGTGGAAAGAGTGCTGTCTCACTAGACTTGAGATAATTGGAGGTCGGGGCCAGAAGATCTTGACAAGAAACAGGAATTAAAAATAGGAGAGGATCCAGACTTCTGAAATTTTACATTAGCTTATTACTCAAACGTCTCTAATTTCCTTTGAACGTAACGTAAGAACATAAGAAAAGCCCTGCTGGATCAGGCCAAGGGTCCATCTAGTCTAGCACTTTGTTCACACAGTGGCCAACCAGCTGTCACCCAGGGACCAATAAAGCAGGACGCAATGCAACAGCACCCTTCCACCCATGTTTCCCAGCAACTGGTGTATTTAGGCTTACTGCTTCTGACATTGGAGGTAGCACATAGCCATCAGAACTAGTAGCCATGGATGCCTTCTCCTTGAGGAATGTATCCAACCCCCTTTTAAAGCTCTCAACATGTTTTTAGAAGACATCAGATCAATGAAACTCTCTTCACTTCCCCCACACCTATACAATACTGTGAGAATTTTGGTGGACCAGGAGATCTCCAAAATAAAACCCACATTGCTTTAATACAAATTTCCAGAATTCAGGTTGGGTTGGAGAGAGGGTGATGGTGCCTCCATTTTTTTTTCTTTTTGTAGAGAGTGTGTGTGACTCCATTCCGGGTTTCAGTCAGAAACAGCCAGAACTCTAAAGGAAGCTATCCAAGGTGCTGAACCTAGTTTAGGGCTAGAGTTCACCACCTTGGATAGTTCCCTTAGAGTTCTGACTGAAACCCGGAATGGAGTCACATCCCTGCTGAAAACGGAGCCACCAGCCTCCACGGGAGGATGACAAATAAACCAGTTTTAAATTTGTTGGATGGCTGTGCCTTTTATTTCTCCTCTTTTATTTCCCTCATGCCCTATTGGACAGTGTTAGTGCTGAACCTGCGGGGAGGCAGAAACCACCTCGCTATGCCACGTGCAATTGTCGCCATCGTTCTAGAGCCGAGGAAAACAAATAGCCGTGGTAAGGGTTCCACCGGTGCATTGCCCATAGCAACGCCATGTTGGCCTACCTTACCTTTGCAGGCCTTGCTGCTCGTCATGGGGCGGCTGAGGTCGCGCTTAAAGCCTGGCAGGCAGTACTGGCAGTGGCGCCCAGCTGTGTGGTGGCGACAGTTCAAGCAGACCCCCCCGCTTCGGCGCCCCGAGAGTTCGAAGAGCTCCATGCTGAACCGGCAGCGGTGGGAGTGGAGGTTGCAGTCGCAAGCTGAGGATGAGGAAGGGGGTCTATCAGCTCCACCAGTTCCTCTCAACCCTGACCAAACATTTACACACACCCACACACACACGCACGCACTCAACCACTGTTCCCAGCCCACGGGGTTGTCTTTACATTGGGTTGCCGCCGCGATGACGCCAAACCCCGTGCTTTCGCTGCTGCGGGGTGGCAGAGGCTAATCTTGATGCCGCAGGGAAAGCACAGGATTTCTGGCTCCAGTCACAGCCCATGCTCTGCCCAGGCAGACAGCAACCAATCGGGTTGCCAGCCGCCCAGCCACGCTTCTGCTGCGACTCCAGAGCAAGGCCTATTAGGGGCTGTCTTGACATCATCTTGCATGTCCTTGCCTTGCTCAAGAGGAAAAACGTCGGGGTAAATCCCCGACTTTTTTCCTTTGCAGCTTTGGCGGAAAGCCCTGAGGTGGCTGCGCAATTGCTGCTGCATCGTATAATCAACACTGCGCCACTGCGCACCCATCCTGGGGCTTTCCGAGCATTTAGACAGCCTACTAGAGTCCCCCACTTCTGAAGATTACCCCCAGTCCCATATTTCACTGTGAACCATGACTGCCCCTGTGGATTGCCAGGATCGTGTTAGTCCAATACCCTAGTTTACCTGCCCCAGTGAAAATCGCCTAGTGGTTAATGCTCTCAACAACCAGCAGGGTTGATTTTGGTTGGGGTTAAGCATGTGAATGAGGCTTTGATCCACTACCCAAAGCTAAATCTTGGGAGGTGGCGGCTCAAGGACCCTTGGACTCAGATGGAAGATCTTCCCTGGGTATAAATGTCTCCCTGTTTAGGCAAATAACTTGTCCCAGCCCTGCTGCGGACACACACAAAATTCCACGCCACGTGTGCTCAGTCTCACCCACACACTCATGCGCATCTTTGGGCGTGGCCCGTTGCCAGGGCCTGTCCCAGTAGAAGGCTTTGCAGGTGTCGCACTCAGGCCCGGCGGTGTTGTGCTGACAATCACACTGGGGCACCCCTCCGTCTTCCCCAGCTGTGCACCGTGAGGCGTGTCCATTGCATTTGCACCTGCCCCCGACCTGCAGCTCGGCCACCCCATAGGACGCCTCCCTCCTTCGCAGCCCCAGCGTCCGCGTCGGGTGCATGCGGTCAAAGGACACTCGGAGATCCGTAGCCGTCACCCAGTCCTGGAGGACAGGACTGTATTCGAACATCCTGGCAGAGGGGCGGCCTGCTAGAGGCATGAAGGCCACTAATCCCCCTGTTAGAGGTTTGGGGGCTGTTTGGGCCTCAATACATGCTGCCTCGTGTTCCATGGCCTTCAAGATGGTGGTGGTTGGGGGCAGACCATAGCGCCGCCGACAGCGGGTGGAGAAGAATTGAAAGGGCACCCAACTCCGCCCATAGTCCATAGATTTATAAATGGCCAGGGATTCTGGCCGTGGAGAGCAGAATCGGAGAGCCACATAGAGAACTTCCACTCTGCGTCCTAGAGCCATAGTAAGAGTGGCGTTGGTGCCCGGCTGGGACCACCAACAGGTGGCGCCCCCGTCGGTGTCGGTGAGGGACTCTGGCAAGTGGACTTTCCCGTTGCAGCGCTGACAGAATTTCGAGGCTGGGTCGGTGGAATCCCGGAAGGCGCAGAGTCGCGCAGGGGGTCTGCCGCAGGTGCTGGACGCTTCCGCCAGACGCCCAGAGGCCAGTTCGGACAGCTCAGGGAGGCAGTACCGTGGGTGTTGGTTGGCATCGTAGCAAGGGTCGCGAAGGTCGGAAGCCAGGCCCAGAAGAAACGGAAGGAAAACCGCAAAGCCCCATGGGAAGTGAAGCATCTCTGGGGGGAAGGAGCCAGGAGTCAAAAGCTAACTATACATCACCTGGAAGAGAAAGGAGGAAACGGTGGATGCGGTAGGGGTGCTACCAGCTAGGGAAAGGTGACAAGCACCCACATGCACACCCACACCCCTGTCTACTTTTCCCAGTTTCCCCCCCAACGTTTCCCCTTATTTCTTCATCCTGTTCAGGGCCACTACTTTTACCGCACAACAATATGAGCTTGTTATTCTGTTGTCTGCGATCCAGAGCTTTTTCTCTTGAGAACAACACCTCTGTTGTGGGGTATCACATTTTGCCAGAGTTCAATGCACATGTGCCCCCCACGTCAGGGACGTAAGACTTTTCAAGGGCTCCAGCACTCAGCCACGTTTCCTTAGGTCCCTCAAGATGTAAGGTTTATTTACACACATCAACAGGCTGAGAGTCCACAATATGAATGCTTCCAATTGAGTCCTGCTCCCCATCTGATGTCTTGGGGAAACCACAGTATCAAAGGATTTCCTGGCTCTCTGCCTCCTTTTCAGATCCAGTTCCAACACAGACTGATCGGAAAAAAACAAATTAGGCAAGCCCCTTGGCTTAGTAGGACGAATTCAAGCAACTCAGGACATCTCTGGGCAAAATTTGTCCAGACCACATTTCTAAGGAGCAGTGGTGTAGAGGTAAATTTTGAAGCGCAGCCATTCATCATGACAGTTTCCATTCAAACACCTGTGTTGATCCATATCAACAAACCAGTTCTAGCAATGTTCATATCCACCAGGAGCAGGGCTTTTCTAAAGCTACTGGATCTTAATTTCCCATTCAATTAAGCCACCCCCAAAGACGTTGCATTACAACAGGGAACAATATGTTGTGGCTGGGAAAATTAATGCCCCCGCCCCAGCGACTGTAAGAATTGCAGCTAAGCTCAGAGGGAACAGGGAAGTCTGAATGGGGCGGCAGATGATATCAGTGCCTCTGCTAATAAAAATGTGCCAGTACTATGTCTTTGCGAGCCTTGGCTCCATCCAGGGTCAGCCCTCCCATGAAGCAGGATGAAGCCCACACCTCAGGCAGCAGAGTGGGAGGAGTGGCAAATTGCACCTCTCCCCACCCCGTCCCTGCCTTCGGCTGGTGCTCCAGAGAGCCCCACCAGCCCCTCTCCCATTGTGGCATTTGTTGCAGTGGGGCTGGCAAGGTTCTCAAGCAGCCGCCCACTCCTAACACAATGCCAATGCATTTGACCAGCACTTAACGTTACCAAATTGATGCTGTCTAGGCCACAGGGTTTGCACCATAGAGAGGTGGGGGTTCTATGGTTCTGAAGATCTTATTAAAAGCTCCACTCCCCACCTTATCAAATTTCGATCCATTCTAACCAATGTACAACCCTGCCTTGCAACAACTTTGCTCCTAATTTCTGCCCCTTTATGTGCGATATAGGACAGGGCCCATATATTCCGATCCCTGGTGTGCATCCGATCCCAAGCCAGGCAGTGCCCCCTAGAGGGAGGGAGGAGCAGAGGACTTGAAACTCATTCAATAACACCCTTTTCTTGCAAAACTCTCCTGCATTTAAAATGGGATTTCCTTGCGGGTGGTCAGCCTTGGTAAATAGTAGGTAGGGAGATGAATGCACCCCTTCTCAAGTTGTTACTGCACCTGTTCTTGGCTCTCTGATCATTCATGGGACAATAATTCACACGCGCAACGCACACACATCTCAACGACCCACTTGAATCTAGAAACCAGGCCCAAAGAGCCAAATAGATGAGAATTTAATGAGCGTGAGAAACTAAGTTTAAACTCCCTTTTCACAGTTGAGGCACGATTGGGAATTAGCCCAGTCCCTAGGGGAGGGTGGGAGGAGAAGTAAGGAGAGAGGGTGGAAAGGTAATAAGCAATGAGAGCTTGCATCTGGTCACTGGTGTGTGTGTAGGGGAAGGGATGCCTTGAGAGTGGTGGTATGTATTTGAATGGATCAGGGAGCGCTAATTTGTGGATTATGATAAGCCAAATTCTCAATTTTCCCTGCGTTCCAGCATGCTGGGGGTTGAGTAAACAGGCTGGCTCCCTAAGGGGGTCACAGCCATCGCTCTTCTAGACAGCAACGTCTGGAGAGCAAGAGGACGTCGAAGGAAGAAGGGTCTCCTCTTGGCCTAGAAATAGCAGGCCCCGGAGCAGTAGATTTCCATAGCAATGTCCAGGCTCCGGGACAAGTTCTCCTCAAAGAGCATGTCTGAATTTGCAGGCTTCCTTAAACACTTCCACTTTCTTTGCTGCCTTTCAAGGACGGCTGTTGTCTTATGCTTATTTCTGGGGCATGCACTGGTTCCCCTTGCCCAGCTGCAGTAGAGCGCCTGTCTCCCCATGAACTCTTATGCCAGAAAAGAGAATTTTGGCAGCTGCACGTTTTCTCATCCCATACCGCTATGAGGAGACAAATTGTGCCACCTAAAATTCCGCACAGCTACCGTTTCCCCGAAAGTAAGACATCCCCGAAAATAAGATCTACTTCCAGTTTTGCCTCTCGCTGTAATATAAGGCATCCCCCCGAAAATAAGACCTTTTTTTTTGTTCAACAATAAATGTGTACCGTATTCTTCTTCATGGAAAAATAAGACATCCCCTGAAAATAAGACCTAGCGCATCTTTGGGAGCAAAAATTAATATAAGACACTGTCTTATTTTCGGGGAAACAGGGTACTACAAGGTTCTGGAGCCTTGATCTGCATTGCTTCTGGTTCTGGACCATCACACCCACCCACCAGGCCTAGAGCTCACGCTCTCTTGCAGCCCACAACCCTTTTCACTTCTGCATTCTCACAGCTTCCTGCCCTCCCCCATTTGATGCGCTACAACTGCTGTTCCCCAACCATAGGGTGACCATACGGAAAGGAGGACAGGGCGCCTGTATCGTTAACAGTTGTCTAGAAAAGGGAATTTCAGCAGGTGTCACTTGTACGCATGCAGCACCTGGTGAAATTCCCTCTTCATCACAACCATTAAAGCTGAAGGAGCCCTGCCCTCTTTTTTATCTGGTCATGCTAGGCAGGGCTCCTTCAGCTTTAATAGTTGTGATGAAGAGGGAATTGCACCAGGTGTTACAAGCGTACAAATGACACCTGCTGAAATTCCCTTTTCTATAAAGTTGTTAAAGATACAGGAGCCCTGTCCTCCTTTCCATATGGTCACCCTACCCAACCATTTCTCATCAGTTAGTATAGGGCAAATGGCCTCAGCTCACCTTCTAGGTAAGGTGGAAGGCTGGGATCCGAGAATGTAGGATTCTGCTCTGAGAAAGCTCCGGTGCCCTGCCTTTCCCTTAGAACAACCCCTGCATCCCAAACTCACTAGTCACTTCTTTCCCCAAAGAATGCAATGAACTTGAATTGTGTCTAGAGTAGCACATCAAGAATTTGGTCACTGCAGCTTGTCAACTATTAAACATACAGAATCCTGGCCACTTGTCTTTGGCGGGTAGTCACCTTATAAGGAAACTGCACTTTTAACGGAGGCGTGTCACTTGGTTAGTTACTTATTGACCCTGTTCAGGCAACATGATAAATCATGGTGGTTAAGTATTTTGAGCTAAGTATTATGGCTTATGCCATGTAAACCATGACATAGCATGGTATGTGAGCCTTTCCTAACCATGGTGGCTACATAACCACAATTTAAACACACTCACTATCCATTTGCTGTAAAAGGATTAGCAGCCTAGCCATGGCTTAACGTGTCGTCTGAACAGGGCCACTGTATTTTTATGCTGTCCTTCTTTCAAGGACCTCAGGGCAATAGATATGGCTTTCTTCTCTTGGACACCCATTTTATCCTCACCACAACCCTGAAGTGGTTTAGACTGAGGAATCATAACTGGACCAAGATCATTCAGAAAACTTTGTTGCTGGGGCAGATTTGACCCTGGGTCTTCAGGTTATAGACCTGCACTTAGACAGAGCAATCCTGTTGATGGGTGGGAGAGACGGCAGTGGAAGAACCTGGTTAGGTATTATTACTTTCTAGTGGACGTGTAATGCTGATTAATCTGAAATAAAGTGTTTCCTTACTGAATCTTAGGGTTGCCAAAGAAACACACCCACACAGCCCGGCCAGTTCTTACGCCTAACACCAACGATCTGAAACAGCCAGTTAGTTGGAGCTTTTTGCAGCATGTACAAACTTTATCCCCGGTAACGTCTGCACATCCAGCCTTAAGGCAAAATCTTAAATTAGGGTAAAATCTAATGGGCCACAAGTGAATCTGGCATTTTATGGGAAATACCTTGCCAGATCTGGAGTTTACTGATGTTCCAGACCCCAAGACTGGTTACCTGGAAGGACACAGCTCGACACCAGTGTTGAGAGGCTAAAAGGTCCTTTAATGGGTCCCTTTGTAAAAACGCCCACAAGTGTGAGAAGAAACAAAGAGACAGCCATAAACCACTAAGCGTGTAATCCGCGTGGGGTTATGACAGTCCCAAATAAAGCTTCGGCTCTGAATGAGACAGTCAATTACGGGATGGGCCGAGGCGCTCACGGAGGTCTGGCGATCCTAGACGCGCGATCTCCTGTTTCTTCTCCCTTGATAGGGGATAATCCTTGCAAGAGAGGAAAGCGATGCCTCTGTATTGTCTCTTGATTCTTTCTCCCTGTAATAGCTAATTGCCGGAGGAGGGGGGAGCTTTGATTGTGCAGCATTCCTCAGCCACCAGGGAGGTCTTATCTCTCACAGTGTGTGTGTGTGGGGGGGGGGGGGCTCCTTTGCACTGCTGTGCAACTCCTTCTTCCCAGGCACGCCATGAACCAAAGTCTCTTCCATCCCATGTAATCTTTGCCTCCTCTGCTTATCGGCTGACTCCCATGGAGGTCTACATGTGACATAGGCTGGAACTGGTCATCCACGAGGATAATTTTTCCTCAGAAGAGTCTACGAGCCAGTGTGGTGCAGTGGCTAAAGTGTTGGACTGGGAGTCAGGAGATCCGGGTTCTAGTCCCCACTCGGCCATGAAAACCCACTGGGTGACTTTGGGTCAGTCACAGGCTCTCAGCCCAACCTACCTCACAGGGTTGTTGTTGTGTGGATAACATGGAGAGGAGGATTATGTAAGCCGCCTTGGGTTCCTTGGAGGGAAAAAGGTGGGATATAAATGCAAGAATAAATAAATACGGTAAATTTATTTATTTATTTAATTTATTACATTTCTATACCGCACAATAGCCGGAGCTCTCTGGGCGGTTCACAAAGAGTGAGAATCGACCCCAAAAATGGATGCCCAGGCCCTAGCCAGAAATGGGGTGGTAAGGGTGCATAAAATACACCTTAATGTGTGTGTGGGGTGTGTGTGCAGGATTAATGAAGAACAGCCAGAACCTAAATATACAAAATAGGTCTCAAGTTATTTCATTGCATTAAATATTAGTAAAGTCAAATTTAATTTGATAACATTTCAAAAGAAGTCCATGAGAGTTATCCCCCAGTGCAGGCTCCAGCTTGGGGGGGAGGGACTTGGGCAAGACACCCTCAATGACCCCCCTTCACTCAGTCAGCCTCTGCCCTCACTGCCCCCGTCACCTCCTGCTGTTGCTCTTCTTAGTCAATAGCTTCAGGTATTGGGCGGTATAAAAATGTAATGAAAGAATGGATTCTAACACTGCGGCTTTAGGGTGGATTCCTGCATTGAGCAGGGGGTTGGACTCGATGGCCTTGTAGGCCCCTTCCAACTCTGCTATTCTATGATTCTATGAATGAATAAATGAATAAATCATTTCTGCTTGATTGACAAGCAGAGAACCAGCAAGCAAGCCGGTTGTGGTAGCTACCACTACTACTACTACTTCTCACCAATCTAGTTTAATTTGTTTGTTTGCTTGCTTACTTGCTCACTCTATTTCTTTATTTACAGGATTGGTATACTATGTTATATCTGACCAAATTTCTGAGCAGTGAACAATAAAAAGGAAGGGAGGAAGAAGATCAAAATACAGAATTAAAATATTAAAAATCAGATGATGTTATCTAACACTGCGGCTGGTCAATCAGGAAAGGCTTGTTTAAATAAAAATGTCTTTGGCTATTGTGAGGCCTGAGATCTGTTTAGGTCAGCTGGGCTTTTTAGCTCTCTTTTTTTTTTTAGTTTGATTTGATTTATATTGTATTTTAACTTAAGTGGTGATTGTGAGCTATCATGACTGTCACTCCTCCCCACTCATGTGGAACTGAAAGGAGGGATAGAAAGAACTGATGAGAGAGAGAGAGGGAGAGAGAGAGATGAGGATTTTTTTTTTTTAAAAAAATGGGAATATGTGATATTGCAGCAGCATCAATGTGAAACAAAAGACATAGGTCACTGCCCCAAGATGTCGCCAATCTAAATTTGGACAGAGGGGAGAGAATTGAGAGAGGGGAAGCAACCCCCCCCCACACACACAGAGAGAGCAGGAAATAATGGGGAAATGGCTCTGAGCATAAGCAAAGTGCATTTCCCTCACCATGCAGGAAATATCATCTGGTCCCTCCACATCTGCGATTATGGGACCTGTTTTTCAGGCAGGAGAGCGCGTTGCCAGTCCTTCTCTTTTTAAAGACGTGAGTGACAGGTAAGGGCTGGATTTTCCACCAGTGTACAACTGTCTTTATGTTCTTTTCCCGGCCTCTTCAAATGCTCAAATAAACACTCCCCCTTCCTTTCCACTGCAAAGAGCGAAACGTCCCAAATTCAATTTTATGCCCTTCTGTGAAACTCTAAACATCCCCACCGACAACCCTTCTGCCTTAGCACCTGCTGTGGGGGTGGGATGGGATGGGGGGAGCAGAAAAAAACCTTTAAAGTTGACCTGTGTGTGTGTGTGTGGGGTTATTGGTGGCTCTATTGTTACTGTTGAAAAACTGACACGGTCACTTAAAAGAAGGGGGGGGGGGAAGAGAACCAATTTCTTCTTCCTCAGTTTTTTTAAAAAGCCCCCCCTTTCCCCCCTTCATTTTCCAGTAGCAAAATCTATCTTGACAAATTGGTGGGGTTCTGAAGCCATCTGGATTTTCAATAAATCACTTGTCAAACATAAAACAAAAGCCTTTCTTTTAGGAAGGGAGGTGTGTATGGGGTGGTAAAGGCTCTGTGATTTTAACCCTTGCCAAGTTTCTGAAGACAAATTCTGGTGCAGGAAGAGGAGGGTGACTAGGGTGACCATATGAAAAGGAGGACTGGGATCCTGTATCTTTTAACAGTTGTCTAGAAAAGGGAATTTCAGCAGGTGTCCTTTGTATGCATGCACCTGGTGAAATTCCCTCTTCATCACAATATTAAAGTTGCAGAAGCCAGATACAAGAGGGCACGGCTCCTGCAGCTTTAACTGTTTTCTCCAGAAAACCATCTGAACTGGGTTGTTTGGTGACCAAGTCAGAAAACAAGCGGATCTGGATTGTGAGAATACGCCAGTTGTATTTGCCCAGTATTTACTCCAGTTGCAAAAATGGGGTTATATGGCCTATCCTTTCAGAGCTCTGGATTGGTGGAGACTAGAGAAGGGAAAAGAGATCGGGCATAATAGGATGCCAACGCAGAAGATATAAGCATGCTTCTTTGGGCTTTTCTACACTCGTCATTTATTGTATACTCGTTATTCCCTACTTACAATTGTTAGACACAGTTTTGCTTCTGTGTCTAACGAGTACTTTTTGTGAATTTTTTTCCAGAGCAGGTAAAAAAGCAGCATTTAATTGTAAAAGCAAAAAAACCCTGCTTTTTTCACATGTGTATTTGTGGTATTCCGCTACACCGCAGTGCCACCTAGAGGTTATGTAGTGGGAAAGCAGGAAAGGAAGTGCTCTTCATGTAGTGCTTGGATTTAGATACAGATTAACAGCCTCATGTAGAAAAGCTCTTAGCCAATAGTAGCAGCATCTCCTTATCCTTCCTTATTGGAGATTTCTATTTATTTATTTATTGCATTTCTATACTGCCCAATAGCCGAAGTTCTCTGGGTGGTTTACAATTGCTTTATAAATATGCACTGTTCCTAGATTGCTGAGGTGCATTCAGGAATTTTCCCCAAAGATTGGGAGGAAATTTTATTTTTCTCAGTACTTTAACTTCAATTTTCTGCTTGTCATCCAAAGGGGACCGATTGTGTATGGATGTACCTTTGGAAGAAGGATATGAGTTAACAGAAACCTTATCAAAGATGGTGACATTTGACCCCATGGAAATTTCAGCAAATTCTTCCAATTGTTGGTGTTGTCATTATCTCTGAAGGTTGACTTGGTGTGTATTTGCTGGGAGTGCCTGCGAATTCAGATTTTCTTTTGGAATCGGATAATGATTAAGATTAGGGAAATTGCAGGAATAATCCTGCCGATCCCATGGTCGTGTTGCTGGGCTATTTCGAAGAGTTGGGAACAAAGTGAGAAGTAGACCTACATTTGCTGTCTCTGAATGACTGCAAGAATATTGATAGCCCAGTAGTGTGTGTTTGGGGGGGGGGGCGGGGAGAAACAATCTGAGAGACCATCAATAGTGAATTGGGAAGTCACGTGTTGATCTTTGAGCTTGAAATTGACTCATGCTATAATTTTAGATAGGGTAGGATTAGTTATGTGGGTAATATGGATTAAATATAGACACTGGATTAGAACTGCTAAATCTCTCTCATTGCAATCGGGGCACTTTGCTGCCATTTTACATTGGGGCTGCTGTGTAATTATAGTTAAGATTTGAGAGAAATTGATATGTGTGATACGTTGTTCATTATATTATTGTTTACCTCGTTGTTGTCGTTGTCAACATATATATCTTCAATATGTGGTTCCTGGGAAAATGCAGACTTGCATGACTTAACTATTTGAGAGATTCACCAAAGTAGAATGCCTCAAGGTTGAATTTATGAAGTAGCTGCTCTAGGACTGTCTGGAAAGGGAAAACTGCTAGAGCAGCCTTTCTCAACCTGAGGCGCTCCAGATGTGTTGGACTACAACTCCCAGAATGCCCCAGCCAGCTCTGCTGGCTGGGGCATTCTGGGAGATGCAGTCCAACACATCTGGAGCACCCCAGGTTGAGAAAGGCTGTGCTAGAGCAACAACTCTAACTTGGAAGACCTCTTTAACTCTGATTGGCTTTTCTTAACAGAGCAGCTGAAAAGTTGATGGACAACCTGACTGGTAATTCTGGCAATAGTGACTCCTTGCTCTCACTTCCTTACAGAATTGTTTGTGTGGTCAGCACCTATGGAGAACAAAGTGTTGCCTGGGCAGAAGAAGCTGAAGGACAGCCTACTCTGGCATTGGCCAGGAGAACAAGGATCCCAAGTAGCCCTATCCCTCCTGCCTCCCAGGATGACATCACAAGGGGAAGCCCAACCTGGCCCCATCTATTGGCCCCAGAAGGAACAACTGAAAAAAGCATGCCTTGATGTAAACCCTGCCCCTGGCCTCCACCTCTGCCCAACCTGTATTTGCAAATAAAAAGAAACATTACAAAACACCGCTTTGCTAAGGAACCAAACCTGGATAAGCACTGCTCCCTTGGAACCTCTCACTGCCAAGAGGAATGGGGTGAAGAGAATGCTGACGAATGAAGGTGAAAGAGAGACATGAGGATATTTGCCTCTGGCGTTTGCTGTACACAAGAAATTTGCCTGGATCCCCCGTGGAGACTTCCAGCATTAAGTCCTACCCAGGTAAACTTACATAGGACTGCAGGCCTCCTCCTCGTCTTCGTTTCTCTTCCCTCCTCCCTGCCCCCAACCTCATAATTCCAAGATTTCTTCTCTGTGAAAGAGATCACTCAAGAACAGGATCCCATCAGGGGTGTCTGGGGATTCACCCTGCATTAGCCCTGGGCGTTGAAGCCATCAGTGACACAGAGCTTAAAATAAACAGAAGGAAAGCCAGGAGCTTTTTGTGTGTGTTTTTTTAAAAGAAGAAATTCTTTTCTGCCGGCCGTATGAAGTGCACATCGGCAGGGGCAGGTGGCGGCTGACTTGGACCTCACGTGTTTGCTAGATTTTACACTTTGACACTTCTTTTGCATCCCAGAAGGCAGGTGGTTGGAGACACAGCCGCTCCAGGAGGGGGTACGGGAAGCATAAATCATGGCTAAAAATGACTTCCCCCTCCCTCCTTCTCCATCAATTCTTGTACTCAGGCCCAGCTCTGTATTAATTCGTTACACATATGTTGTATCACCTTCTGCAAGCGCACAGGGTGTGATGGCTCAGGGCTTCCAACTCAGAAATAGACTCAGAATAGCAGAGGCGCCATTTAGAAGCCGGTGGGGGAGATGATTTGCATGGGGTTATTTTTCAGGAGCAGAGAAAGAACGGGCAAGGGCCTTCGCTCAGGGGTAGAGCACCTGCTTTGCATGCTGAAGGCCCCAGGTTCAATCCCCAGTATCTCCAGGTTACGGCTGGAAAAGACCTGTTTGAAAGAGCTGCTACCATTCAGTGAAGACAATACTGAGCAAGCAGACACAATGTAAGGCAGTTTCCTATGTTGCTATCACCAGGCAGCTCACTAGCTTCTACATACTGGGGCTGTTCACACAACACACTAAGCCACACTCAGTGTGAACCGTGGGTTAGCATGTTGTCTGAACCTAGGCCATTACCCACAGTGTGGCTTGTTAACTGTGCAAGATGGCTTATTTTTCTCAAACAAGCCACCGTGAGAAGCCATGGTTTGTTCAGGGTGGTTAACAAGCCACACTGCAGGGTTAACAAGACACTCTGTGGAAAATGTCCTGTGTTCAGACAACACTCTAACCCACAGTTCAACAACCTACATTCAACCACTGAGTGCGGCTTAGCGTGTTATGTGAACAGCCCCATGGATTGAGTGACTGCTGTATGCAATTCTGTTATCAGGGAGGGTTTTTTGTTTAAGGTTCCTTCAATCTATAGGGTTGGATCCAGGATCTGCATTCCGTGGATGGGAGGTACCTCTGCCTGAATTTTGCATATCCCCTCTCCCTCCAGCACCACAGATTAATATATTCTGCCCCTCTGAGGAGCATTTTCAGCAGGACAGAGGGCCTTCAGTGGGGAGGAGGAAAGTCCACTTCTGCCTGGCCAGTGCACGTGTCCAAATCTGAATCCAGCCCACTATGTGCAGTTTTATTTATTGAATATGCTTATGAATTGCCCTTCCACTAATTTGCAAGAAAACCATAAAAACGATAGCATGATGCAACGATTTCAAACTAAAACTAAAACAAAACACGGTCTATAAATGCACGCCAGGCAAAAGTCTAGCTGTAACGGTTTGCACTATTTTGCACAAGACTGGCATTATGTGGTCTTGGACCAGCTGTAGTTCCTGAACATTTTAAAAGGGCAGCCCCACAGAGAGGATGTTCTTAAAGTAATCTTAAAGTAAAATAAGGCACGGGCCGCTGCAGCCAGTGAGCTACGAGCAGGGCCTTTTTTGTTGTGGCTCACACCCTTTATTTGCAAGGGATTCCGGGACACACCCCTTGGGTCCTTTGCTTTGTCCACTTACTTCTCTTGGCAGCATCCTACCAGGCTCTCATGCATATTCTCTAACCTCATTTGCTAGTGGCAATCCTTGTTTTTCTGAATCGCCTGCATGAAGTAAATCACTGCCTTTCTTTTGGGGGAGGTTAACTTCTTTTTTAAAACTGTGAGTTGCTAGTAGAGTTGCTGTTTAGGGTTTAGTTCTGTCCCTAGAATCTCTGCAAGTCATTTTACCCAATACAGCTGCTGAGGTATATTTTGAACTGTTGATAAGCTATTGTGAAAGAATGGGGGGTTGGACTTGATGGCCTTATAGGCCCCTTCCAACTCTACTTTTCTATGATTCTATGATTCTAATTGTGGGTCATCTCCCCACCCAGCCCACGATGCTAATACAACTTTAACAACAAAAAAAGGAAAGAACGAAAGAACAAAATTCTACTGCAAGGGTTCCCAATGCAGCACCCATGGCTTCCCAATGTGATGCCCACGAGTACCCAATTTTTTTTAAAAAAAAATGTTTTCCATTTTTAAAATATACGTACATGGATTTGTATGAAATGCATAAAACTTCCTAGCAATTATACATGGCCTGCAACAAAAGTGGACCAAATATCCAAATAAATATTCATTTGAAGGTGATGTCTAATGCCACGCTTTCAAATATCGGAAGTGTTGTAAGGTTCTCTATCCAATGCATTATAGGAAGCGTATGTTTATCCTTCCGGTGTTGTAATATCAGTCTTCTAGCTGTCAAAAGGGCACAGAGAATCCGTTTACACTGACCATTTGTTAATTTCCGTGAAGCAGGTAAATAATTTAAAAGAACATGTACATGCGTGAATATTACAGACTGTTCCAGTACCATTTTTTCCTGTGTAATAACCTCCCCGCAAAATGAAGCAACTACTGGACATTGCCAAAACATGTTTTTAAAGAAGAATTAGCTGTATTGCACTGCCAACAATTAGCTGAATTAGGCAATCCCTTATTAAACAAGAGTTGCAGTGTCCAGTAGACACAAAGCAAACGTTTTTGCTGAATAAGATGCAGCCTATGATCATTAGACACGACAGGTAGACACCAAAGCGGCGATTTACTGAGTAGGCATTTTCTGGTGGTGCCCATGGCATGGTCTCCAATTCCCAAATGCACCCACAGGTCCAAAAGAGCTGGAGACCCCTGCCCGACTGGCTTTTAAATCAGGGGAAGACTGGCATTGGCAAAGGCCTAGAGCATGCAGAAGGGAGAGGTAAGACTTCAGCAATGTGTAAATACAGCTTTCCCCAACCAGTTGCCCTCCTCGGCCACCCCAAGCCTGCTGACACCTCCCTCTTCTGCGTGGGTGGTGCAGTTCTGGCTACAGAAGCAAAGTCACTCACAGCCTGAACATCGAAAATAGAGGGAAAGATAAGCAAGTAACTCCAACACATGTCCTCCTAAGAGTCATCTTTGCCCTGCAGCGGCTCTGAATCGACACTGCGTCAGCTATATGACGCAGCTGCCGATTCACTGCCACCATGGGGCAAAGGGATGATGATGCACAGCAGAAAAGTCGGGGACTTACCCTGACTTTTCCTGCTGGAGTGAGGTCAGCGCAGCTTTTCTGCTGTCTGTCCTCGCTTCAGCACCACACTGGGGGCTGTTTCTGGCGGAAGGTGGCCTCCCATTGGTCGCTGGAAGCCGGGCGAGGTGGGCCTGGCAAGCCAAATGGCCACCGGAAACCCCGCACTGCCTCCCTTCATTTAAATAACTCACCGCCACCCTGCAGCAGCGCCACTGCAAGGTTTGGCAGCAGAGAGGCACCAACTCTGCACAGTGAAGGCAAGGCCTTAAAATACACAAGATTTGCTTTTGCAATTTACCTTTCAAACTAGCCAAGAGTAGTCTGCTGGATCTCTTTGCCCTCCCTTCCCAGAACATGAAATTGTTAGAAAGAACCTTTAAAACCGCTACTATTGAATAAAAAAGAAGCCTGCATTCCTGCTTCAGAGGGTAGTATTTATTTAATCTATTTCCCAGAAAAGCTTCTTGTAGATTTGTATCCAGGGGTACCGCAACCTCACAGTGTGAATTTTCATATAAATCTATTTTTTAAAAAACAAAACCATTTCTCCCTTGTTATAGCTCTCTGTGGTGTGTATTAGTAATAGAGAGACATATGGCTTCCACAGGTATTCTGTAGAGCAGTTCGCAGATTTGGGGGTCAAACCCCTGGCTGTCATTCTAGAGCACTTCCCTCCCCCTCACCATCTGTTGGGTAAGAGCCTGAAAGCATCTCTGTGAACCAGGCTACTGCTATTTCCTTTACTTTTGCAATAGGGTTACTAAGTTTGCTTCCACACAGTAGAGCCTTTACTCTGGCATTACTTTTCTGCTATTTCATGGAGGTGGAATTAGAATGGAGGTTCCAACTCTGAATATGGTGCTACGTTACCTGGAAATGAGTTTCCACTTGGGCAGGATCCTCTGGTAATGTTTCCATTCAGCAATGTTAATTTAAAGTTTCCTCTATGTTGGTTCAGCCTCTTTTACTGCATCCTGCCAAAGCAATAAAACAGGCTGAAGCTGCAAGCAGGGAGTATTTAATTAAAGGCAAAGGAGCCCTTTAAAGCCTCTAGGGTGCTTTGCTTGTTCATACCAGCTGGTACCGGAATTGTTTAACTGCAACAATAAAAAAAAATTGCAACAATGAAAAAACACAGGAGGATAATGGAGAGCTCCATCAGACGAGCGTTTTAATGCACGCTCGTTACTGGGCACTCACATATTTTTGTGGGTCCCTCTAACGACGACGTCTGCCTCCCGCCCCTTCTAGCCTTCTTCACACAATAAAAAACCCACGCCAGTAAGTCCAACTTATTTTTAAAATATGGAAGTTGCCGCTATCTCCTGCTGTGTGCAGAAGCAGAAAGATCAAAACGACCCATTGAACAGGCCACGTGCACATTGTTTACTTCCTCTTTCAAAAGAGGAAGTAATGAGGGACAAATGCGTGGGCAGAAAAGTGAAGGTAAGGAAATGCAATTTTCTTGTGATGGTGATGCCATTCCAGGCATTTTCTCACAGAAAATGCCTGGAATGCCATCCTCATCATCCTCATCAGGATGTTCTGTAAAAAGGGATTAAGTGACAGATTGCAACTCCAGAGAAAGGGGATCAGACAGTGATTTGCCAAAAGCCGTTCAGCAAGTCTCCGGGGTCTAAACTCAACACACTGTCCATTGCATGACGCTAGTTCTCAGTGACCATTCACAGCCACTTGCCTATTACTTTTAGGTTTCTTTGGGATTTTCTCAGTTGAAAGTTCGGAAGGTTTTCTCATGCTTCGATTCCACCCCATCTCGTTTACGCTTCTGGGCTACCAATTCGCCCCACCTCCTCCCAGCGGAGGTGATCAGAGCAAAATAAAAGGGTTTGTGGTTTCAGGATGGAACGGATACGTTAGTTCGTCATGTGTCTTTGCTTAAACAAACTGCAAGCAGCAATGCTTCCTGTTGGCCAAAAGACCCGTCTCTTTGCCTCTCCCTCATTCTCCCAAGCCTTCGGCTCTCGTGACAGGCTTTCCATGACGTCAGGTTTTTTGGCGTGAACTCCTCTCTTCGGAGGATATATGGCTCCCGGCTCTCAGTGGCGCGTCTCCGTTTCATCTCCTCTTGCCGCTACACCAAATTAAACCCAGGAGGAGCCGGGTGTTGCCGGAAACAAGCCCCGCTCTTGACAGGGTCAAATAATACCTCAACGAGGATAATGGCAATTTTCCAGCCATTGGATATCCAGCTCCTAACCTGGAACTAACTGACCACAGGCTCGGGCCTTGACTCTACTTTAGCCCCGTCCTTCTCCTGTCCGTCATGGCGGCATACGGAGGTGTTGCGAGGCACTTGAAAGATTTGGAGACTGGGCTCACAGGAGACAAATCAATATAAAATCTGCACATGCTAATTTATACCTATATATCCAAATCTGGACATTACAAGGATGTATTCAAATTTCACAGAAGGTGAACGCCAGCCACTTGATTGCTCATTCAAATCATGCCCAATAAAATAAATTCTTCAGTTCATTTTGCACCATGCCCCAAATTGGCCTAAACCAATGGAAAATGGGGCATTTCCCTCCTTCAGCTTAATTGCCATGCAGAGGAAGACTTTTTTTGGGGGGGTGCAGCATGTGGGGAAGGGAAAGTTAACCCTTCCCTCCTCACCTGCAATGCTCCTGAAAATTGGGAAGTATTGGCACCAATAGATATTCAGGGATCTGTGGAACAGATTTGGGGTTGGGAGCAGCCCTATGGCCCCACTATTAGGAATAGTCAAATGTTTGTTTGATTCCTTTATGGAATTTCTTTGCCCAATCCAAGTTAGAACTACCAGCCTCAGGCAAGCACAAATAGCTCCATTTAAGAAGACATTGCTTAAGTCATCGATGGCGTCATTAGAATCTGTTTCCAGCTTATCTGATCCTACAAAACTGCACAGATTTCAAACCAGATTCCGTAGCTGTTCCTCAGAGTTTCCTGAATTACATCATGCTTTGCGATCTTCTGCAATTTTACCTGACTTCCCCGAATCACAAAACATTTCTCAGCCATTCATAAAACATGCCAGTTCTTCCTGCACAACATATTGCAACCGAAGGTTTTGTATTTTTATTACATTCAGATCATCTTACCATTTCTACCCTAGGCTGATGAACTGTTTATTAAAGTGGCTAGTCCCAGTGGGAGCCTCCCAAAATTATTAAACATGTAAACACATTGATATTTATGAATAATTAGGGTGGCCCTTTAAAACATTTGGAAATGCAGTTATGATCTATGACAACCTTCCCTAAGCCGGTGCCCTCCAAATATGTTGGACTACAACTCCGAACATCCCCAGCCATCATGGCTTATGGCTGTGAAGTCAGTGCTGAATAGGGCTATTGCAGATTAAAACAGATACAGCAGGCAGAGAACGGTTTCAGAATGTTTGGTAGTGAGAAGTTATGAATGGAGTAGAGGAGACTTAGAGATTCTCTACATTAAGCAAAAATCCCACACTCTTAGCAGGCTTTCTTCTGGAGTCTTTCCAGGTTTACATCAGACTACTTTAGATGGCAATCACCTGATTTGGAATTGAAAACTTGCTTTCGCAGCAATGCTGTATATGTTCAATGAAACTGCGCCACTGCCAATATGGCATCAGTAACTTTTATTACAGCTTATCTCCGATCTTTTTGAAAGCAGGATAAAGGGGGGAAAGCGTCAGAGACGTCCTGGAGGTTGATGACGTTGTGTAAAGGACCCACAATCTTCTGTGAGTGACCAATCACAAACGTGCAATAAATTCCTGTGGAATTCCCTGCCTCTGGAGGTCAGGCAGGCGCCAACCTTGTACTCCTTTCGGAGCCTCCTGAAAACATCTTTATTCCAAGAAGCCTTTCTTTAATATGCAGCCTTGAATCTGTTTTTGCTTCTTTTAAATTTTGTTTTAATTGTTTTATTCTGTTTTTATTTTCATTTTATCTTGTACACTGCTCCGAAATTTTTCACTGGGGAGCGGTATATAAATATTATAAATAAATAAATAATAAATCACTCATGTAGAGAAGCTCTTAGGCAGTGCCCTAGGAGCTGAATCACATGTGATGCTAAGTCATGTGTATTTTGTTCCCAACATTTTCTTCTTTTATGAAAGGCAGCCACAGAGACTGCAAGTCTGCAGTAAGTCGGCTGGTAAATGTCCAGGGAGTAGGGATGGAGGAGATTTCTTGGTTTATTTTACATTTTAACTAACCTAATTTTGCACTTTTGAATCACTGTGCAAACCGAAATTGTTACTTCAAAAATTGCAGTTCCCCAATCAAGAAATGCAGGCATCCTTCAGGGAAACATGCATGCACAAATGGGTATATTAGTACAAGTAACATTCAAAATGCATACTATTAGGATAATTGCTTGTGTTTATTAGACAAAATTGCATACAAAATGCAAGTATTAAGAGAAATGCACACAAAAATGCATATGAATTTTCATATGAACTTTAAAAAACAACTCAAAGTTCTGGACACACTGAACTTTGGAAAAATGAAAGAAATCAACATTGATAGATTCTTTCATCCTTAACAGGGTGAGGGTTAAGGATGAGGCAGGGGAGATTTTCTGATTAAAATACAAGAAAAAAGAAAAACCAGGGCCAAATTATTTTTATGTGACTTCAGCATCACGTTCAGAATTTGGACCCAAAATTCTGGACCCAAAATTATTATTATTATTATTATTATTATTATTATTATTTATTTATTTATTTATATAGCACCATCAATGTACATGGTGCTGTACAGAGAAATAAATTCCACTGAACTAAGTGTGATTTTCTTCTCGCAGTTAAATATGCACAGGATTAGGTGGCAAGAGTATTACAAGAACATGAAAGAAGAAAGAACCTTGGTCTTTATCTGCGAAACATTGGAAAATATGGATTCTGGCAAATCTACTGAGAAGCATGTTAAGGACTTTGCTGTACACAGTGGACACAATCCCACACAGAGTGAAGGGTGCTTAATTAAGCCCATCAATTTCTTTCGTTTGCAAAAAGCACAAAGGGAAGACAACAGCTACCTGTTCATCACTGTGTGAAACGCCCAATATTTTAATTAATAGCAAGGACTTCAACCTGAATAAAGAAACCTTAGACTACAAATCATATGAGTTTCAGTCTATTTAAATTTAAAATGGATCTAATCGATTTGCATGAAGGTTGCATAGAAACAATAGCCCTGAAGCATGCGCACGCTTGGATTTCAGATGTTGCTTGCATGTACTTCCGAAGAGTTATCGTTTTAGAAGAAGAGTTCCTCTGGTGTAAAAGACAAGAGAGAACACCTGCCATCTGCAGCTATTGCTTGCCATCCATCTGTGCTTTGTTGATGTGGTTTTACAGCGGAGCCAATATTTGTCACACGGCATTTTTCTGAGAAAATGTGACATTTTCATTTTCTCATTCTCCACCCTTAGGAAAAGAAGGCCACTGAGCAGAAATCCGCTACTCTCCACAATTGGGGCATCAGCAGGAGGGGAGTTTTGGCAACCATTATTTCCCCTCTCCCACATACAATGCCCCAGGATAACACTAGATTTGGGGCATTGTGGAGGATTCAAAATGGTGGCCAGGTGGCTTCTGGGTCATTCTATGGTAGGGTGACCATATGAAAAGGAGGACGGGGCTCCTGTATCTTTAACAGTTGCATAGAAAAGGGAATTTCAGCAGGTGTCATTTGTATATATGGAAAACCTGGTGAAATTCCCTTTTCATCACCACAGTTAAAGCTGCAGGAGCTATACTAGAGTGACCAGATTTAAAAGAGGGCAGGGCACCTGCAGCTTTAACTGTGGTGATGAAGAGGGAATTTCACCAGGTTCCCCATATATACAAATGACACCTGCTGAAATTTCCTTCTCTATGCAACTGTTAAAGATACAGGAGCCCCGTCCTCCTTTTCATATGGTCACCCTATTCTATGGGTTTGGAAGCCCATGCCGGCAAGTGCATTTCTATGATCTCCCCTCCCGCTTGATGAAAGGGAAGGAAAATGGGTGAATCACACATACCTGCCTACATATGGAACGCCTGGTTCACCCAGAGCCCTGTATGCATGGTGGGGCAGAAGATACGTGCCCTCTGCCTTTGACTACAGAGCAGTGATTCTCGGCTGGACGCATGGGTAAACTGGCCTTTAATAGTTCAAATGCTGTCATTCCCCCTACCCCAATTCCAATACTACTTTCAAAGTCCATTTAAATCCATTGAAGTCTTGGCTACAATGTTCTTGTGAATCTCTCAAAATGTCATCAATCTCCGTTTTCATTTTTCAATCCGCAAAGGAAATAACAATAACAACAACAACAAAAACAACAAGAGAAAGAAGAAAAGAAAATGTCCTACCGCCACTGCTAACGGTGAGCCGTACCCTTCAAGAAACTGTTTGAGAATTTCTTCTTCCCTTGAAGAAATTTAGTGCAATGGCCACCCCGGCATCCCTGACATTTGCACACAGCTCTAGTTTGGATAAGGGGCAGAGCAATTCTACCGTTCGTCACACAGAGCTACAACATCGGAGTCTGCAACGAATCGAAAGTCCTGACGGCACAAGCCTGGCAGGGCAGAAGGCAGGCAGCAGCCGCAGTTCCGCTCCTCACCTCTTCCAGGCTGTTCAGGTTTAAAAAAATATTGCCTTCCATTGAAACCTATGAGGGGAAATTGATCTATGGCAGCTCTAGGGAGGGTAGTTCTAGGATTAGTATAGATCAGCAGTCAGTTTGGGAACGGTTCTGGGGGCCAAGAAAGCAGTGGATTCGGCAAACCCACAATCACTTCCAAGGCTGTGGAGGTACATGTGGCCGCTGGGAGAGGGTATTTGAGGTTGGATCTCTTGCTCCGAGAGTGGACCTCTCACCCTGTGCTCAGAAGGGGAGATCCGAAAAATCCGATAGCCTCTTAAACCCTCCCAGGGACCCTAGGATTGCAGCTTAATTGGATTAAAAATAACGTATATTTTTAAAATCTGCTGCCTGATTAACCGGGGACACATGTTTAGTCCATGAAATATTCTTAAACAGAATTATCCAACAGTTTAATCAATGAAATGTTGCAGCCCTAACAAACGAAGAACTTATTATGGGCAAAATGTACCTGAATTTAGTTTCCCATGAAAAAAGACAAATCACAGCGGATGTATTTGTCACTTTGATGGATTTAATGAAACGTCTTCTGTCGATAAAATACAATCTGTGTCACCATTGGCTGCACAACATTTCAAGACTACATTTTCCTTTGGTGTCAGAAAACTGAGGTACACATTTCTACAAAGAGCAGGAAGGGAAATAAATGTTCTACAAAATAATCAAGAACTGCAAGGAATTTTGATCTGGGCCTTACCAGGAGTCCTTATGCACTGCTTCAGCTTTAAGAAAGAAGCCAGGCACCATAAGGCCCTTGATGCCCTTCTTACTTTACTTTTTAAGTGATGCACTGAAGGACTGAACTGTCAATAATTTGCAAGTTTAAATGGTGGCAAAAGTATAAATACATAGGGCGAGTTCACATGTCACGCTAAGCCACTCTGAAGATAAGCCACTGTGGGTTGGTTGTAACCTTGATAATCCATGTAACTCCCAACAGAGGATTGCACGCACTGCATCTTGCTGTGGTTGTTTTCCCCTTACCCCTCCTACCAGCCCCCAGCATGTATCCCAGGCACCTTTTGCTGAAGAAATCCTCGTTCCCCACATCAGTACCCTTTCTGCAATTGGTCTGCCGGGGTTGCTGGCTCACAAGGGAAACCCACCCACCCCACATCAGATCGCCAAATGCGTATAATTTTCTGAGCCCTTATGAACACGGTAACGCATTCACAAACTTTTTGAAAACAAATTTTATTCGAGGTCTTGCGCAAAGGCACAGGAGCACAAAATGGCCTGTCTGCTATTTAGCCCAGCATACCAATATCTTCCTCTTGTCAATGTCCTTGTCAATTTCATCCTCCATTTCAGGGCTTGCCTTGAAACACTTTTTAAAAAGGCAGCTTTATGTAGTACACCCAGAGGGAAAAACTCCTTCTCCTGTAGCTGCCAGCAACTTTCAGCTCACCCTCATGTTAGTTCCCTCCACTGTTCTCCATTGTTAGCTGTCAGATATACAGAGCAATGACAGGGTTTGGTAAAGATACACAAATTTCAAAGCAGAGCAGGCAGTGAGTTATATCGCTAAATATACACAAATTTCAAGGCAGAGCTTTGAGTGGAATTGGTAAATATGCGCAGACTTCATGGCAGAATAGTAAAGCAGATTGGAAATTTACATAAATTTCATAGCAGTGGACTTTCGATTGTGCGCAGCTGCGCATAACTGGAAAAAGTCCTTTCTTCTCAATTTTTTGGAGCATGGCGTGGAGGGCACTGACAAGAGATGAAGGAAAATGTCAACGGCACTAGTGAGATTGTAAGGAGTGGCAGGGTTTTTTGCCACTCTTCCTGGGTGGCTCTCTAGCTGTTCCTGACAAACCACAATGAAGTCACCCTGCTGGGTTCAGACATCACAATAAACTACCCTGAAAACAAACCACAATGAAGAACCCAACAAGAAGCCATGGGTTCTCAGGGTGATGGAAAACCCATGAAGGAAAACACCACTGTGGGCATCGATGTCGCAACAAGCTAACTGAAACAACCCTAATTACACCTAGCAGAGTTCCTTTTGATTTTGATAGGGCTTCTTAAGAGTAAAGGAAGTCAAAATTGAGCCTTGAAATCACTAACCGAAACGTAATCTTACAAGGCATTAGTTATATTTATGGAAAATATATATAATCCTGCAATTTTAATACATGCTTGGGGGCCGGTGGAAACTCAATCTCTTTTTAATTAATACAAAAGTATCGTTGCTGCTGTTTCCCCTATTATTTCTTCTTTTGTGCAATTTAATCCACAGCAATATGTACAGACTTTTGGAATCCACTTTTTATATTGCAGCCTTATACATGTCTATTAAGAAATAAATTCCATGGAGTTCAAATGGAACGTACTCCCAAGTAAGCGGGTACAAGATTGCAGCCTGATAGTGCAATCCTATACATGTTTAGGCCATCATCATCATCATCATCATCATCATCATCATCATCATCATCTACAACTCCCAGCATTCCCCAGCCAGCCATACTAGGGAGCAATCCTATGCATTGCAACCTAGATCACCATTGACCTTACTGAAATAATTGTCAGATGAAAGAGGCTGCCCCACCACTACTAATCCCCCACCCCCACCCAGCATCTTCATTTCTTGGCCTGGTAACTTTCCCCTAGTAATCAATCCTGGACCCACAACAGCAAGGCATGATTTATTCTGAATATGTTGCACTCACCAAAACTTCTAACCCTACCCTCTCTCTCTCTGAAATATATCTGTCACAGAAATACATCAGCCACATCCGCGCATGGCCTTCACTCATGTGCTGCCAATGGCATTTCAAAATCATGAACGTGTCCTCCTGTTTTGTGGTTTCCCAAAAATCTGCAGAGCCAACAGTTCGAAAGCAGGAAACACACACACACACAGAGAGAGAGAGAGAGAGAGAGAGAGAGAGAGAGAGAGAGAGAGAGAGAGAGAGTGAGAGAGGATACGAACAGTTGCCCCAAAGCACATCCTTTTACCTTGGATGAATCCATCTGAAATTACAGCCCCCTTGCGGCTCCTTTGCTCGTGATCCAATTCTGCCAAATTCCAGACATGAACATGCACGGAAAAATCCAGAGAATTCCTACTTTTCCAACACATGTGCATAAGAGGGAGTTTCAAAGTGTGGAAGTGATCTGCATAGCATGATTTTGACGCCACAACTTCACAAAGGAAGAGCAACTCCATCAACTTCCATCCAATTGCAGTTACTCGGGCTTTCCCCATCAGTTGGCAATCAATTTGCCTGTGTTAAATTACCCAGAACAAGTGGGCCCTGCAACAAACTGTTGCAGCATGCAATGCTGCAGTTCAGGATTCCAGACATTCCTTTCGCACACCCAAGTTTTGTCTCCCCCCCTCCCCCAGGTTACCTGAGCACATTCAGTCCTGATTGCACTCTTTTGGTGGCTTCCCTCCTAACTCCCCCCCCCATAAATATTTTTTGTACTTCTTCAAAGCTTTCATGTTCCCCCAAACCTGCTGATATTTCACTGTTGTATGCGCAGTGCCACTTTGGCCACATGCGCAGTGGCTCTCAACACCTGAACACCAGAAATGGAAGGAATGATAACTTTTCTTGCATTGGAGTTTCCTTTGCTCTTTAAGCAGTGAGGTTGGCTCATTCCATGGATCCAGACTTAAGTCATATTTCGGGTACAGCCATTGAAATCAATGAGACTTTAAGTTAAGACTAACTTGTCCTACTGATTTCAATGAGTCCAAGTATGACTAATTCAGGATCAACACCAATGTGGGCAGCAGTTCCCAAACGGGTTGCCAAAAGAAGTAAGTGAAAGGCCACAGTGTGAACCCAAAGAATTCAACTGCAGAGAATGCTGCCCACACTGTTTCTCTGGATGTGTCACTGGTTAGTCTTACCTTGGGGTGAAGGTGGGGTATTACATCTTTACATTGGGCATGATTAGATCATTCAATAATCATCCCCAACACAACGACTCAGCAGCCTTTACCTGCCTCCAAAGAAGGCTTCCTGTTGCACCTCTGAATGAGTTCTTGCTCTGGGATTTTCTCATCGTAGCCAGGAGGCACACTCAGAATAATGACTCAGCAAAAACACAGCAAAGCCCTCTTCCAAGGCCAGGAAATTCTTGCTCTTGTCATTGTTCAATTTGTGTTTTTTTAATTGTTCTGAGGCTTTATGACAACTAACAGCTACATAATAAAAAAAACGAAAGTGGCATTGGCGTTGATGTCCATCTCTTCTAGTTTGTCCCTGGCATTTGGTACTCGGAGGTATACTGCCACTGATCCTGGAAGCTTCATTTAGCCCTCATCTCTCCCAGCTCTGTTTTTCCTCTTATGTTTCAAGCTCGCACCGCTTCCCCACTCCCACTGCCCAAGGTACGAGAGTTCCCACTGGCAGAGTGCAGCTTTTTCAAACACACAAAGCTTCTGTTTATACTGCAGCTTTAACGCAAAGCGCAAGCAGCTGCAACCCAGGGCTTTTTGATATCCAGAGACATTTGAATCCGGGCTGCTTACTCTTCCATACTCTAAAAGTAATGCATTTCGGGTGTAAGTGAAGTGTGCCAGTTAATAATTTGGGAAGACAAAGTCCTTCAGCTATCAAATGTTTAGGAAACATTGATATATGGTGGATCAACCTGTCTGTCTCTATGGCAATTTGTTACCCTTCTTTCCCCCCTGAAACTTTCAAAAAGTCTTCATTTTGCTTGGTTGCTTCCTTTCCTTCAACCCCCACACTTCCCCTCCCCATACTTTCACCGTTCTCAGAATTTGTTTCTTTTATTTTTCCGAAATGCCAAACCTTCTCTCCCCTTCTAAACCTTTTCTTCTTCTAGCATTCCAGGCTTATCGGCTATCCAAAAACCTTTGCCAATCTCAAGTTTGTTTTACTGCTAATTTACTTATTGATCTCCAGCCTTCAGACTCTAGGTAGCAGAGAATGGAATATTTGGGGGGAAACTAATCAGGATGACGGATAATGCAGTCCAAAACATCTTTACTCAGACATAAATGTTCTACCACCCTTCTCCCAAGTGCATAGACATAAGATTCAATGCAATTCTATTGTACAGATGTTTACAGGGAAGTAAATTACACCCAGTCCAAAGGGACTTACTCTCTAATAAGCGCATTGAGGATTGCAGCCCTGGTCTCTCTAAAGCACAGCATGGCACACCACCACCCTCCATAAGTATTTTCATTCAGGGATTTTGGGTACTTTGCCATTCTGCAGTTATTTTCAGGGTTACGTTTCCATTATCATGCATATGATTGATAATTGAAAGACCCCTGCAGCCGAAATAATTCAAATGGTTTACTGTTCCCAAACTCTCTGGTTAGGTTTCAGCTTTTGTTGTTTTTCAGCCTTTGCTATTATTGCATGCATAAAATTGATCTCTGGGTGATTTAAGGCATATTCCAGCTAAGTCTTTTACCTGTGACTAAATCTAAGAAAAAGTCCATACTTAGAATTGCCAAGCCCTTGGACAGTGTTCATGGATTGAATTTCATTTTTCAAGCACTGGCGAGGTTCCCTTGAATTTCAAATTGTGCATATTACTACTTTTATTAGTAATAGTGGCAATAGTCATATTTCACAATATACTAATTCTCAAAGGGGCATCCATGTTAGTTTATGTTGCAGGAAAAACAGCAAAGAACCTTGGGGCACTTTAAAGACAGACTAATTTTGTTTACACATGAGGATAACATTTCTTGCATCTAATGAAGTGTACTCTAGTCCACTAAAGCTTATGCCATAATAAAAGTTGGTTGTCTGTAAGCTGCCACAATATAGAAATTTAGCGACACACTGACTTATTATTAACATTTTATGATTTGTATTATTAATAATGTTGATGATAATTAACAAAAAAAGAGCATTGACAAATATTTTCAATTCTTCCTTCTTGAAAGTGGGTCACATACTGGAGACAGTAACTGAAACTTCTCTCCTGTAGCCAGAGGTGAAGCACCCAGTGTTTAAAAGTGCAATCCTATATATGTCTATTCAAAAATAAATCCTGTTTAGTTTAGTAGGTCTTACTCCCACTTAAATGGATGTAGAATTGCAGTCTCAACCTATCCCATTAAAATCAATTGCTCTTTAAAACGCTTAACTTTGTCTAGATCATGCCCAGAATTTCCATCAGTGATTTGCTTTATTTATTTATTTAAGGACACGTTGGTTTTCCCATTTTTTATTTTCCAAATTCTATAGAAATTAATGGTGTCAAGCAGAGTATAAAATATACAAAATGGGATCAGTAATATGCTGGAGATGGACAGTCATCAAAAATCTGTGGTTTTTTTTTAACTATGTTCAGTGCAGTTCCCTCTTACACATCTGAAATGTATGGGCTACAGTAATTCGAGATTTTAAATCCATGGTAGATGATGCATTTGCTGTTGACCCTGTCAAAATTTTATAAGGCTTCTTTTAAAAGAAAACCATTTGGGTTGGATCCAGATTTAGTCATTGGAACTTGTTAGTGATGGCTAAAGATCTGAAGGTGGAGATAGAAAAGTTAGAGTTGGGGAAATGGGGGCAGAAGAATTAGGAAAAAGCAAATAAATAATTAATTGATATATTTTCAGATATTTTGGAAAATTTAGGAGAAAACCATCCCCCCTTTGATTTTTTTCTGCTTTTTCCCAGGCCTTCACACCTAAGTTCCATTGGTTTCAAAGGATCTACTCGAAGTATAACTAAATCTGGCTCCAATTCAGAGAATTCATCTCAAAATTTACTGCTTGCTGATATAAGATGCTGATAAGTGGTGAAAACATACAACCCTTTTATTGTAGGATTGCTAGGTAAAACACAGAAATAACAGCGGAAGATTGTAATCCAAAGTATACATGCCTGGAAACAAATCCCACAGAAATTCATGGAAAAATAAGCATCATGTGAATATGAGTTCTCACAACAGCTTCTCTGTATTTCAAACATATTTTGGTATGAACGGCATATCTTGCTGTGTCCCATGTTACAGGGGAAACCAAAAAAAAAAAAAATAGTGAAAAATAATTACCATCATTACATCTGTTGTCTTAACATGCACTCACACGCAGGCTCTTTGCTGATACGAGGGCAATTCATGCCTGATTGTTCACCTTCTCCATAACTTTAATGGAATACATATACAGATTTAGTTTTGGGGGCACTGTGGTCTAATTTACGAGGGACAGCCTCCATTTTCTCATACTTGTCTCTGGTAAAGCTTTATCCTCCTTTGTCTTGATTTTTCCGTAGTTGAGGATGCCTTGTTAAAATTTTTTAGATCATTACTAGAATTGTCATTCCTCAGGGGTTGTTCCTTCCCAGAATGACTGCTAAGCGTGCAATCTGCCATTTCTCACACACTGCAGCAAAATCTGAGGTACATTTTGAACTGTTGGTAAGATATTGTCAGGCAATTATGTTTTTCTAATACATGCCTTGGTTTTTAGGGCTGCAATCCTATATGCAGTTATTTGGCATTAGGGCCTCCATTGAACTCAATGGACTTACTGCTGAGTAGACATTTATGGGAACGTGCTGTTAGCCTGGATCTGATTTAAAGTACCCTAGCATGAATAATGTAACTCATTTGAAGTGGAAAGAGTATACCCTTTACTTTTTAATTACAGTGATTATACTGCAAATAAGATGAACAAAATGCTTGCCTGGTGGACTGAGGCAGAAGTTTTCAAACTTTTCACCTTTGAGGGAATTCTTTGCGCACTCTTTGATGTGAAATGCTTATGTGCTGCAAAGGATTCTGGGATATGTTCTAGCTAGGGTGTCCAATCCATGTGATGGGGTTTGGCAGGGCCTGTTGAGTCTCGCTAGGCTCCATCCTAGAACATATACAACACTCTCCACATTTACAAAGGAAAGCTGGCCCTGGTAGGAAGGGGAAACGAACTCTCAAGGCAGTCTGTCTGCCGCCATTGATCTCATAGAGAATCTCTGGATAACCTTCCAAGAAACCTGAGGGGCATCCATGAGGGATAAGATTGCTTGAAGTCAGAGAGGTCGCTTCAAATACTTCCTCTGCCACAAAGTCACTGTGGCAGCCTTGGTCAAGTCACTCCCTCACAGTTTAAGCGGGGAAGAAAAAGATGCTCTTGACAAAGCCGATGGTGTCATGCATAGGGAAAGACTAGCACTTGCGATGTACTAAATAAATGGTTAATAATAAATAATACCCAGTAATTACCACAATACAATTTAGTGCTTCAGATGCCATTGAATAAAAGAAAGCTATTTGAGGGGGCAGGATTAGCTTCCTAGTGCTTATCTCATTGGTCTTGAAATGGCAATTCATAATTACTTAGTTTTACAAAGCAACCCATGATCAGCTATCATCCAAGAATTCAAATAAATGAATGTACAGCTCAGTGAGGTTATATATTTCCCTATGCAACCCTTTCCCTCCTGTTGTGCCAAATTAATAGGAACAAGAACCTATTTATTTCCTCAGTTTGCCTGCTAGTTGTGGGGAGATGCATCAAATTTGTATCTAATACTTGGGCATATTCTTCAGATACCAGCTCGGATACAAAATCTAAGAATAAAAACTTTGCTAACATTTACTGAGCCTCAAAACTTGGGGCAGCAGAGGGGGATTGTAGTGTTTGCAAGATAGATTTAGGAACTACAGGTACAGGTCTTACATGTACAAAATTGTGTATTTCTAAGCCGTAAGGAAATGCAAAATCCGAAGATTTCCAAAACGTTTTAGTGGGGCATGTCAACTACAAGACCTTATGGAAAAGGCGTCACTTTGATTCTTATTTTCAGCCAACTAGGAAGGCATACACTTTCACCCAACATAAAATAAGCAAACATAATGTTGAATAGAGATGATGGGCTTAATCTTGAAATTCACCCGAAGAATCCTTGAATTTGGTATCCATCTGCTTAACTCTTCTTCAGTGTAATTTGTTGTGTGTGTGTGTGTGTGTGTGTGTGTAGGAACTTTCAATTTTAGTTGTGTTTGGTTTAAAGAATTGTAGCATTTAGGCTGCAATCCTAAAAACATTTATTGGGAGCAACTGCCTTTGAATTCAGTGGCACCTACTTCTGAGTAAACAGGCTTAGAACTATGATGTACTGTTATAATAAAACACCTGTTATCATGCATTGTATAAGTAGCTGCTTTTAGAGATGGAGGAGGAAGACGTTCAACCCAAATTCTAACAATACATGCTATGCAGACAAAATTTTCTATAATATTAGCTTGTCTACAAACATTAATGAGGGAAGGAAAAACTTTTAGAAAAAATATTTCAAAAAGATGTGATCTCAGGTTTGAATCTTTTTTTTCTTCATTGCGTTTTTGGCAAACTGCATATCAGCGAACCTCCAATTTCAGTGGCAACAAATCTGAGAGAAGATTTTGAATTTTCTGCCTTCTCCAAATTGAGGGAATTGTCTTTTAAAATAAGTTTTCACCTAAATTTTCATTAATACATGAACCATCTGAATACAGATATGCAAGATTTGATCCTTCTTCTCAAACACTGCAACTATTTAAAAAAATCTTTCTCCAAAGGAGCATATACCTATATAGCAGTAGAAGCTACTACATATTTAAATTGCAATCCCTGCTTAACATTAAAGCACAAATATTTTTTGTGTCTGTTGAAGCAATGTAGAACCTATCACCACCGAAATCACCTAGCTAACATCAACATAAAACCGCCATAGCTTTAGTTATCGCTCATGTTTGCAGAATTTCCAGGCAAGCTCCTGTTCATTTTGTGAGCTGTGGTAATCTAAGAAAACATTATACAGAAGGTCGCAATATTTTTAACATGTCACTTGGGACAGTTTGATTTTCCCGTAATTTGGGGCAGACAGGGGAACGGGAGATGGTGGATTTGCAGGTTTGAGACTCAAATGCTTGGGGAAACTTTTTCGGCCCCACATATTTCAGCAAACCTTGAAAAGCTGTTCTGGTTCTCCCCAAAATTGTCACCGAGCCCAAGAATATCAACAACGAACAAGCCGTTAGCTATAAATTCGCTTATTTCCCTGCCTCTATAACACATTTTATTACCAAATGTCTCCTATAAACATGGATATATTTAGCAATATAAGTACCATCACATTAGCTGTCTGGACCTCTTGGCTAATCTCTATCAAATTTTCCTTGCCTGCGTCAGCTGAGATATTACGGCTTCGTTTGGATAATGCCGCAGTATAAACATTGCAGGCTGCTAGTGCCACCCGCCTCGCTGTCGAATAACTGTGTCCGCCGCGTTCTGTTGCGTTTGCTAGCCAGGATACTGTCTACCTCCCATTATACCACAAAACACTGGTACAGCCGATATCATGCAGATAACGTCTCCGCATGAATACTGCAGACTTTGCTGTCTCAAATATTTCTCTGATCGCATTTTTCGGCTTCAGCTGCGTAGGCAGGCTGCGCTAGAATTTATCATGCATTAGGGAAAAGAATGCAGGAAAACAATGCGATGCAATAACATAGTGACAACAACACGGCGATGAGAGCAAACCAACCTTTTCTTCAACCCCCTTGACGGCCGTGCCTGGAGACCGCGTCCACTACTCTCTCCACCGAGGTTTCTGGAATCTGATATCAGCCGGGCTGGAGTTTCTTTAAAATGCTGGGAGTTTATGAGGAAGTTTGACGAGTTTTACAAGCCCTTGGGTAAATGGCAGGCGGTCATTGAGTTAGACTGGATCCACTGATGGGGAAGGGGAAATAAAGCTTCCAAGGATCTGTTGAAGCATTAATGAGCTATGCAAGTTTTGATAGTCAGGTTTCTCGCCCCGTCCTGAAACCAAGAGCCACTGGTGGTGAAAGAGCTTTCCAGAGCTCTGGGGCTTTGATCTGGGGTTGCTACATTCCCCGATGGCACCGGCCTGAGCGAGTGGGCTTCTGACAGTGATGAACAGCGTGTCAAGGAGAGGGGGCAAGCGTACTGACAAGACAGATGCCCAAACACATGCAGACAGGTGGGCAAGTGGGAAAGGGACAGAGAGGGAAAACACAAATGAACCCATGCAAACAAACCAAGGAACAAAAACGAATTGAGGACGCTCCAATTGCACACATGTATAAGGAAAAGTGAGACAGAAGGGGAATCACTCTCTCTCTCATACAGACACACTTTCTCACACGTCTAATAATCTGAATAGGATGTGAAAGAGACTCCTCTTGCGTCTCACTTTTCCTTATACGTGTCTACAGTGGTTTTTTAGGGACGATTTTCTTTAGAGTTTATAGGTGCTTCCAAGCAAGACTTTTAGCCCGCGGTTGGCCTGCCTCATTCACAGAGGTTTACAGGAGTTGAGGCAACGTCTTCCACTTGGAGCCCTCTCGTGTTTTCGCACTGCTTCTTCTGTCTTTTCCCTCACCATGGACAATCCATCGAGGGGAAAAAGACGGAAGAGCGGCAGAGTGCCTTCTGAGTGGGAACGCTAGAAGCCCTCCGTCTGGAAGCCTCCTATAAGGAACCTGGACAAGTTTTACAAGCCCTTGGGTAAATGCCAGACTCTCGTACTTAGATTTAAGGGTGTAGGTTTTGGGGGGTGGCTTGTTTGATTGTTTGTCCTTGAGGGGAACCTGAAGGAAAAGCGATTAAAAGGAACGAAATGGGCTTTCATTCTAATATTTTCTTGTGATCACCTGCGAACATCAACCATCATGGTCAGAGGGAGGTGTGGTGGAGGAAGATGTGGCAGAGATAGGCCAGCGAAGAGGAAGAGGAGTTCTATTTTTAAAGGCTGCTCTGCCTTCTGGTTTGTCCTCTGGCCACAATACTCTGAATAGTGCTTCCCTCAGGACAGGAGATGCTGCTATTTAATGCCAGGTCAGTTGTTATAAAGCATTTGTTATCTACAATTTGCCTGTAGATGAAAAAGCCAACCTGGCCAAGACTTGACAGAACAATTTGGAGGTGGGGGTGGAGTTGCTTTCTCATTCTCTCTCTCTCTCACTCACACACTCAGCTTTGCCATCTAGTGCAGCACCAATGTAGACTCAAAAGATCGGGAGGGGTGTTACCATGGTCTATAAAAAAAACACATCTCCCTGTTTGCCACCCCAGTGGTTGACAGTGTGGCAGTGCCACAACTAAACTGAGGGGGAAAGTCACATCTACAGCAATTATTCTCTCTCAGAAACCATAACATTTTTTAGCCAGGCTGGTACAATTTGTGAGCCACCAGATTGAGGGCAGCCAGCCAACCAAGGTAATATTCCACTTTTATTGCCTTCCTGGGACAGCTAAAACAAGAGGGTTGTCTGGTACTGATGAGGCCACATTGCACACTGGTCTATACAGCTTGCCAGACTTGCTTTTCGGATCTCTGTTTAAGGACTCGTTCTGCCAACTAAGGATTTGCACAACCATACCTGGATTTGTGGTTAAAGGGCTACGTGAGGCATTTGTGTGCTTGTCATTCCCTACTCATGGTTGTTTACAGGTTCTTTAGATGACACTGTGAACCTCCAGTTTCGCTTCTGTGTCTAACCAGTACTTTCAAAGAGTTTTTTTTTTTTAGTAAAGGGAAAGTGTAGCATTTATTTAATACTGAAACTGAAAGAAAGCATGATTTCCTCTTGTGTATTTGTGCTATTCCACTGCACCACAGTGCCACCTAGAGGTTACGTAGTGGAAAATTAGGAAACGCTCCTTAAATAGTGATTTCAATTCTGCAGCAAAAGCAAAAGTAGATACAGCAGATTAACAGCCTTGAAGAAAAGCTCAAGGTTTTATGGTCCCAATCTAGATCAGGGGCCCTGCAGAGCTGCTAGACACACATTTAAAGTAATGTCTGTATTGGCTCAAAGAAACTGGTTCTAAGAGCTCATCTATGCATTACTTGGTCTATACATGACTTTGACTTCCCACAGGTCACATGTAAGTTGATCTGGAGTCAGGCTCCTTTGTCTGGCTCTGACCACAACTCAGAAAAGGAGATTATTGCTTTTAAATCTACACTGCAGCAATCCATATAGACCTTCCCTCCAGTTTAGCCAAATATGCTGAAAAAGAAACTTGCCCATCCTGTGCATGGTACTCTAAAGTAAGTTTGACTGTCCGTGGTGGGACTCAACTAACTCCCAAATAAGGATGTATAAGATTTCAGCCTTAGAGCGGTTTGCTTTCCACTCCGTATCCAAATCAGATATTTATCGTTTCAAAGTGAAATCACTTCAATTTTCCTTCTAAAATCAACAGCCTTAGGGAAGTAAAGCGAACAATGTTGAGTTGAAATCACTGCCAGTACACGTTTTAAAACTTTGCTCTTTCATGAAAATATGTTGTTGTTTTATAATTTTACATTTTCTTTTATGAATGTATTATTAGCTGCCTTGATTGCTATATTTTTAGCAGAAAGGCTGGACAGAAATTATCTTTAGAAAGAAAGAAAACTAGCTAGCTGATGGGATTTGGCTTTCTTCATTACAAAAGCATTTTGGCTGTGTTGTGTTACTGAGATATGGAATATTTTTACTCACAAAATGAATTTTCCTTCCAATAACTATAGATTTTGCTTATTAAATCACTTGCTAGATTTGCTTATCAAACTTAATAAACTCTTTTTTAATGTCCTCAAAAAGGAAGCTATATTGAAGGTTTATTAATATGCAAGTTTCATAATCTGGTTTCATTCAACTGATTGATTACATTTAAATAAACCAACCAAATATTTCTAAGTACAAGGCTGTACTTCATATAGGAGAAAGTTTAAGCATGCATAGGATTGCACCCTAAAGCTGCAATCCTATTCACACTTACCTGGAAGTTAAGTTCCATTGAACTCAGTGGGACTTATTCTGAGTAGACATGTAGAGGTATACACTAAACACACTTACAAGAGAGTAACACTGAAGCATTTCTAAGTAAACATGCAAAGGATTGTGCTGCAATATACTATCATATAAGTAGTTATCCAATCAATTTACACTGAAGTAAAATAAAGTGGGGGGAGGGGAGGATTTTATGTGAAATCCATAAACAGAATACAAACATTTCATAATTCCTTTTTGGTCCAAGAATGTTATCTTAGATATTATACATATAAATCTAATAATAATTCATATTTTGATTTCATAAATCCAGTAGATATGAATAAGATATGATATAGGCAGCCTGGAATCCTTCAGATGCTTTGGACTACATTTCCCCATCAGTCCAGCCAACATGGCCAATAGTCAGGGATTATGGGAGATGTAGTCCAAACATGTGGAGGGCACCATTTTGCCTACCCCAAATAAGTTTCACAAGATAATCTTCAAACGTTTTGAAAATTGTGGCATTTACATCGCAATTTAAGATTAATTTCGAAACTGTTCTGCAGACCAGGTACCATAATCTGGCCTCACAGCTGGGATTGCCAACTTTCCTACCAACCTCTGTTGCTGTGCCTGAAATGCAGACATTAGCAGGTAGTGAAGTTTATCTCTATGCTGTGGAAAACATCCCCTGATGATTTCTGCAAATCAAACTGCTATTAAAGGCACAAAAGCGGAGCGGGTTGGTTCTGCCCCATTTCATAACTTAACAAAGCTACTCACAGTTATGTTGTAATTCCAGCCTGAGATCCCAAATTGCTGTCCCCTTTCCACCCACTCCCCATTTGATGGGTTCCTTTTTCCCCAGCTGTTCACAAGTCTTGAAAGTGAAATTGCTTGCTGGGTATCAATCTCCCAGTTGTTTTTACGAGGCTCCCCCCGCCTCTCCTCCCCCGGGGTGCCCGTTAAGGATCAAAGGTTAATTAATGCAGAGCAGACCGTGACCACAGTTATTCTGACCCCACAGGGCCAGGTGGTCCCAGAGCCCCGATATACAAGATGCGATGAAAGGGTGACACGGCCCAGGAATTTGCAAGATTATGAGGCGTGGCGGGTGGGGAGGGCAAAGTGGGGGGGGGGGTTGGAGAGAGGCGGCCTTTGGGGAACTGACCTCCAAAGGGTCAGCTGTGGGGAGAGATGGGGGATGAGGGAGAAGCATTATAATAAGGGAAAGTCAGACTCACGTCTCAAAAGAGCCAAGTTAAATGCCAAACCATGGTTTGGCACTACTGGATTGAGCCTCAGGCTGATTTTCTCTTCCATGGGTTTTGGGGCCCTTCCCAACTTCCCTTCTTTGCAACAAATCATCATTTGGCATTAAGTCTGAACCGGCCAACGGATCTGCAACTTGCCCTGCAAACAAACCAGGATCAAACCCTGGCTTACGATTTTGGTTTACAGGAAAAGCACAAACCATAGTTTGCACGTTTGGATGTAGTGGCAAATCATGGTTTGCCTGAACTAGAGAGGTTGCTAGCGGCCCCAGTTCGCACATCACAACTCACAATTGTTGTGAGTTATCCAGGTCTATATATCCAGGTAGCACTGAGCTATTTATTCATTTTATTTATACTTTCATATCCTTCCTTTTTTCCTCCAAGGTGCCCAAGGCTGTGGACATAATCCTTCTCTCCATTTTTATCCTCAACAACAGCCCTGTGAGGTAGGTTGGGCTGAGAATCTGTGACTGGCACAAAGCCACCCATTGGGTTTCCATGGCCGAGTGGGGACTAGGACTCAGATCTCCCAACTCCCAGTCCAACACCTTAGCCGTTACACCACACTGGCTCTTTGGAAGAAAGGGGGATATAAATGTATTAAACAACAACAGTTATGTGTAAAGAGAGGAGGGAGCATGTCAGCCCAAATCCCAAGCCATATGCGCTGCACAATACCAATGAAAAGGTATTGTGCAGCTATTACGTTTTCCCTTCCTAATGGATTTTTTATGGTAAAAAAGATCGAAGCTGTAGGAAAACGCGGGAGGGCTACAAATAGAAGACCTCAACGTCTGGACCCCTGTAAAATTCCATTAACAAGGCAGAAAATACAGAGTCACACCCAGCCTGAAACAACGTTATAAATATTATTTATTTATTTATTATTTATTTATTACATTTTATACAACCCAATAGCTGAAGCCCTCTGGGCGGTTCACAAAAATTAAAACCATAATAGAACAACCAACAGTCTAAAAACACAAATATACGTATGTGAGAAGCAGCATGCTTCTAAGAAGTCAAGCATTTATGATTACAATTCATTGGGGAAACCCAAGGCAGGAGAAAAAAACACTTGCATTGGAAGGGAGGGTAAAAGTAAATGCAACTTAACTGAGAAGTGTCCCCAGTCACAGATCCATCTAGGCCTAGGATTATTCTGGCCCCTGAGAAGTTGCTAGCATTCACACGTGCTTCTGCTGCAAAAGTGAAACTGATTCTTCCAGAACACTCACAAATCCCCCTGGTGGTGGGCCTTCTGGTTTGCCTCTTAAAGAGACAGAGCACATTATTTGAAAAGCCTCCGTGGACCATGATTCTCTTTTGGAGAGCCAGTGCGGTTTAGTGATTAGAGTGTTGGAATGGAAGTAGGGGATCCGGTCTCACTGGGTGACTTTGGGCCAGCAACAGACTCTCAGTTCAACCCACCTCATGGGGATGTTGTGAGGATAAAAGTGGAGAGGAGGATTACATACCCCACCTTGGGTTTCTTGGAGGAAGAAGGTGGGATAGAAATGCAATAAATCAATAAGCAGACCTAATGTCTCTATGTTTAAAGCCTTGCTTCAGCTAGTGCAGAATGCAATGGGTCTTCCTATTAACAGGCTTAGATATAATAGTAGAGTTGGAAGGGGCCTATACAGCCATGGAGTTCAAGCCCCCTGCTCAATGCAGGAATCCACCTTAAAGCCTACCTCACAAATGGCTGCCAGCTGCATCTTGGCCTCAAGTGTGGGAGAGCCCATGACCTCCCTAGGTCATTGGTTCTATTGTTGTACCGCTCTAACAGTCAGGAAGTTTTTCCTGATGTCTGGTTTCCTGTAACTTGAGCCTATTATTCCGTGTCCTGTGACAACCTTTCAAGTACTTGAGGAATGCTATCATGTCTCCCCTCAGTCTTCTCTTCTCAAGGCTAAACATGCCCAGTTCTTTCAGTCTCCTCATAGGGCTTCCAGACCCCTGATCAAGATGAGGTCTAACCAGTGCTAAATAGAGGGGAATCAATACCTCGCACGATTTGGAAGCTATACTTCTATTAATGCAGCCCAATATAGCATTTGCTTTTTTTGCAGCCACATCATACTGTTGGTTCATGTTTTACTATTTTGAAGCATCTATACTGGCTGCCAATTCCTTCCCAAGTCCAGTTCAAAGTTCTGGTTCTTACCTTTCAAGCCATATAAGTCTTGGTTCCTGGGCATATCAGGAAGTTTCTTCTCCTGTATAAGACACACACACACACACACACACACACACACACACACACACACACATCCAATGTGAGATATTACAATGAGGCCCTGCTCCGAGTTCTATCTTATGTGGAGGCTAGATTGGGCCACACTCCCCCTGTCAATACTCAAGCATAGATCAACCACTAAGGCGACCATAGTGGTCTCAACTCCATATCCTGCCCTGAAGCAGGTTTGAAATGTGTCTAGAAAATCTATATCGTCCAAAGCTGCTTGGAGTTGGAAGACAACTGCTCTCTCGATCACCTTGCCTCAAAATGGAAGATTTGATACTGGTCTGTAATTATTAAAGTCCAGGGGATCCAGGGAGGGCTTTTTTAGAAGTGACCATACTACCGCCTCTTTTAAAAGGTGGACAAAGCATGGGAGAGGCCCAGGAGGATGACAACATGATATAAAGGACCCGTAAACTACTGTTAGTGAGCAATTACGAGCCCACAATAAAAAGCCTTGTGTAGATAGGCTCACAGTCCTTCCAGCATATGTTGAGAAATGGAAGAGTAAGGGACAAAAAGATAAGGAATAAAATGTTAAGCATTGTACTGAAGGTATACCAATGAAGATGAAAGTTAAATTAACAACAGCGGTAAAGCTGACAAACTTCTGAGGGCTTCTAACTGGAAGCTGGAGGAAGCCTCAAATTGCCTCTCCTTGGCCATTGCAAATGAAATGAAAACCTCTCCCTGCAATATCTGTTGCCTTCTTGGCCCATCATAGCCATATACGTAAAGGGGAAGATCCACCTTGTGCTTCCGCATGGTTGTGAGCATGCAGGCTTTGTGAGGTCATAGCTATGATGTCACCTCTGGGTAGTCTGATGGCAACCGCAGCAAAGTGTGATGTCTTGGCTAGTGTTTGGGCTAATAGCCTTGGCCATCACAGGATCTCACAGCTGCCTAAAGTGCAGCCAGAATGCCATGGTAGTGTTGAGGGAATTCAAAGATAACTACTTGGAGACGAAACTTCACAGGAACCTTGAACTTAGAACAAAACTGCGGAGTCTGCTGGACGATGCCATAGAGATGCTGTCGCTTCAGCCCAAAGATCCCAAAAAATTCATGGGTGTTATTGGTATGGCTACACCGATTCCAGCCTCCAATGCTCTTAAGATTAACAATTTAGGGCTTTTCTATTTTTCATGCACTTGTTATTACTTACTCAGGGCTGTTTTTAGGTTTTTTTTAGATGACATCATGACCCTCCAGTTTCACTTCTATTTTTAAACAGCTCTTTTTAAAGAGCAGGCCAAATGGAGCATTTAACTGTGAAAGTGAAAGAAAGCACAATTTCCTCTTGTGAATTTGTGCTATTCCACTATACAATACCGCCACTTAGAGGTTATGCAGTGGAGAATAAGGAAAAGAAATGCTCTTCAAGTAGTGCTCCGATCTCAATTCTGCAATGAAAAAAAAGTAGATGCAATGGATTAACAGGCAATTAACAGCCTCATGTAGAAAAGCTCTTAGAGACCCAGTTTAAAAATAAAAATCTAGCAGTCTATGTATCCTAGATGTCACTAAATTAGGGGTATGGATCCCTCAGGCCTGGGGTCTCCATCTGGCCCTCTGGGAATCCTCAAATGGCAGTTCCCTCCACCACCACCCCATCCTCACCTGTTTCCTCCAACCAACAGTTATTTGGTTTCTCAGTTTTTGCATACTTTCCCCCCTCTCTAAAAAGCTGAAATCCCTCTCCTAAGGCTTAGTTACTTGCAGTAAGAGCTTTAAGCTAAAATATACTGGTATTTTTGGCCCTGCACTAAATAAAGGGGGGGGGAGCCAAGGGCAAGGGGTGGAAACAAAGATATATCTTAGAAAATATATCTTTGTTTCCACCCCTTGCCCTTGGCTTTTTTCCCTTGCTATTTAGGGTTTCCTTCTTTTTTGCGGCTTTCCTGCACTAAATAAAGCAGCGAGCTCAGGAGGAGATTTGGCGTGGCCTCCCAGCCGAGAGTTGGCTTCAGCATCCAGGCTGTTGCCATTAATACTTCCTTGCCAGGGAAAGCCTCTTTCCCCTTACGTACAACTCCCACAGAATTCTCCACTAGAAAAATGGAATCTGAATCAGAACAGTTAATTTAAGCATCTTTAAGGCAAGATAATTTAAGATAATTTAAACACTGAAGTTAAAAAAATATCGTGTGGGCGGCGGGCAGATGGGGGCTTAATTTATGGGGATGAGTTGATAGGCCTTACCTGTCTGCCACCTAAATTTCAGTGGTGTGGTAAGAGAGGTAGAGTGGCCAAGAAAAGAGGACAAACGAAGACACATGGTTGCACCAAAATGGTATATGCTAATTTATTAGGGTGACCATATGAAAAGGAGGACAGGGCTCCTGTATCTTTAACAGTTGCATAGAAAAGGGAATTTCAGCAGGTGTCATTTGTATATATGGGGAACCTGGTGAAATTTTCTCCTCATCACAACAGTTAAAGCTGCAGGAGCTATACTGCAGCTATACTGTGACCAGATTTAAAAGAGGCAGGGCACCTGCAACTTTAACTGCTGTGATGAAGAGGAAGTTTCCCCAGGTTCTCCATATATACAAATGACACCTGCTGAAATTCCCTTTTCAATACAACTGTTAAAGATACAAGAGCCCTGTCCTCCTTTTCATATGGTTACCCTAAATTTATAGATGCACATTTAGAAGTAATTATAATCGAAATAGAAATATAATGCAGCCCGCCTTAGTGGGGAAGGATGCGCCTTAGTGGGGAAGGATGCGACCAAGCAGGATATTGCACTACAAAAGCGGCATGAAAGTGGTATATAAAAGGCAGGCAGCACACCAAGCAGGATATAGCAGTATGAAAGCGGTATATGGTATGTATCAATGGGCCCCAACAGTTGTCAGTGCGCTTCAATACCGCCATAAAGCAGTAGTGTGGCTCCTGCCTTTTATATACCGCTTTCATAGTGGAATATCCTGCTTGGTGTAGATGAGGCCCAGTAATGTGTGTGCCTTTCTCAGTTGACTGTCCAGGTGATAACTGGGGATAGGCAATCTCAAAGTCCCTCCTTTCCTTTCGTATAGTTTCTTACGGTTCTTTATCTTCAAGCCTGTCAGTTCCCCCAGTCCCTCAGGCAAGCACGCATTCTGTCAAACTGACACGAAACACCCAAAGTGAGACTTCTTTATTGCAGGAAATCGCACAGCAAAAACTTCATGGTTACACACCATGGTTGCACACGCATATAGCTGATGGTCAGTAGTTGCAGGCTCCAAGACATTCCAGAACAGTCAAAAGCTAATCACTACTACCGTGATGAGATCCCCATCAACGTAGTTTCCCCGCTGACATCTCCATGGTTCTGGAAACAAGGGAAGGTCAATACATACACGGGTTCCAAACTTGGACAAGGGAAGGGAATGATTCCTGACACTGGCTGTGTTCAGAAGACACCTTAAACCACGGCTTTAACCACAGTGAATAAGAGAAAAAGCCTTATTTGCCATGGTTAAAGCCGTGGTTTAAGGTGACTTCTGAACATGGCCACTGATTTAGACTGGGCAGCGCTTCAAAGAGAGGACACCTTCTAATAGAGAACTGTCAATACCTGAAGCTCTCCAGGCAGTTTACAAAGATTTAAACCTAAAAAACACATAATAATAACTAGTGCTGTGCCAAATATTTCTCCCACATTTTCCCCAACCATTCTCATGCGATTTGATGGGAAAGAAATTGCTTCCGAAAAGAAATTTAAAGGAGAAGACATTTTGGAGAAATTCTCACGGATTTGGTTCAGGGTTCTGGCACTTACCTTACTTATGAGACGACTATTGTACTACAACTCAAATGATCCCTGAGTATTGGCTGTGCTGGCTTTGGATGACGTGTGCCATATTGAATGGCACCAGGTTGGGAACACATGCCCTATGGTGATGCATGGAGAAAGGGACTACATCAGAGAAAATCTAAGTGGCCCTTAGCGACCCCCACAAGTCAATTCAAAAAGAAAAAGATGGACAGGATATTCATGTCCATGGGAATTAGATTAGATATGGAGGAATGATATGGCTCCAGGACCCAACATTGCAGGCTTTTAGGAAGGCCTGAAGATATGAAGCTCAATCCTATGCATGTTTGGACAGAAAAAAGTCCTACAACTGCTAGCATTTCCCAGGCAGAGGGTGGCTGGGATATGCCAGGACTTGTAGGACTTTTCTCTGTCCAAACGTGCATAGGATCGCACCCTAACTTTTTTGTTCTGGCCTTCCCCTGGTTATGTTTTATCAGACTGTTCAGGGTTGTAGCGCCAGTTGTATTGTAGGACTTGGCTTATGCAGATTTTTTTTAAAAAATGTTTGATATATATATTACTGTAGCATTTTTTATTATATGAACATTATTGTCGTAAGTTGCCTTATGAGGGCTGCTGTCCTGAAAAAGGAAAGGAAAGGAATTTCTTGTGCAAGCACTTGAGTCATTGCTGACTCCTAGAGGGACGCCTGCTTTCGCTGACGTTTTCTTGGCAGACTTTGTCGCGGGGTGGTTCGCCATTGCCTTCCCCAGTCGCAGTTACCTTTCCCCCAGCTAGCTGGGTACTCATTTTACCGAGCTCGGAAGGATGGATGGCTGAGTCGACCTGAGCCGGCCGCCTGAGAACCAGCTTCCGCTGGGATCGAACTCAGGCTGTGGGGAGAGTTTCGGCTGCAGTAACTGCCGCTTACCACTCTGCGCCACATGGGGCTTGCTGTCCTGAAAGGCAGCCTTGAAATATTTTAAATAATATATATAAGCCTGAATGAGCAGGAAAGAATGAAACTAGCTACTTTTTTTCTTCCTGTAATTTTTCCTTGTTTCCGACCTCGTCAGATGAAATCACCTTAGAAAAACTCACTGCCTACTTCAAACGCTCTGTGAACCAGATCATGGAAAACAACTTTAAAGGTAGAAATGTGCTGGAATGAATGATATTGAACGGCCCATAAGAAATACATGAGGCTGGTTCCTTCCCAGTGGCTATTAAGAACATTCTGAATGTAGCAGTGGAAGGTTCCACACTTTGGATAGCTCCTTTAGAGTTCTGGCTGAAGCCTGGGACGAATTAATCGCCCCACTGACATTGGAGCTACCAGCCTCCACTGGAATTTATATAGTCTGGAATGTATGAAACAAAGGATGAGTTTATGTCATTCCAGGACATGTCCATTCAAGGTATGGCTTTGCCTTGGCTGCCCAATTCATTCAACTATCTATCTATCTATCTATCTCCAATTGCCCTGTCTTTTTGAAATGTATCATAATAACATAGTCCCAAGACTTCTGTCTTGCAATCGACTGAACAGTGCCACCAGGTGGTCCTTCTGAAATAGTGCAACCCTATTTACTCTGTTGGCAACGGTCAAATCAGTCTATTTGTTCTCCGTTTCACTTTTTCATGTCCTCGCTCATAACTTTGACACGAATCTCCGCATTTTAGGAAAATTGACATGAAAATGTGCATTTTTAAAATATACGTAAGACACGCTCCAGCTTCTTAAGACACTGGCGTGCCGACTTTATGACTTCAATAGCAAGCCCACATCTCCAGCCCAAAGCCAGCGACTTTCCGCCACATGACTAGCGGCCTGATGAAGCGATCCGGAGATCTCGAAAGCTTGCTCACGATTTTGTGCATCTGGGGTTGGTCCTAATAAAGGCCTTTGCAGTTGGATTGAGGTTTTTTGCAGTTTTCAAATACATATTTCGGAATGTATTCTCTTCCCAAATACAAATGTTCTCTCAAAGCAAGCTTTTTTTTTTAATGCACCACAATTTGTGTTTTTTTTTTGAGACAAGACCTGTGCAAGAATCAGTTGCATTTGGCAAGTGTGTGAAAGAAAGCCAGTGGGCAGCTAAGTTCTGGTCCGCATGTTAGTCCAGGTGGGAGGTGCAGAATCATATTGGAATTCTCCAAGTATCCCTGGTCCATCCTGGGTGTGTTTTAGGGCCTTCTCCAGGGCTTAGTACCAGCAGAAGAGGCCTCGTTTTCAACCTTATCATCCACCTCTCTCACCCCTTACCTCCTGCTTTTCCTTTGCAGATGAACAACTGTATAATGAAGTAATGTGGAACAGCCAGAGCTGGTTGAACAAATTTGAGGAGATAATGCCAAAATTTACAAAGAGTAAGCCGCGCTAAATTTCTCTAAACAAAACAAAACAATCCCAAGAGGTTTCAGGATTCAGGGACTGACACCTGGGTTCTGGGGTTGAGCATTGATAAGAATCAGCCCAGATGAAACATTGAAGCTAAGGGGTGGTTTTTGTGCAGGAAAGCCAGGGTCCACCTGCCCTCCCTGCAAGGTAGGCTCTGGGCCAACCAGTTACCCAGGCTCCCACCTCCCTAGTCCCAGCCAAGATGGCTGAAGCCAGCCCTCCAGAGAATAACCACACAGCAGTCTGAACCAGTTTATTAAAACTCTAAAATAGGGTGATCATATGAAAAGGAGGACAGGGCTCCTGTATCTTTAACAGTTGCACAGAGAAGGGAATTTCAGCAGGTGTCATTTGTATACATGGAGAACCTGGTGAAATTCCCTCTTCATCACAACAGTTAAAGGTGCAGGAACTATACTAGCATGACCAATTTAAAAGAAGGCAGGGCACCTGCACCTTTAACTGTTGTGATAAAGAGTCAATTTCACCAGGTTCCCCATATATACAAATGACACCTGCTGAAATTTCCTTTTCAATACAACTGTTAAAGATACAGGAGCCCTGTCCTCCTTTTCATATGGTCACCCTATCTAAAACTAATCATGTAAGGCCTCGATTAAGCATACAACTTAAAAACACAGACACAGGAAGGCAGGGGGGCGGGAGGAAAGAAGCATGAGGTATATAGCAGCACTAAAACATTTACCTACCACAAATCACGCCCAAAGGCGACAAACTGATCCCTGGAGCAACCAGGCACTAACACTAAAACAAGAATCCTAGCTAAATCCAAGTTGTTACCTCACTTGCAAAGGAATCTTCCACAACTCACTTGCGTTCGGTTCCAGAGAAGATGGCTGGCCCCCAGTTGCTAACTCATTTATCCCTTTTGGGCCTCCCGAGACCATGACCCGTTTCGGCCAGGCTCAAGCCCCTCTCAAGCCTTCGGCCTGTCCCCCGTCCCTTCAGGAAAGAGCCTTTCCCACCAGGCCGCTTTTCCCACAGATGAAGTCAGTCAGCACCACCAATTACTCCCGGCCTTGAAGCTTCACTGATAACTACCCAGGTGCTGTTTTCTGGGAAAGCACCTGGCAAACTGGTTTTCCCCCCAGAAATGGTCCTTGAGAGCTGTTCTTGTGAACTCTCCCTGCCAAAAGGCAGCAGCAAGATCGCAGCCATCTTGGTCGGTCTTCAGGATTTTCACTGAGGGTTATCAAGACCAAACCCTTACCCTGAAATGACTCCTATCTGTCTGTTAAGGTCATTGGGTCTACATCATCCCAATGCCTGTGAGATTCAAAAGATGGGGCTTGATGATGTCATGAGGCAGGGCCTGATGACATCACTGGGTTGCCAACTCTTGAAAGTCAAAAAACTAGGTTGGGCCTGAGAAGATAGTCCAACAGCAAAGGGATAGAACTAGAAATGTATTGGCCCCAGAAAAATAAGGGGGAAATTGAAGGGACTGGGTTTTAGGGTTTTCTTGGAGAAATTCCAAAACCTCTTATCAATAATCAATGAGATACCTTTTAACAGGACTGGCCCTATCATGAGGTAGCGTGAGATAGCCACCTCAGGCAGCAGTTGCTGGGTAGTGGCAGTGAGATATTGGAGGACAGGACTGTGTGTCCCATGATAGCTTGCCTACTGCTGTAGAACAGGAGTGGGCATAAAAGATCTCCAGATGCTTTGGACCATCTCCCAGAAGCCCCTGCCAATATAGCCAATGGTCAGGAATGCTGGGAGTTGAAGTCCAAAACATCTGGAGATCTATTTTCTGCCCATCCCTGCAGTAGAAGAGGCTGTCCTCTTGCCAGAGTTAAAGTCCAGTTTGCTTCTGTATGTGGAAATGAAATGAGGGAGGGAGGCATCTTGTCCTTGCCTCAGGCAGCAAAAAGTCCTGGGTCGGCCCTGTTTTTGAAGCACTTTCCTCATCTTCGTGTGCTTTTCTTTCCAGTGAATGAGCAGCAACATGGCCAAGGCAATCCACTACTCCTTTATACAGCATATTTATATAATGGTTGGTCCTGCAGGTGCAAGTTCCATATGCAGTTATTACCACAGGCAGGCACGTGTCAGCCAACCTAGCACACCTGTGGACTTAGAAGAAGCCTTCACATGCACAGGCCTTCATAGGGAATCTGTCAGCTTTGCTTTCTCCCATGCTGGATCAGGCTTAGGGGAGTTGTAGTCCAAAATGTCGCAGAGTGCCAGGATAAAGCACTTTGGAGTTTTGACTAGTTCTGACAGAAAACTGGAGCAGATTCACCACCCCACTGACTTTGGAGCCACTAGCTTCTACTGGTGCCATACTGGAGAAACCTGGTCTAATCTAACCTAACCTCTCTATGATCTATCATATTTATATGAAGGATCACAAAAACCTGCCTATTTACTGAATAGGAGATGCTTCTCCAGTTGTCCCCCATCCTCTGAAATTAAATGGATGATGGCCAGATCAGAACACCGTTAAAAGGAGAGCTTCGGGGTGTCCGCTTAAAATTTGGTTCTGGCAAATCTAACTGCGTACTTGACAATGGAGGCGGGAACCCCTGCATTTCTAACCTCCTTTCTTTCTTTCTTCTCTATTTTTGCAGTTTATTGCAGCAATGAATGTGGTAAGTGTCCATTTGGGGAACGGATGGGTGGGGAGAGGAAGGTCCACTTAAGCAAGGGGGTGGAGCCTCAGGCTTGTGAGCCAAATCCAGCCCTCCTATCAACTTCCTTCTACCTGGCCAATGGCAGTACAGGATAGGCCGGCCCTACCATTAGGCAGTGAGGCGGTCCTCTCAGGCGGCAGATGCTGGGAGGCGGCAGCAGGGTGTTGGAGGAGGGAGCTGTATGCCAAGCAGCCTGCCCTGTGCCCCCTAATCAATGGAACTTAACTTTAGACATGACTAACTTAGATCCCATTGGTGTCAATAGGTCTACTCTAAGCATGAGTAAACTGGGATCCAAGCCCAGGAGTGGGATCTTTCTGCATTCAAAGACTGTGTCCTGCCACTGAGGTATAGTCCCTTGGGTCTCACCTGTGGGGTTTTGCCACCAGAGGCAGACTATTCAAATGCCCCCCAGCTGGCAAGGGATAATGGAAGTTGCAGTCCAACATTTCTGGAGAGTTCCAGCTTTTGGAAGGCTGGTCTAAATCTTCATGTCATAAAACGCTTCGTGCGCCGATTTCTGCATATTAACATTCTTTTAAAGGCACAGGAGCAGGCCAGGCCATTGGTAGGGATCAGTTGGCAATCTCAGTACGGCAACCCCTTTGAAACGCACAGGAAGAGGATCCTTGTTCATTTCCATGAGGTTTGCACAGGACAGTCTTCCATTGGCTCATGCCCCACCGATCCATTCTGTGTGACTGGAAGCAGACGTGACTTTAAAGACTTAACTAGCCATTAAGTCTCCCCGCCCCCCCCCATGTTTTACTCTAGAGTAATCACAGAGGGGTAGGATAAAGGGCTTTAATCCAGTGGTGTCAATACGTATTGGGTGGCATACCTTGAATTTTAATGGAGAAATAGTGATTTGTTAGCTCAAAAGTGTGCAACCTGTGGCCCTTCAGATATTTTGGCCTACAACTCCCATCAGCCTTAGCCAGCATGGTTGTTGCAATGTATCACCCACTCTGCTGCCCTAGAATCTGCCTCCTGAGGCAACCATCTTTCATTGCCCCATAGCAGGCCGGACTTCAGCCTGCCGTCTCTCCTTCAGGCCTTTCTTCCCCTCTGCTCCCAGAGAGCTTTGCTGCCCTAAACCGAACCCCACCCTCCCCTTTCCTGGTCCTCTTCTGATCAGACTCCTGCTCCACAGGTCGGATGCTTTATGTGCTCATCAACTGCTACTCATGTGAGACAAATTATTACTCATGCTACAAGGATATCCGGTGTGGAGGTGAGAGAATCCGCAGAGCAGGCCTGAGATGGGGCCATGACTCTGAGCTGGGCCACTAGGAATTGAGGCCCTCCAGGATCGAGACCTGCAGGATGAGGCCTCAAGCTGGGGGGGCTGGAAAGCGAGGCCTGGTGCCGGGCCAGACGGGTCTACAGATCCGATTTAAGGTAGCTGCCGATGAGGCCAGGAAGTGGAATAGATTTTGGTGGATTTTGCAGAAAGGAGGATACGAGTGGAAATGGATGAAGATCTGATTCTGGATTGTGCTCTGAGGTGGCACAAGTTAAGCCACGGGGTGAAGAGATACAACTTCTACCGGGTAGGCAGCGCCGCCTAATGAGCAGACTTCTCTGATACCAGCCCGCTAGCCTCCCCACAAGCCCCTGGTCATTGGTGACCTGTAGCTCTCTGGCAAGAGCGAGCTTATTGATCCATTTCAATTTTATCCCATTCTTCCCAGTGAAGGCTGGCAGCTCCAATTTCGATGGAGATGTGAATCTGCTCCTGGTTTCAGTCAGAAACAGCCAGAACTCTTAAGGAGCTCTCCAAGGTACTCAGCTTATTTTTGGAATAAGGTTCAGCACTTTGAGTAGCTCCTTTAGAATTCTGGATGGTTCTGACGGAAACGTAGAGTGGATTCACAGCCCCACCGAAATCGGAGCCACCAGCCTCCACTGATCCTTCCTTTGCAGAGCTCAGGGTGGAGTACATTGTCCAGCCCATTTTCTGTCCTCAGGCAGAGAGAGAGAGAGAGAGAGAGAGAGAGAGAGAGAGAGAGAGAGAGAGAGAGTCTTTTTACATGAGGCGTTTATTCTCCATTCGTGATTGCTTACTTACAGTAGTTTGTGGCTCATTTACATGATGTTGTCATCCTCCAGGGCCTCTCCTGTGCTTTGCAACTATTATTACTTTTTTTTCCCCTAATGAGGAAAGTCTAATCTGTTTTCTGAATGGCATTAAAGAAACCTAGAGTATTTGCGCAGTTCCAGTATACCACAGTGCCACCTAATGGTTGTATAAAAGAACATATAGAATAAAACCCTGGGGAAAAAACACGTGTAAAGGAGCTGATGTTAATCCCGCCAAGAATCCAGAAGCAGAAGCCTTGGTAAAGTGGCAGGTTAAAAGCCTGATCTAGAAAAGCCTTGAGTTTAGCCCAAGATCACCCATGTCTGGGTGAGGATTTGAATCCAGGTCTTCTCGGGTCCTAGTCCGAACACTTCACCAGAGGTGGGGAAACCCCTGGCCTGCCAGGTCTCCCCATCCTATCTGCCGAGGCCGGTCCTCCTCCCTGAAGCGCTGAAGGGTAAGATGGAAACTGGCTCAGTCAGTCCTCGCTGCAGTGGTGCACCAGGAGCACCTTGAAACAGCTGTTCCTGAAGGGGCAGCTCTACCCTCACCACTGCAGCAGCGGCAAAAAGTGTGCTCGTGTGTACGAAAAGTGTGAATACTCTGTGTGTGTGTGTGTGTGTGTGTGAGAGAGAGAGAGAGAGAGAGAGAGAGAAAGGGAGGGAGCAACAGAGAGAGGGGTCCCTGACCACTTTGAGCAATAGCACAACGGAGGTTGGTGGCTCCAGTGTCAGTGGGGCAGTGAATCCACTCCGGGTTTCAGTCAGAGCCAGCCAGAACGCCAAAGGAGCTATCCAAAGTTCTGATTGAAACCTGGAGTGGATTCACTGCCCCACTGACATGGGAGCCACCAGTCTCCACTGCTCTAGCCCCACTAATTTTGGATTGCGACACACACACACACCCCCACTGCAGGTATGTGCCCATTGACGTTTTTCCCTGAAGCCAATGTAGCCCTCAGTTTGACGCGTTTCCCCCGTGCCTGTGCTGCACTCCTTCTCCCCAGGAACCTCCGTTCGGGCCCGACCTTGTCCTCTTCCTCCTCCTCAGATGGTGAATGGCAAACCGCAGCTGATGGCCAACAGTCTGGATCCCTTTCTGGTAAAGAAGGAGGCCAACGTAAATGACACGGGCAGATATCAGTGTGAAATGCTGGATCCGGAGGGCCATCCTGCCAGCAGGCTCAACTTCCAAGTAGTAGGTGAGTGAAGTGAATGTGGGCCGGGAAATGCCTCCAGAGGCTTTACACCACTAGGGTTCAGAATCATAGAACAGTTGAGCTGGAAGGGGCCTACAAGGCCATCGAGTCCAACCCCTGCTCAATGCAGGAATCCATCTTAAAGCATCCCTGACAGATGGCTGTCCAGCTGCATCTTGAATGCCTTAGCATGGGAGAGCCCACGACCTCCCTAGATCATTGGTTCTATTGTCATACCGCTCTAACAGTCAGGAAGTTTTTCCTGATGTCCAGCCGGAATCTGGCTTCCTGTAACTTGAGCCCATGATTCCGTGTCCTGCACTCTGGGACGATCGAGAAGAGATCCTGGCCCTCCTCTGTGTGACCACCTTTCAAGTACCTTTGAAGAGTGCTATCATTACTGCCCCCCCATGTGTTCAAAGCTGTGGGGCTCTTAGCTGGCGGTACATTTGGCACACGTGAGAAAGGGGTTTACGCACATACTGATGTACGCATGTACAGCTCCTCCATGCCAAGGGGAATCCTGCCCCAGCCAGGACCTTCCCCGGGTCCAGTGCCAAAGGTAGGCATGGTGGGGCCCCTCCCCAGGCCACCCCCCGGACAAGAGCACCCTGGACTTGCTCCTCTTCACCATGGCAACCTGCTTGTTCACCTGCCTCTTGCTCTGGACCAGGTGGTGAGACGGAGGAGCAGCAGGTGCCAGGGCCTGCTTGCTCCCTGGCTCTCTGCCTGCCAAGCGAGGAAGTGGTGGCATTTGTGAGAAAAATGCCAAGGAGCTCTAGCCGCCGGTGACAACAGCAGGAAGAAGGCAGAGTGAGGAAGGGGGCCCATGGAGGGTGGGCCCTGCAAAACCTGGCATGGAGGGCCGCTCTGCAGAGCTACTGCTGATCAGACAATATTGGACTGGCTGGCTTGACCAATCAGATGTCCTGGGACAACGCAGCTTTTCCTATGTTCCTTTGCAGGAATGGGCGATTTGTGGCCCTCCAGATGTTTTGGCCTATAACGCCCCATCAGCTGGCTAGGGCTGCTGGGAGTTGTAGGCCAAAACATCTGGAGGGCCACATATTGCCCACCCCTGACATATGCTGCCTCTCAATTCAAGAAACCAAGCTGTGCAGTCTGAAGCATGTTAATTAAGAACTAGTCCCTAGCATGTGCCTTAGGATTTCAGCCTTACTCAACGTTAGCTTTAATGGATCAGTAGATTAAATCTGCATGCATTTGGTTAATTGTTTTGAAAGGTCTTTGTCTTTAGATGGCGCATGTACATGTTGCAGCAGCCAGACACCATTTCAGACGAGGCCTTCCTACCGGTGGACAAGTGAAGGCGGAATACTTCTTCTAAGATGTATATCTGTGTGTGTCTTGCCCAATTAATCAGGGGTATCTTTTTAATGGTTTCAAAAATCAATTGAAGGGTCACAGATAAATGAGATGAAATAATTCTCTTCTATCCCAAGAAAAGGAGCCCTATTTCCTACCCCAATGTCTCTTCTTAATCCCGCTCTTCTTCGTCCATCAGTGCTGCCTTCAGTCAGGAGGACCACCTGGTTCCCCCGGCCACATGCCACGATGGAAGGCCCCCTTGTCTTAGGGATCTCCTCCCGGGCGCCCCCTCCCCAAGAGGACTGGACGGTTTGGATCGTGATTGGGAGCACAGGAGCGCTGCTGTTCCTCATTGTCGTGACGTTGTGAGTCTTGGCGTTTCCCCACGATTGTAGCCATTTCCCTTCCCTGGGGGATGACTGGAGATAGGTCCACACACACACACACACACACACACCTCTGTTTCCAGGGCCTCCTTCCCCAAACGTTAAGTTTGAAAATAACACAATGCCCCAAGGCGGCCTTCCCAAGTTGGAGCCCTCGGGGTATGTTGGACCAGCAGCCCATCATCCCCAACCAGCATGACCAATGGACAGAGATGATGGGAGTTGTAGTCCAGTCCATCCAGAGGGCACCAGGTTGCAGGAGGCTGTCTTAAGCATGGGGCTACCAGCAACAGGGCATGGGTTATATGAGGGTTGTCATGTCGTGTGAACCCAGCCAGCATCACCCTCACCGGCTGGGTTCAGACGACGTGAGAACCCACCCACAGTCAGGGGTTGAATATTCAGGATGGCGCCCTTGGGTGCTGCAGCTCCTCGTGGCTTAAATAAGCCACAATATGTCATGCCAAACGAGGCATTTGTTTTATACATGAAGCAGGAAGAGATGGTACATTGGCCTGCACCACTTCAGCCTGCGCGAGAGGAATGCTTTCTTTGAATGCTTCCCCCTGTACTCCCTGCTAGGAGGAAAGCAGCACAGCTGGGGGGGGGGGGGGAGATGTTCTCACACAGCTTTCTCCCTGCTGTGCTAGTGGAGACTTTTGTTTTTACATAATGGAACGCTGAAAAATGTGACCTGCAGCCTCAGGCATCACAGCCTCCTCTTACCACCTTCATCTGCTCCAGATGTGGACCAGGCTCTAATCTATGGACGGGGAATGTGTGCTGCTCCAGATGTTGTTGGACTGCAACTCCCACCGCCCCTAGTTGGCTTAGCCAATGATGAGGGATCATGGGAATTGCAGTCCAACAACATCTGGAGGGCTCCATGTTCCCTGCTCTACTCACTAGGCAGATAGGCGCTTAACTTGCCTACCAAAAATCTTATTGCATGACAATCGCATATAAAGTCTGCACTGTTGTGCAGAGGGATGAAAAACGGGCTGGCATCAGGGTTGTTTATATACCATACTTTGGGGATTATACCTCGTTAAGTGCTGAAATTTGTCATCAGCCCACTAAAAAAGTCTTTATGCTTGTGAAAATGAATGAGTGGAGAATGCCTGGTGAGATACGAAAAAATCGGTACACAATCGTTTTAGAAAACAACAATTTTTGTTTGTAGCCTTGGTGACTCTTAGTTTGGTGTGCGACCCAGCTTCAGTCCCTTTCAACTCAGCCAAAATTAACATGTGGGGATGCACTCACTGTCCGTGCAAAGCAAAGGTAAGGCCCAGCAGGCCTTGTGTGAACCACGTGCGCCCCCTAGAACACTGGGCCTCCGTGGCAGTTGCGCAGGGGGGCTCATCGGCAGACAAGGGAATGCAGGGAGTGTTCGCTGAAGCTAAAAGGCTGGAGACCGGCTGCTCTCAACTCCGCTTCCTCCTCTGCTTCATAACCCGCTTTCTCTTATAGCTTATGTTATTATCGTCGTAAGAACGACAATGAGGATGAAGAGGAAGATGACGATGAGAGTGAGAGTAAGTCGTCAGAACTGGCGGAAATGTGAAGTCTCCATCCTCTCCCCATTTTCGGATTCTTCGCATGCCAATGCCTCCCCCGCCCACAAGCCTTCCTTCTATTGTACTTGCTAATCTAACTCATTTACGTTTATTTATTTTATAAGAACGGATAAAAACAGCGGATAGATATATACTTTCGTAGATAAAGGCTCCTCGGGTTCTGTAGGAGAGAATTAAGGCTTGAGTCAATTGCTGTTGGGTCTCCTGGTGTATTTATTGGGGAGAATTAAAGTGATGGAGAGGAAGAAACTGGGGTGTCAGGATACTCAAGGGGCAGGCTGTATGTTGGCACACACACATATACACGCGATGTTGCTATTTCTGAAGACCAGCCGTTTCAAGGAGGAGGGATCCTGCTCGAATGGAGAAGCAGCGGCTGTGGAAGGAGTGCTCAACCCATTCCCCACCGGCTGTTTCTTCATCCCAGGCCCACACCTAAGCTCAGGTTACTGAAGCAGGAAAAGCATCTTGGGTGTGCGATTTTCCACAGCTTGGGGAGATGACCGGACATAGGAAGGCAGCTGTTGAGAAAGCAGTTGTGCAGCTAGTCCCTACGCGCCGCTTCTCTGCTCAAAATGGGTCCCTCCCCAAAACTGCATCCTCCCATCCTTAGGAAAAGCAGCCGAGGATAAAGGCAGGCAGCAGCAGGGCATGGCAAACTGGAGCCAGAAGTCAGAGGAGAAACAAGGCCTTGGAGGAAAGTGGAGAGCCGTACAAACAAGACAGTGGGCCAGTTCAGAAGACACCTTAAACCCGGCTGGTTAAAGCTTTTGGTTAAGCAGCAGGGTTTAAGGCAGCCTTCCTCAGCCTGGGGCGCTCCAGATGTGTTGGACTACAACTCCCAGAATGCCCCAGCCAGCTCTGGGAGATGCAGTCCAACACATCTGGAGCGCCCCAGGTTGAGGAAGGCTGGTTTAAGGTGTCTTGTGCAATGCGTTTTGCTAAACCCTGCTCACTCACTAACCCCAGTCAGACCGTCTGCAGCAGGGTTAGCAGCTCTAACCGTGGCTTAAGGTGTTGTGTGTGACAGCACGGCTTGTGGTTAGTGCTAACCTTAGACAACCACAGTTTCGCTAACCACAGAGCTTGAAGTGTCGTCTGAACAGGCCCACAACCTGGCTATTACCCAGACCTAACCTGGAAGTACTGATAGCCAGGCCATACTGAGAGGAACCAATAGGCTACCTGAGGGGTGGAGCCGTATTGGGACCATACTTTCTCTTCTTTCTCCAATCTGCAGCCCCAAGTACTCACCACAAGGGTGGGGGCTACAGCAACAGACTAGGAGGTGCAGTTTTCTTGTCCTCACTGATAAGGCGACCCTATGGAACGGCGGACAGGGCTCCTGTATCTTAAACAGTTGCATAGAAAAAGGAATTTCAGCAGGTGTCATTTGTAGGCATGCAGCACCTGGTGAAATCCCCTCTTCCATCACAACAGTTAAAGCTGCAGGAGCTATACTAGAGTGACCAGATACAGAAGAGGGCAGGGCTCCTGCAACTTTAACTGTTGTGATGGAAGAGGGAATTTCACCAGGCGCTACATGCATACAATTGACACCTGCTGAAATCCCCTTTTCAGTACAACTGTTAAAGACACAGGAGCCCTGTCCACCTTTCCATATGGCCACCCTCTCACTGATCCCACCCACACTAGACCTCTTGGGTGTCTTGCTTGACTTCTCAGGCTCCACAAACTTCTCCAGGCTTACTGTGTTTCTTCTCCACACAAGGCCGACGGAACATGCCTCAAATCGGCCTAAGTCAATTCCACCAGGTGGAGGAAAAACAAACAAATGAACATCCACCAGTATCTGAGGCAGCGAGCAACGGTGTTTATTGGGAGAGTGAGCAGGAGATAGGTAGTGATGGGTACAACTCAGATGGTCTCCACCCCGATCTAGATTGTCTCTTAGAGAGCCACAAACGCACCCTAAGACAGCCTTCCCCAGCTTGGTTCCCTCCAGACATGTTGGACTACAGTCCCCATCATACCCAGCCAGGTCGCCCTAAGAGCATATCTGTGTTTTGAACTTTTATCCGCTTTAACCGCCATGCCTCCTCCCCCTACCTCCACCCTCACAAAGCATTCTGGGAAATGTACTTTGGTGAGGCTGGTGGGAATCCTCTATTAGGGTGCCCTAGACCGTCTCACAGAACTGCAATTCCCAGGTGTTCCAGTGGAGAAGGCAATGGCCCATTTTAAACCAGGTTTCACCTGCGGTTAGATATGCCCGAAGTTTTCACATCGCCTGAGCAGTTGCCCTAGCTGGGCCCTGATCCTTCCATAAACCCCTTGGTCTAAATTTCCCAGCAACCTTTGGTTACCAGGACACTACCCAATACCACCACCTCCTGCAAAAGTGGACACCTCCATATGCAGCTCCCTTAGGGAACTGCCCACCATCCCCTCCCCCGGTCCAAAGAATGGTTTTGAGCCCTGCATATGCACACATCCCCCTCCGTTTTGTAACACCAAGTAAAAACGAAAATAAGAATTTAAGAATGGCATGATCTGCTGAAGGTGGCACCTCCTCTTTTGACCAGCTGTAAAAAGGAGGTACGGTCCCCAACACAGATGGTGTTGCGGACTGTACACAGACGGTGTTCATCTCTCCCCCACAACCCCTTTCAAAAAACCATGAGGTCACCACTGCTGGTGCGGTACATTCAGGGCGGCCCCCGGAAATGATAGCTTCTCCTCCAGCACTGCAGGGGTTTGAGTCGGCACAATCCAAATGGGTTTCAAAGTTGGCACTTTCCTTCTGCTTGGTTCCATAAAACAAGACGGTATGTCTCAACCACGGTAGAATCTGTCCTCCCCATCCTCAACCACGGCACATCTAAACCCACGGGACAGCCGGGATGTGTGCAGAGCAGGTGTTGTCCTCACTGTTCAACCAAACCAACGTGGTCTCTTGAAGATGCTCTTTTCTTGGACCACAGCATTTCTCATCCTGCAAACGACTTCTAGTGTTGACATGAGGCAGACATGGCAGGAAGACCCGGGAAGACCCATCCGCTGAAAGTTTAATCCAAGGCAGCTTCCAGAGTTGTTAAGGATCCGGATGTAAACTGTTGGCTTCCAGCCAAGATGGCATCCAAAACTGGTGCCGTTCCAAGCCTCGGTGTAAGTGCTTCACAATGACATAAGATGTTGATGTCACGGGGGGGGGGGGGGGGGGGAACCATGTTTGATTAATCTATGGTGGCTTGTTAAGGTCAGTGATGCCCTGAACCACGATTTTATCCACCTGATTAGGCTGGCTCATTGGTTTCATCTGTCGCAAGATGGACACCTGATGGGAAAAAAACAAGAGTTTATGGGATTGGCTAGCCATACAAGAGTAGGTATGACCTTGACACAACCCAAACACGGGTGACTTAATTCTTCCAAGGGAACAAGTGGACTTGGCATTAACAGACACAAGGCCATCCGTGACGAAGCTCAACGCTGGCAATCCAAACACTGCCATTCATGCCCAGCTGGTACCCAGTGCTGCCGTGACCTTCCAGTTTATGAAGGAGAATCCTCCCCGCTTTCCTTCAGGCCTTGGGGACCCCGACGGGCTATTAGTGCCCCATCTACCATTGCTCCACCATTAGGTCTATCATGTGGTTGACACCGAGGTCAGGAGAATCAAAAAAGTCAGTGCAGAAGATGCTGCCTCCAGCAGGGCTGGTGGAGCCGAGGCCTGACGCAGAGCCTGAGGTCAAGGCCTCCAGCCAATCCACGGGGTCAAATCCGGCCCGGGTCCCGTTCCCTCGCCAGGCATCCGGGGGGGACGGGGGCATCTCCAGAGAGTCAGGGGAGAAAACAGAGGACAGCGAGTCCAGCGACGCCGACGAGGAGGAGGCCGTCGAGAGGAAATCGTAGGAGCCCGGGAAATCAAAGATGGCCGAGGTCACCAAAGGAAGCTCGCTGCTGGGGCGGGGCTTCTTTGCCGGTGATGCTTCTTGGGCGGCCAGCGGGGATGGGGCAACTCGATCGGGGGCTTCTGGGGTCAAGGCAGGTGCTTGAAGAAGGCTGCCTAGAAGAAGATGAGGAGAAGCGAGGATGAACATGGGCAAACAGGACGCCTACTGAGCCATTCCAACCCGAGCATCGTTTGAGTTGAGGCTTGCAAAGGCTGAGCCACATAACCTGCTTCTAGGCCAGGGCTTCACACTAGAACGTGTGAACTAACTATGGATTTCGGCATGTGGCCACTTGCCACTGAGTAACCAATGACTAAACCCTACTTAACTGGGTATATAGGGGTTGGGTTTCCAGGGCAGAGAATCTCATTCTGAAGCAGGCAGGAGACCCAGTTACCCCTTCTTTGTGCTTGGTAGCCGGATGTTTGCTCCTAAGCTTCTCTTTCAGCCACTCCTGGTTGAAGACTGTGCCCTGGTGGTAAGCCGGGACACTGGAGCCACGCTCTCACCTGTACACATCAGCGGTTCCTCTAAGATATCTTCAATGGATTGGCTTGGCACCAGCTGCACAAAGGGAAGGAAAGAGAACAGCAGCTGTAAAGGGACCTCTCACCCAGCTCTGGGGCAGGGCTCTTCCTGGTACGCTGCCGAGATTCAGCTATGTTTGAGGCAGAGGTAAGATGGCCCGGGAGCTTGTCCTCAGAATTTGTTTTCAAGGCAAGGCTTTAGCCCTGAAACATATGATGGTGATGGTGATGATGATAATTAACCCGTGCTGAATGCATTTCTCTCACCTCTGAGTCATCATAGCCTGACCACACATCTGAGACTAGGGGGCTGTCTTCACGGCGCTGGGTTGGTACCACCTCCCTCCGAAACCCGGGTTTTTTTGTCCCCCGGGGTGGCATCAGGTAATCCCGACACCGAGGAGGAAGCACAGAGTTTCTGGCGGCCAACCAGGTACTGGAGACTCCCCCCTTCCTGATGGAAGGCGACCAATTGCAGGTCACCTTCCACCAGCAACTACCCCTGGATTGGGTCCAGAGCAACTGCTCCCATTGAAAAAAACAGGGTAAGTCTCCAACTTTTTCAATGTGCCGCTTCGTGGGAAAGCCCCGTGGTGGCTGCGAAGTGGCGTCTACGTCATGTAACTGACGCAGCACAAACCTGCAGCCACCGCAGGGATTTCCCCGCGTATATAAGCCCCTTGGAGGCACTGAGGCAGGTTTCTAGGTCACCCTTTGTGGATTCCAGGCGCTGGGCGCTCCAGCTTTTCCACCATTTTAAGATGGTGACCACTGTGGAATTGTAACTTCATGATGATACTAAACACTATTTTGTTGGTTTGTGCTTCTGGCAGCTGTCCTGTACCTTTAACACTTGTGCGGCTGCATTCAGCAGGTGCAGTTTTCTCCTCCATGGAGGTGTGATGGGGAGGCTTCACCAGTTAAATTTTATCTTTCATGCACGCCCCCCCCCAAAAAACCCCTACTAGAACAGGGTGGGCAACTTGTGGGCATCCAGATGTTTTGGCATACAACCGCCATCATTAGGTTTGGGCCTAAAACTCCCATCATTAGTATTTTTCTGTGAACTTCTGTGAACCGCCAGAGTGCCTGGGCTATGGGGCAGTATAGAAATGAAACGAAATGAATAATTAAATAATTTGAACGAACGTCTGGCAAGCCCAGGATGGGGAGGTACTCACTTCTCACCCTTGGCTTTGTTGGCTGGACTGATGGGAGTTGTAGGTCAAAAATCTAGAAGGCTACAAGCTGCCCATCCCTGTGCTAGGGGGATGTACTGAACAGATGATTAAGATGACACCTCCCACTACAAATCCTAAAAAGTATAAGCAAAGAAGGGGAGGACACGTACATTGGCTACCTCTTTGTACAAGCTGCATGTAAAAAAAAAGATCATCGCCTATAAAGAGGAACATGTTGGGGGAAATTATATGGAAGGGGGTGGTGGGATGTCATGTGATCATACGAAGGGGGTCTTATACTGCGTCAGATCCTTGGTCCGTCTAGGCCAGCATGCCTGCTTTGACTGGTGGGGCTCTGGGGCAGAGAAAGCTCTTCCCCCATCCCCTGTTACTGGATCCTTCTTTGAAACCAGAGACCACCCCACCCCCCGGATCTCTGTTCTTCGCTTAGTGCAGCGGTTCCAACCTGTGGGTCGGGACCCCTTTGGGGGGTCGAACGACCCTTTCACAGGGGTCGCCTAAGACCATCGGAAAACACATATTTCCGATGGTTTAGGAAACTGTATTGACTGAACTATGTCATGTATCATCTTTTGTATTATTAAAGCTATTGTTATGTATTATTTTCATTAGCAAACCATCCCATGACAATGGATCGTGTAGAGAAGAACGAAAATAATTTTATGGTTGGGGGGTCACCACAACATGAGGAACTGTATTAAAGGGTCGCGGCATTAGGAAGGTTGAGAACCCCTGGCTTAGTGGGACCGAGAGACGCGAGAGCACTGAGAAGTTTGTGCAGCCAAAGGAATGGCTCTCATTCGTACAGCCTACGTTTTACGGGCAACGCGAAAGCGGTGGGAGGTGGACGGACCCACGAAGGTGTCAAGGGTGGGACGTGGTCCGTGGTGCCCCCCTCCCCCGCTTCCTGGGCCCACAATACCTGAGCCTTTTGGATGGCCTCTTGGAGCTCCTCCTCAAGGGAACGGGCTCCTGGGGCTGACTCTGGGGGGCTGGCTGTGATTTCAAGGGGCAGGTCCATGTCAGAATTAATTGGCTCACAGGAGAGAGGGCATAAAACCTAGTGGAAAGATGGAGGAAACATAAAGATGGGGGTCAGTCTAGCGGCTTCTGCCCCAGGCAAAAAACAAACAAACAAACCCATTATTAAATGTCTAGCAGTTATTTCTACCAGCCCCAATGCTGTTATCCCACTAGGACAAAAGACAACCCTTCCTAACACAGGATGGCAGAATGCTGTTTGGCCCAGCGGGCACAAATCCTGCTCTGAGCTTAGGGAGTGGGGTGATAGGCAGGGGCTTGGTTCAGGCCAGCTTTGGGGAATGTGGGAGTGGGATGGTGGAGCAACTGGGAAACTGGGATAGATTTGGGGGGGGGGGATGCCAGAGGGACAGCTGCGCAACCCAGGCAGGATCTACGCCACTGCTTTAAGAGGGTTTATAACAATAGTGACAACTGCTGGGGCCCAGGACAAACTCCATATACCATTTTTAAAATTGGTGTAGATCTGGCCGCCTGACACGCTGCTGCAATCCATTCGGACGGCCCGACCTTCCCTTGCACAGACAACGCAGCCTCGTCCCCTTGCTCCCTCCCCTCGCGCCCTTGGAGGTGAGCCCAGGCCCGCTGGCACGCTCACCAGGAAACTGTCTTCCCTGCCTGCCCGCTCCTTGGCACACTCCCTCTTGGGGGCGTAAGGCGGGGGAGCCCCCTGCTGGCTGGGGGGTGGCAGCGTGGCCCCCTTGCGGCGGTTCTTGATCCGCTTGTGCATCTCCAGCTCCACGCGGAGGTCGTGGTGCTGCTGCTGCTGCTGCTTCTGCTCCCGGTGGAGCTTCAGCGCGAGGTTCTCGGCCACCCGCTGCTTCTCCCGCAGGGCCTGGGCCTGGGCCTCCTCGTCGAGGTCGGAAGGGGCCAAGCGGGCGCTGGAGAGCGGGGCAGGCGGGGGCTTGGCCCGGGCCACTTGGTAAGGCTTGAGGCGCTCCAGCAGGGCCGGCTTGGTGCCCGAGACGGGGAGCCCCCGCTTCCGGAGCTGCTGACGGAGTTCGGAGACCTGGGAGTCAAAGCAATGGGCCACGAGTGATTAGGCAGCAAGAGATGCTATGAAATGGCCGTCCCCAAACCACTGCCTTCCCGATGTGTGGGGTACAATGCTTATTATCCCCCAGCCAGCATGGCCATTGGAGAGAATGGGAACGTTTCCCCCCCAGCACAGGCGATCCAAAGTGGAGCTGTAATGGAGGACAGGATGGGGGGCAAAGGATTAAAGCCCCCTACCACCACACCCAAGACCCCAATCCTGCTCAGGGGTCCGTTGAACCGGCTACAGATTAAAGAAAACAACGGATGTGCAACACGAAGCGACATTAGAAAGGTCTAGTTTGGTCCTAGAAACAGCAGCAGGTATTTGCAAAACACTTGACCTGGGCCACGTCTACACAGCGTTCCGAAGGCGCCCCGAAGCCCCAGAAGAGGCGGAGGAGGAGGCGTCCTTCGGCAGCGCAGGCTGCGGGCGGGCTGCTCCAGGCTCCGTTTCCCTTTAGCCAGCAGGCCCTGCGAGAGCTCCCAGCAGCGGGGCTGGATCGTGGGAGGGAAGAGAGCGGACGGGCGAGGAAAGGGGAGGGCGCCTCCCACGCCCCCGGGACCGCGCAGGGGCCTCCGCCGCCGCCCCTTTCCTCGCCCGTCCGCTCTCTTCCCTCCCACGACCCAGCCCCGCTGCTGGGAGCTCTCGCAGGGCCTGCTGCCTAAAGGGAAACGGAGCCTGGAGCAGCCCACCCGTAGTCTGTGCCGCCGAAGCACGCCTCCTCCTCCTCCGCCTCTTCTGGGGACGATTAAGGTACGTACTACACGAGCGTTTTCGGGGCGCCCTCAAGGGGCTCCGGGGCGCCTTCGGAACGCTGTGTAGACATCCCCCTGCAGACTCTGACACCATGTTCCCCAGCCTGGTGCCCTCCAGATTTGTTGGGCTGCATGCTGGCTGGGAATGATGGGAGTTGCAGTCCAACACACCCAGAGGGCACCAAGTTGGACAAGGCTGCTCTAATCGCAGAATTTCCAGCGCCTGCAGAATTCGGTATGTGCAGGGCAGGAGACAGGGTGGGGCTGTTAGAAATTCTCCTGCTCCATCTTACCGTCAGCTCTTCCAAGTTGGCAGGTAAGAGTTCCGGTTTGGGTGGCGAAGGGGAGGTCGGCGTGGCCGGAGAGGGAAGCGGGAGCGGAGGAGGCCCACTTGGTGGGGCGGGCGTCCCAGGGAAGCTCAGGACCTGCTCTGGAGCGCTGCTGTGCAAAGGAAAGAGAAAGAGATAAAAACAACAACATACAAATAAACTTTGGCCCAGACTAACCTGCCCTCATCTTGGTTGTGTTTTGACCACGAACAGAATCAAGAGACAGCATTTGCCTGCAGAGGGGAGGTGTCCTCACCTGTTGCTTACTATTTATTTATTTTTATTGCATTTGTATTCCATCTTTCCTTTAACCTAAGGGTGGGGAACCTATAGCCTGAGAACCGGTTGTGAATCTCGGCTTAGTTTTAACCACTTTTCGCTTTGGCTCCTTCCACTTCTGGTTCTGGTCACACCTACTTCTGAAATGCAGGCCGCAACAGGTCTCAGCCAAGGCAACATGGCCCTCGAGAGGAACAAGGTTCTCCACCCCTGCCCTCCAGATGTTCTGGACTACTGCTCCCATCATCCACACTGGCTGGGGCCCATGGGAGCTGGGGTCCAAAACATCTAGAGGACACCTGGTTGCCGACCCCTGGTGTAGTGGGCCTGCCACACCTCTCAGCCTAACTTACATCACAAGGTTGTTGTGAAGATAAAATGGGCGGCAGGGGGGAAGAGGAAGAGCATGATATAAATAAGCACTGAATATAAATTTCAGTGGGGCCGTGAATCCATTCTGCATTTCGCTCAGAACTAGCCAGGACCCTAAAGGAACTATCCAAGGTGCTGAACCAGAATGGCTTCACAGCCCCAGCGAAATCGGAGCCACGAACCCACCACTGTAAAGAAGCTAAAGGAATAAATACGCACCACAGCGGCTCCCCTCTAACGGAGTCTGACCACTTTGTGTGACGACGTAGGAGGACCACAACCATACCGGACTAACGCTGGTTCTGAACAGCCCAAACGTGAAGCAGCGGTTGAGGCAGGCGCAGTTCCACTGGTCAACCGCCCCGGCGAATGCTCCCCGCGCTGCACCCGTGGACCTGCCGACAGAAAGCCCTACCTGGCTGGGACGGCGTGCAGGGCTTGGACGCAGAAGGTGGCCGGTGGCGCTGACGTGGTCTGCTGCTGCTGGTTCAAGATCTGGAGCTGCAGGAACACCTGCTGTTGCTGCAGCAGGCGGGCGTAGGCGGCATCCATGGGCACGGGCGCCTGCTCCCCCTTCTGGTCTGGTGGCATGTACTGGTGGTACTTGAGTTTCTTCACTTTGGGCCTCGGCTCCTTCACCTTCTTGGGGCGTGGAGGTTTCCTGGCCTCAGAAACCTTGGGTGGGGCCTGGCCAGAGAAACGTGGGAGAGGCGCGGCTAAACGTGGGAATGGAAGCAGGAAGGCTGCGACTCTCAGAAGGAGGTGGAGCGTAGTGGTTAGAGCAGGGGGAGTCTAGAACTGGGCCAGGTTTTTTTTTCTTGACAGGGCCGAAAACAGCCACCCAGTGTTTTTTCCGTTGGGTTATTTATCCACTAAAAGAGCCCTTTTAGGCAGCTTACAAGTTCTACACTATAAAAGACGGTGATGAAGAAGAACAGTCAACGATCATTAGAACAAATTTCGTGGAATATGTCAAACCAGCAGCCAATGAAACGATTTCAAGCAGTAAAATCAAGCCTCATTAAGTCTGCTGAGGCAAACAGAACACACTTAGCTGGGCAATTAAAAGATAGCAAAAAATGAGAGCAGGCAAATCTTCATTGGAGAGGGACTTCCATCGCAAGGCTGCCACCACCATCACCACTGAAAAAGCCTTCTCTCTCCTTGCATGCTGGGAATTATAATCCAATTCATCTGGAGGGAACCAGGTTAGGGAATGCTGACAGAGGGCCTGTTCAGCCTTAAACCTTGCTGCTGAACCAAAAGCCTTAACCAGCGGGGCTTAAGGTGTCTTCTGAACAGGGCCAGTGTGGGCCTGTTCAGACAACACGCTCCACCATGGTTAGGCCACTAACCTTTCTGCAGCAAGGGGTTAGTGCACGTGTTTAAAATGTGGTTATGTAGCCACCATGGTTAGGAATGGATCACACGACCTACTAAGTCATGGTTCACATGACACGCTCAGCCATAAGGTTTAATTCAAAATGCTTAACCCTTGGGGTTTAGTGTGGTTTGAACAGGGCCATTCTCACACACACACACGGCGCTTTGGAGAGGGGCGGGGGAGTAATGGTGCCTGCTCAATGACGAGTAAGCCTGGCCCCACGAGCCTTTGCCCCAATTCAGAACAGACAGCTGGCGACCAGAGCACCTCCCAGAATTACGCCCCCAACATGTGGCCCGTACTTTTCTCTGGCGACAATGACGGAGCGCCCCCTTCCAATCCACGCCCTTTCCCACTGGGCCTAGCTCTGCCAGCGATCCATCTCTTACCTTGAGGAGTGAAATCGAGGGCTTGGCCAGGGGGCTGCCCCCTTGCAGAGGGAACTCTGCCTCAGAGGTGGAGGAGGATGACACAGGGGGCTGTGGATCTGACAGGATCGGGGGTAGGTCCAGCTGCAGGGAGGAAAAAATGGAACCCTCAGGCACCCTTCAGACATTCAGGCTGCCTAGGTGTTTAACTGGCAGGGATATACCATATTTCCTGTGTATATACCCCAGGTAGTGTGGTGTAGTGGTTAGAGTATAGGATTGGGGAGACCCAGGTTCTAGTCCCGACTGTGCCAGGAAGTTCGCTGGGTTACTCTGAGCAATCACTGATTCTCAGCCTAACCTACCTTCTCAGGGTTGTTGTGAGGATAAAATGGAGAGGGGGGGGGATTACGTACACTGCCTTGGGGTCCTTGAGAGGAATGGCAGGATAGAAATATAATAAATAAGTATAGTTCTGGACAAGAGGCAGTTGAGGAGAGGGAATGCGTGAAGCGGTGAGCCTGAATGGGAACAGCGGAAGTTGGTGATGCTGGAGGAAGAGTAGATTGGGACTAGTTACTTATCTACTGGTGGGTTTTGTTGTGTAGAACATTGAAGGAAAGCTTTATTGTGGCCTGGAAAAAGAGAGAGGAGGCTGCTAACGCCTCCCCAACCCCATCCTAAACTTGCTGGTTGTTATTACTTCTAGGCACGGCAATGTTCCAAAGTGCCCTGTAGAGGGCAGCAAACCCACATACTTTTATTTGACACACAGGCATCCTATCGATGTCGGAGAATCCATTTTGGGGGGGGTGAGGTTTGATGGGTTTCTTCAGCCTGCCCCCCCCCGACTTTGTTTTGGTTTTCGCTGCAGTGCCCAACGTGATCTGCAGTTAGTTGGACCAGTTTGTAGGTTTTCCAGGAATTTTGTGCATTTAGTGGGAGGAAGGTTCTGCAATTTGCGGAAATTTCAGAGCAACCTGCGCGAAAATTATGATCAAATTTGCACAAACTAAGCAAAGTATTGCTGAGTTTTCATAATTTGCTCAAATTCGGCAGTAATTTGCACAAATTGCCAAACCTTCCCCACCCACTCACCCACCCAAAAAATGCGCAAAAAGTTCCCAGAGTTCAGGGAATAGCCTGCATCTTGGCTCGCAGATGCAAATCAAACCATACACACCACCCAAAAAAGAACTGGATTTCCCACCAACGAACATCCCTATGCAGAAACACCAAGACCTAAGTTCAATTCCCCTCCCTGCCCCCAGGCCCCCAGTATTTACAACCCTACATGCTTTAAAGTGTGCACACTTGGGACCTAAACTGATGAATACAACTTGGGACTCAAAGAACACTCGAATTCTCCTCCTGCAACAGCAGAACACATTTTTGACAACACCATTTGTCTGCTGTGTTCCTTTGTGGACCAGGCCAACAGCCGCAGGAGTGAGAGGCCTGAGTGTCGGGCACTTGTTTTAAATATGTAACATAGAAAGAAAAGAGCATGGATGGCTAACCAGTTGCTCAGTAGGAAGAAAGCACTGCACCTCAGGAGTCATTTCTGGCCTATATGGTGTGTAAGGGCACATATTAGCCAGGCCTCCTAAAACGGTCAAAAGCCCCCATTGATCCATCTCACTGTGCTCCACAAAAAGTCAGAGGGCAACGCGAGAGACTTCTGTCGTGTCGTGTGCCCATCCCACCTTTTTCATCTTGTCCCCTCATAACGGCCATTGCCAAGTTATGCTGTCTTTTACAGATTCAGGAATTTCCTGACAATTGAGCATGTTTTAAGTATGACTGCTTTCCAGATGTTGGTGTGAATGTATTTTGGTAGGCCCAGTTTCTGAAGGTTTTCTGATGTGATGCCAGTGACTGATGTGACTAATGGAATAATTGTGACCTTTTCCTGTTGCCATAGTTCTTTGAATATTATTATTATTATTATTATTATTATTATTATTATTATTATTATTATTATTATTATTATTATTATTATCCTGGAGCCAGCCTTGTTCATTTCTCCTTTCCCCCTTCTGCTTAGTACTCCTTCATCAATGCAGGCACACAAACGCACACTATATGCAGCCGGTTGCTTACTTGAAAGGCTGTTCCTGCGGCAGAAGGATTCCCATGAGTGCTGACGGGAGACAGCGCAAAGCAGGGGGAAGAGGATGAAGATGAGCTACTGAGGTCTTCCTCGAAGTTGAAGGAATCAGGAGCAGCAGGAGTTGCATCTGGAGATGGTGTTGAGGCGGGAGGGAGCTTGGTGTTATTACAGCAGAGTGAGAAAGGGCAGCATTAACTGCTTCCCCTGACACTTTTCAGTTACGAAACGGACAAGCCAAATAGCAGAGGTGGTTTTCATTCATTCATTCATTCAATTTTTAATCTGCCAAGTAACGTTTTCCAAGTTCTCCCAGTCCAACTCTCTAGTCCCTGTTTAAACTCGCTTTGATACCTCCTGCCAGAGAATGCCAGAGCCCAAGTATTTTCCCCATAGTCCCATCAGGACTTGCTCCGCTATGAGCCTTTTTACATGGGGCAGTTAATCCACTGTATCTACATTGTTTCATCACAGAATTGAGATCCAAGAACTACACAAAGAGCGTTTCCTTTCCTGCTTTTCCACCACATAACCTTTAGGTGGCACTGTGGTATAGCAGAATAGCGCAATTACACAAATGGATATAGCATTTTCTTTCACTTTCTTTAAATAATACTGCATTTCCCCTGTTCTAAACAAACTCACCAGAAGTGCTGTTGAAAAATAGAAGTGAAACTGGAGGGTCACATTGTCGTCTAAAGAAGCTGTAAACAACTGCAAGTAGGGAATGACGAGCACACAACAAATGCTAGTGTAGAAAAGCCTTTTATCTTGCCCCTGGAAGACTCTTTCCATTCCCTGAGGTAGCTTTCCTCCTTCTGGAGCACTCCAAGCATCCTCCCTAAACCATTACCTGTCACTACATCCTTGATTCCCGGATCCAAGGGGAGGATATTTTTCTTCACCAGCTCAAGTGGCCCAGGGCGGTGTAGGATCTTCTCACTCAGGTCTTCGGCCAGACGAGCCTTTTTGTCCTGCAGCTCAGAAGGGTCCCCTGGAGACACTGGAGTGGTGAAGGAGAGGAGGACTGAGTGTTCATGGGAAGCAGAAGAACGAACATGAAGACAGTCCTGCTGGATCAGACCGGAAGTCTCTCTAGTCACTACAGGGGGTGGTGGTTAAACCTCTTCCAGTGCAAAGCCCAAAGTCCATTTCAGAAGAGCTCTTGGGGATCACATTGAAGTGGTGGGAGGGGCCAAAAGCAAAAGGGAGCAGGGGCAAAAATACCAGCATAATGACCCCATTCAGACGACACTCTAAGCCACGGCGATTAAGCATTTTGAGCTAAGCATGATTGCTTACTGTGTCGTGCGAACCATGACTTGGCATGTTGTGCGAACCATCCCTAACCATGGTGGCCACATAACCACGGTTTAAACATGCTCACTAACCATTTGCTGCAAAAGGGTTAGCAGGCTAACCATGGCCAACCATGGCTTAGTGCGCCGTCTGAACAGGCCCATTGTAACGTAAAGCTCTTACTGCCAGGAACAGTGCCATGGGAGAGGCATTTCCACCTTTTAGCATAGGAAGGAAACTGCACCAAAGTTGGGGAACCACCAGCGATCAGGGTAACAAGGTCATCTATCTATTCCAGCGCCTTGTCTCCAGCAGTAGCCAACCCGTTGTTACTGGGAGGCTCACAAACAGGGGGCAGGAGGGATATAATCATCCCCTGGCAGTTGTCCTTAACATCTGGTCATTAGAAGTTATGCTGCCTCTGAACAGGAAGGTTTCGTTTTAGGGGATGGAGCTCTCCCCCACGGATTTGTGATCCTTTTTAAAGCCCTCTAAGCCTTGAGGACCTCAACATGTCTTGCGGCAAGGACTCCAAATCCCAAGGAAGTTAACAACAGGGAGTGAGGCTTAAGTGCCGATTCATGCTATTCAGCCCACATGGAGAAGTTGGGAAATAGCTCTCCATGCATCCTCCTGAGCCCGATTCCAAAATTCTGAGCCCGCCCAAATTTTCAGAAAAAAAGGCTTGGTTTGCAGAAGGAAAGGAAAGGAACCTCTCGTGCAAGCACTTGAGTCATTGCTGACTCCTAGAGGGACGCCTGCTTTCGCTGACGTTTTCTTGGCAGACTTTGTAACGGGGTGGTTTGCCATTGCCTTCCCCAGTCGCAGTTCCCTTTCCCCCAGCTAGCTGGGTACTCATTTTACCGACCTTGGAAGGATGGAAGGCTGAGTCAACCTGAGCAGGCTGCCTGAGAACCAGCTTCCGCTGGGATCGAACTCAGGCCGTGGGGAGAGTTTTGGCTGCAGTAACTGCCGCTTACCACTCTGTGCCACCCAATTGCAAATCAAGCCAAGGTGTACTCATCCCTCACTAAGTGCAGAGTACCAAGGCAGGAGGGATATTAGGGGGGTTGGACCAAGCATTTCATCATCACTTGTGGGTTGTACTGTTAGTTGTGGGCTAACAGTGCAACCTTCCCATCCGCTTTCCCCATTGGGGGCGCAGGATACAGAAAAGCCCAGATTGCCTCCCCATTCTCGGGCTGCAAAGCAGGAGGCACCGTCTGCACTCTTCTGGAGATGGCCAGCAAAATCCTGTAAACATTTGGGAGCAGGGAACTTACTTTCATAAAAATTAGTAGCTTGCTTTTATTTCTTACTCTCTCCAACCCCCCCTTTTTTTTTTACACTCAGCATTGTCACTCCAAGTGATCTCCAAGGCTATGTCTCCCTGCAATGTCTTTCCCGCAGTGACAAAAAAAAAAAGTTTTAAAATAGTTTAAAAAGGGGGAGGGGACACTTCTGTTACTAACATTTGTGAAAATAAGTCTCATCCCCGCTCAAAGTTTTAAAAGTTTCACCACCAATCCTGAATATTGTGGGGTTCTTTTCCCTTCACCCCACTTTTGATCCTGAACCTATCCCTGTGATTCTGCCAAAAAAAGTTCCCCCCAGAGTTCTTAGCACAGCCCTAGATGCAGGGGCCCAGGACACCTGGCTTTGGGGGGAAGGAAGCGTGAATTAAAAGACTAAAGTTGGGGTCTGACAGTCTGGACTCCTGGCTTCTCTAAATGATGAATGGGTGAAATGAGGTTAAGCAAGAGACCCTCAATATCTTGGGTTTTATATCAGTACTTTTGGGCACATGTCTTCCTTCAAGTAGATGATACAGGATTGGCAACGATGAATAGGACACAGGCAGAAGTTACTCCCTACCTTCTGGAAGCTGACCCTTCGCAGGGCCAGTCTTATGGGGCCGGGGCAAAACTTTCAGCTTTGCGATCTCATTGGCCTGCAGAGAAGCAGAGGGAAGCGCAACATTAGCGACAGGCCCGGCCAGCCACTGCCCCCGGATGCCCGGAGTATAACAAGCAGGGCCAACGCTCCCAAGCCTTGAACCAAGATCGTCGGATGGCTAAAAGCCAGAACCCCCGCCACATCGGCTTCTTCCTGATCTGTCCAGAGCCCCTGCCCACCCACCACCACGACCCAACCATGGCGTTTTGGCAGCTGCAGTCCAGATGGGCCATTATCACGTTTCCACCAGCGAGGGCGAGAGAACTTCGTAGCCCAGAATGTGCCACTGCAAATGTTGTTAATGTGCCACAGTAAACAAGAGGGGGCCATTTAAAAATTAAATCTGTGTTCTGCTCAGTTTAGCAGCGACTGCATGCAGACAATTATATTCCGGCTTAATAAGCTGAAATATGTCTGACTGCGCACGCTGTACCTTCACATGAATGGGTGAACAAACCTGCAAGTCTTCCATTAACTATCATTTCGCTTTTCATCCAAACTAGAAAACCATGATTAACAGCTTCAGAATAAGCCAGGATATTAAGCCATGATTTGAAGCTGGCTTAATATTCTGGCTTGTTCTGAAGTACTTACCCGTAGCTTCCCTGATTGGATGCTGGTATAATGGGGCCAGGGTTTGCAGGGACACAGCTCTGGTGGGGTTTTTTTAATTAGTAGAGATGCTGATATCATCTTCCTATCCCCCACGTTTCTCTCTTCTCTCTGACCTTAGCTGCAATCCTCCCAGTAGCTGGGGAAAAGGAATTTTCCCGGCAACGATATACTTTTCTCTGTTGCAATGCAACGAATTTTGGGGCGGCTTGATTTTTGAACGGAGAATTAAGACCCATTAGCTTTACAAAAGACTTGCTCTTGGATGAGATTTAAAAAAAAAACCTGGTTTGTTGATATGGATCAACTCAGTTGCCTGTATTTTTGGACTCTGCTTGGGGCATGGCTATAGGACTATCATGATGCTTCAAAATTCATCAGTAATACCACTTCAGGAAACTGTAGTTAATGGAAAACTTTCTGGCTCGCTTGCTCCCATGAAGAGGGGAGAACTGAAGGGGCTGTGTGCACAGGCAACAAGCTCATTCATCACCCAGCTTATTAAGGCAAGACAGCTACCAACCCTGAAGTCTAAAAGGACAGCTATCCTGACTAGTAACGTGGGGCTTAGTGGTGGAGTGCATGCTTTGCATGGGAGAGGCCCTGGGTTCAGTCCCATCATCATCATCATCATCATCATCATCATCATCATCATAATTCTTACCCGCCTCTCCCTCTGGATCGAGGCGGGGACCAACATAGAATACAAAAATATTATAAAATACATAAAACGGATTAAAACCTAGAAAACTAATACATTATTAAAATAACAGCCAGACATCTTAAAATTCGACTGGGTAGGCCTGCCGGAAGAGATCAGTCTTTACAGCTTTTTTATATTCAGAAACACTGTTGAGTTGACGAATCCCTCCCGGCAGGTGATTCCACAGTCTGGGAGCAGCAGAAGAGAAGGTCCTCTGGGTAATGGTTATTAGCCTAGTTTTCTCTGACTGAAGTAAATCCTTCCCAGAGGACCTGAGGACCTGGGACCTCCGGGAGAAGGTCCCAGAGGACCTTCTCCCGGATTGTACGGGAGAAGGCGATCCCGCAGGTAACCTGGACCCAAACCATTTAGGGCTTTAAAGGTGATAACCAACACTTTATACTTTGCCTGGAGACCAATTGGCAGCCAGTGAATTTGCATTTCCAGTTAAAAGGATCATGGGTAGCAGAACAGAGAGAGAGAGAGATTTCCCTAACTTAAGACTTTAGAGAACTACCATCAGTCAGAGTGTCAGTATGGAAGCAGGACTGAAGGGCTGCCTTCTCCAGTATGACCCAGCCCTGTGTTCAGATTTTCCGGGGAGACTCACCACCATCCCAATCAACATTATTGAATGGTGAGAGAGGGGCGGGGCTATAGAAGCTCATATACATGCCTGGTGAGCCAGCAGTCAGTAGTGGTGGCTGGTGAAAACCCAGCTCACATGTGACTGGAATCCCTAGATCCCATTTATACTCACCCGGTTCTGGCCCTGTGTCCCGTTGGGCTGCGTGAAAGTTGCAAGAGGTTTGTTGAGTGCTGGAGGATCAATAAAGGGAGATACGTTAGCGTCACCAACAGAGGAAATTTTCCGTCTTCCGTTAATATGTCCTTTTCTCCTTTGGGGACATCTTTAAGATAACCCAGCACTTCCAGAGAAGGAACCAACTGGCATTTACACAAAGAGGTGGCTTTCTGCCAATCCAAACAGGATTTTATCGCCCCAAAGGGATGGGGAGATTTGGGTTAGAATTCCGGCTGACTCCTGGATCAACCAATGGTTTCAATACGTCACTGACCTTCTCAGTACCCTGTGCTATCAAATGGGGGTAATGTTATTCAAGGCTGCCTACATTCTGCAGGGCCACAATTTCATCCCAGGTGTGTGTGTGTGTGTGTGTGTGTGTGTGTGTGTGTGTGTCATTTGGTATCTGGCACAAAATTCGCCACTTTGGAGTTCTAAGCTCATTTTTTTAAAAAATGTATCTATCCAAGTTTCTAGCCCTCATGATGATGGAGGAGACTGAGGCAGCCTCTCCTATTTGTATTGTTACACAAATAAAAGCAAACATTAAAGTAACAGCTTTTCACTGAAACATGCATAGACTAATCCAGCCTTTCCCAGCCTGGTGTCTTCCAGATGTGTTGGGAGTTGTAGGCCAACATATCTGGGAGCAGTAGTCCAGCACATCTGGAAGGAAGCCGGTTCGGAAAAGGTGTCTAAACGTTCTCCTTATCATATGAGGAGCCCTGTTTTCCATTTCACACAAATGCACTCACGCCCCCAGGCAGGGCTGGCGTCAAGGGTAGGCGTGGTCGGGCTTCTGCCAAGGGATCACATCCTGGCAGGGGCCCACTGACAAGAGACCCTGGACTTGCTCCTCCTCTTCTTCATCACTGTGAACTGCTTGTTTACCTGCCTCTCACTCGGCCAGACAACGGTAGTGAGGAGGAGGAGGAGGAGCAGATGTGACTTCCTGCTTGCTCATTGGCTCTCTGCCTGTCAACCAAGCACATGGCAGCAATGATGAGAGAGAGGAGGAGGAGCAATAGTAACTGGTGACAATTGCAATGAGAAGGTGGAATCATTGAGGGAGGGGCCCCATGGAAAGTGTCTCCAAAACCTGGACCGGAATTGCCACCAGGCAGGGTGGCCGCCATTTTCCTTTCCAAATCCCTGTGCCTGCCACAGCTGCATGGCCTGCAAAAATTCAACAGGTCCCCTTCCCCATCACGGCAGGAAAAGTATCCGCTGTTGATGCGGGCCTCTTTGTCTCTTACTGGTGGGGCGTTTTTAAATAGGGGCCAATTTTACTTCCTGGTAGGGAGGCCAGTTGCTTTCCTCTGGCCTCCAGCCCTCTCCTGCCTTGGTCCTGGCGTCCTCTTTGCCATGTGATCCCCTTTACTTTTCGGGGGGACTCACCTGGAATTAAGTGGCGTTCGGAGAGTTGCTCTTGGGACCGCCGGTGTTGCATTCGCAGCTGCAGTACTGCAGAGAGGCAATTATTCAAGGTATGAATAACAGGAATGGGTTGATTTGAATCGCCCGATTGACGCAAGAAGAAAGGGGGGAAAGGAGTGAACACTTAAATTCCAAAAACATAATCATAAAAGCTATTTACATTTTAAAAAAAAAAAAACCACAACAATATAAACAGTAGAGGGATTGGTATATAATTTGAGATTAGCAATGTTGACACGGTTTGTAGTTATTTGGTTTGGAATGACAAATTTGGCTCATTAAAGGCAAACATTAAACTGGCAAATAAAAGCAAGCTAATAAAAACGTGTTAACTAAGGCAGCTATCCTAACCCCTTTGGAGAGCTGCCAGAGGGGAATCAGGGTACAGTGGGGGGGGGGCTTTCTGCCAGCGGGGGGAAGGGGCTCTCATTCCCAGAGGCCACGCTGACACACACTGAAGCTCCACCAGCAGAAATCCGCTGCTGGCAGGGCTCCTGCCGACACAGGCTATCAAACATGTTGTTCCAGGGTCAGGACAGGGTCAGATCTGGATCTACTGGATCCAAAGGCCCTCCATTCTCCAGGTCCATGAAGCTGATGTTGCTCGTTTCCCCACCCCCACCCCCGCCCATTCATTTCAATGGTGGAGGAGGGGAGGATTCCAGCGAAACAATTTCCACCAGCTAAAAACCTGTTAAAGATTCTCCCACTTTCCGAATTTGATTTCAAACTGCAAACCAGCAAGGGACAAGATGGCCTCTGTTCAGGATTCCCAACCATTGACTGTACACACTCAGTCCAGCAACTAATTGAAATAATGAATCCTACTTTGCTTCACTTTTGTCAGCTTTTATGTATCTATACATGCTGCGTTACAGGGGACACATGGTGCCTTGCACAGTCACACAGTCACACAGGCTAAAACAGAAAGATCCTTTGCCCCAAGGAGCCTACAATCAAAAACAGAGAGAAGGAGGGAGGAAAAGCGGGACAATACAGGATGCGGGCTTGCTTACAGTTGGGACTAAAGAGATAAGTCGAAGGGGCATTTTGAGCAGGGATCTGAAGGAAGGGGGAGAGGTGACATCACATTTGAACTCAATCCAATTACGGAAGCCATTAAACCCAGTGCTATCTGCAGTGCGTTGAAAGGTGCTGAACAGAATGGAGTAGATATTTTGATTGAGGAAATAGCGGATGCTACCACCTGAGGCTTTTATAGCGCCATCGCTGAGCCTCATTCACGGAAGTTTATGGGAGGGCTCAGATGACAATGGCTGGGTTCACACAACATGCTAACCCACACAGTGTGGGTTATTGAACTGTGGGTTATTGTGTCATCTGAATGCAGCAGGGCTGCTTGTTAACTATGCGATGTGGCCCTTTAACCACCCTGAACAGCCCAACAAGAACCTGTGGGTTCTCAAGACGGCTTGTTTGAGAAAAAATAAACCACACTACATAGTTAACAAGCCATCCTGTGGAAAACGCACTGCGTTCAGACAACACAACAACCCACCCTGCAGAAAACACGCTGCGTTCAGACAACATGATCTCCCATGGTTGGTTAGTGTGTTGTGTGAACCCATTGAATGCCTTCTACTCATGACTCCCCTGTATTTTCTTACAGCTTCTTCCATCTTTTTCCTTAGCACAGAGAATTTGTTAAGGAGAAAAAGATGGAACAGCCACACAATGTCTTCTGACGACGGGTGCTCGGAGCCCTCCATCTGGAAGCACCCAGCTTGAAGAAATCAAGAGAAACTGTACTACAGAGAACAAGCTATTCAGTGATCCAGGCGGCATCCATTTTTGCAACACTGTGAGACAAGGCAACACAATGTCTCTTTCACGATTTGCTGCCATTTTGGCATTGCTGTTCAGTAAAATAAACTAGGAATATAGAAACAACATCAATTGTCAACAACAAACGGATTTAGCTTTCGCCAATGACTATCCAATGATACAACGGAATTGAAGAAGTAAATTTGACAAGCTGGAGCAAAAACCTCACATAATTGGTCTGGAAATTAATCTCTCAATAGTTAAATGAGTTTTGCCCAGTAGATATTGTTAAAATCAGTGGAGAAGAAATTGGGACTGGCATCTACTTTGGTCAATGAATAACTAAAACCAACCCTTTTGAAGGTGAATACACAGGCCAGTTTTAATTGAATAAAGTCATCTTGACTTGACAATGAACTGCCCAAAGGAGAACTTTACAGCTCAGCAGTGAATTCTGCAATAATCTATGGTGTGTGGAGTGTAAGTTGGCAACATTAGATGAAGAAAAATTAGCTGATAACTAAAGGGCTGTGGAATGATATATGCAAAAAAAAACTTTCTTTGTGACCGCATGCAAACTGAAGAAATATGGCAGTTCGTGGGCATAATAGCTGTGATACAGGCCATCTATGATACCACTACAGATGAGCTAGCCTTGCGCTCCACTGGCAAGACAACAGGTGGACTTCCCGCCTTACAGACTGGATTCCCAGGGATCAAGTGCATACCACTGGCAGACCTAAAATGTGCCGAGCTGATCCAATGACGGAACCCTTTGGTCCCCAATGGAAAACAACATGCTTGAGATAAAATGGAATGGTGCGCCTTTGGCTTGCACTCATGGAGGAAAAGACTCAGTACAGTCATACTGTGGGCTCATCTACACCATGCAGGATATTGCACTATGAAAGTGGTATGAAAGCAGTATATAAAAGGCACGAGCCACACCAAGCAGGATATTGCGGTATGAAAGCGGTCTATGGTATGCGTCAATGGGCCCCAACAGTTGTCAGTGCGCTTCAATACCGCCATAAAGCAGTAGTGTGGCTCCTGCCTTTTACATACCGCTTTCATACCGCTCTCATAGTGCAATATCTTGCTTGGTGTAGATGAGGCTATACTTAACACAGATGGCTCCGATTTTGGCAACAACCAGAGCAAATGTTAACTTTCTTGGCTAACTCAGCATCTTTGCCTCCCAGTTACGAGTAGATTTACTCATCATCATAGGAAACCTCAAGTTCTCCACTACTTGGGCTCTCCATTTGAATCTAATGTCCATATGCAAAAGGCACTCAAATGAACAATGTGGGAAAACCTCAACTATACCACTTCCACAAACAGGCATACAACTTTCTAGACTGGTCTTCTAATAGCAGTCTTCTAAAAAATAATAATGTGGCCATTGTTTTGAGTCTTAACACTGTATGCGGAAGTTCTAATTGCAAGACATCGAATCAAAGGGCACCCAGAGCAACATTTAAGTCACATCTGCACAACCAACTGGTTTAATTGTCATTCTCTCCCCACCCCCCTCACACACACAAACACATACATACACAGAGAGGAATTATAGGAACTGTAGTTTTGTTAGGATGCTAAGAATTCTCTGTAAGAAGTTCCTGGCATCACAAGAAAATGAGCAGGGTTGGGAGTCTTCTTGGCACCTTCTAGAGTGATATCTCATGCATTAAACTCCAATTAATCCAACTGCTAATCATTCCTCCACCCAGAATCCTTGGAATGTTCATGGTTCAAGGCAGTCAGGAAGTTGAAACTTCCCTTGCAGAATTCCCAGCAGCACACAAAACTACAGTCCCCACAATTCCCTGACAAGAAGAAGGGGAAGCCATTACAGTTGCACGAATTTATGTTTCTAATATAGAGATCCCTACAACTGGCGCCACTTCCCTGTGGCTCCTCCAGTCTGACCACCGAATCTGGAATGAAAAGGGGATCAGTTCCACGGGAGCTAGCACAGAGAGCCTGATTCACCAGCGCTCACCACATCACTAGCGCAGGGACACTGCTGGAAAGTAAGACGATAAGAGTTGGCAAGGCAGCAACATCCCAGCTGCACGGGAAACCTAAATTAGTCTTGCTATCCTGCTTTGAAATCAAAAGCACTGCGAGGGCTCTTCATATCCGTGCAGCAATCCAAATACTGCTCCCCTGGGACAATGCCTGGGAAGGATAACCTTGACCAAGGAAGAGCACCAAATGGGTACAGTTGGGGTGTGGGGGGTTGAGCCGCCGGCACCCCTGCCTCACCCCGCCATCAAACTGCAAGCACGTCATATCTTTGGAGGGTGGGACTGCTCCAAGCGTTTCTATTCCTGTGCCCCCTTCGCTCCTGTCTGCCTGGGCATTTGTCCCGTTGTCAGCAGCAGCTGAGGTGACGCCACCAGCTATTTATTTAAAAGGCTGGAAACACAAGATGCCCCCTAACTCCCAGGCCAGAGGCTGCAAGAACTGCTCAGGGAGAACCCACTGTCTCTGAAACATGAGTGCCGCCCCCCTCACACATCACACAGGGGCACGCAAGCGTTTTGCCACTTTGGAGAACTGTGGCAGCCAATTTCAGCTCCTCAATACAAGTGCCTGCTACAACACTGACATCTTTGCCACGCTCATACGTGCCATTCTCAGAATGGTTCACAAAGTAACAATTTGCCTTTTAACCAAACAACTGATTGGACTTAAATTCTTGCATCAGAACCACACTGCAAGTGTCTTTCTGACAGGGAATGCAATCATTTACAATTTAATTTTTAAAAACCATCATTCATTATGGCTGTAATCCTATAGGTGCCTAAGTGGAAGTAACCCACATTTAACAAAGTGGGAGCTACTTTTGAGTAGATATGCATAGGATTGTATTATATGAGAAGGAAAGGCCATCTTTAATTTTGTCATTAGCTAATATAGTCACATGCTAGAACCAACATAGCCACATGCACACAAACACATGTGCCCTTAATTCTCACTCTAACTGATCGAAATGGTCCTTTGTTGATTAAAAATGCCCCCTACTAAAGGTTTGATGAACAAAATACATTAAAACAATGCTGGTTTACACACGCACATAATAAAACATTTTACAAACCCAGTCTATGCCTTAAAGAAAGAAAAAATCTGTGGAGAAGTTCTTGGGGTGTTTCGCCACAGGAGAGAGGCATGTGAGGTTTAGAATGGCACCACAGGAGCCATTGAGGAATACCTGTTATGTTGTGAGCAGATGGGCTGTTTACTCGGCTGGGCCTGAACAAAATGGCTGCTGGATACCAGGGTTAGGTTATGAAGTTCTGCTGGCCAAAAAAACTGGCCACTGTTTCTAAAAGGAAAGTGGTTCTTACAATTGACTGAAAGGACATTGAGTTGACATTGGCCCTGTTCAGAAGACACCTTAAACCACGGCAAATAAGGCAAAAAGCCTTATTCACAGTGGTTAAAGCCATGGTTTAGGGTGTCTTCTGAACAGGGCAGATGACTGAAGTGGGCGTATTCTGGCACTTCAGCTTTGGAAAGAGCATTTGCTCAAACCTTCTTGAGCCATTTTTCTTACCCCCATGAGAAAGAGAGAGGAAACATACAAACAGTCACTTTAGAACTACTGTGTTTCTCTTGCCCAGGCTGGCCAAGCAAGTTGTAAAGTTGCAAACTGCTGGTCTGGTATGCTGCAGGAGGCAGTGAAAGGAACCTTACATTCACTTAAAAATAAAGTAAAAAAAGTCTCAGAATTTGAAGGCACCCCTGAGATTTAGAGAACCACAAGAAACAGGGTTAGCCCTCTCCCTGTTCTTCCAGGGCTGCCTGAGCCTTCCCAGTCTACAGAAAAAGGCATATTTTTGGACAGTCCCCAGTACTGAACTCTGGACATGTTTAGAGGTCCAACGTCATTTTTGAAAATTAGAAATGGTAGGTCTCTCCACCCCCAGCAAAAGCCCAAACTTATACGACCAAACACTCAAAGACTAAAGGGCTAATCATACATATCTGTGCTGACCTTATCCCCTCCCCACAATAATCTTGAGATCTACCTATTGTACTGGCTCTCCCATTTATCTGTATCCTACTGCAGGAGTAAACAGATGTTTACCTAAACCATCAAAATATTTAAAAAATCATGATCAGACTCCATTTCAGGTGGACAATAGACTGAAGAGGAGATTCACCACTTTCCTGGCAATTTCCACTCTGCACGTCATTAAAAATAATGAGCTGGGGTTGGGGGGGTTGATGTCATTTTCACTTTCTGATTTAGATATTAACATTTATATGGCTATCATTATGCACAGCACCTGTGTAAGCAGTAGGTTTGCCTCAAGAATGTAATCATCAGCATTAACTTCCTATAGTGTTTTTACTCTGCATTCAGTTTTACAGTAACTCTAACATATTATTATTTGTCTTTATTATTTATTTCATTTCTATATTGCCTTATAGCTGAAGCTCTCTGGGCAGTTTTACAACAGTTCATAAAATAATAAAGTACAACATAAAATACAACATAGAACACAGCATAAAAATTACATATGCAAAATTTAAAACAATTTAGGCAGCTAAAAACAGTTTCAATAAAATATTAGACCTGCTTAGATGACTGGCTTCAATGCCCCATCACATACCACTAAATGTTATTAAATGCCTGGGAGTAGAGGCCAGTCTTAACCTGGTGCCAAAAAGATGACAGTGTTGGTGCCAGGTGGGCCTGAGTGGGGAGCTCATTCCATTGTCAAGGGGCCACCACTGAGAAGGCCCCCTCCCACACTCCGAGCCTCCCTCCCTCATATCATGACTTGGGCCATTAAGGTTCTGATGGAGTGCTGAAGGGGTTAATTTCTTTAATTAAAAAAGATTTATCTGGAGGGAACCCACACCCTCTAACCTGTAGGGCCTGCCCTTAAACTAGTCATGTTCTAGTGGTGTGTGTGTGCATGATTAACTGTGGTTACTAAGCGGTGTGGGAAAAGCACTCCACACATGCCTAGAGAAACTAAAGGCAAGACCTGTCATTGAAAACCTGGTTCTAATTAATTGATGGTGAACAGGGCCTGTATTGTTGCTTCACACAGTATAGAAAATTCAGATGTGTGCAGTAAAGTTTTTCCCGTGCTGGCTGACAGTGGCCCTACTAGGATGAAGCATCACAGAGGTGGCACCAGGCCCTCTGTGCTACCTGGTGGCACTGGACCTATCTTAAAGGATGCAGAGTAGGAGACAAGATGGATCTGATCCTTCAGGAACAATCCACCAGGAGTCTCCTGTGACGGTCAGGAAACCAGCCCCCCCCCACACACCTTTAGCACCCTGCTGAGCCTGCCCCAAATTCAAAATAAACAAATATATGCCCATTTCCTCCAATTTTTTTCCATTTGCTTCATTTGATTTAATTCTTGCTTCTTCATTTATTTATTTATTTATTACATTTCTATACCACCCAATAGCTGAAGCTCTCTGGGCAGTTCACAAAAATTAAAATCATAGTAAAACAATCAACAGGTTAAAAGCACAAATACACAATACAATATAAAAAGCACAACCAGAATAAAAACCACGCAGGAAAATTGATATAATTGATTGATTATTATTGATTATTATTATTATTATTATTATTATTTAATTATATCTTGCATTACAATTCTTAGGAATTTTCAAGGTATCTCACATCTATAAAACAATATTAAAAATCACCTCAAAACCTGCGGTGTAAACCGCAAACACAGCAATCAACAAGTAAAACAACAGATACAATAAATGGGCAGGATTTATACATGCAAAGTCTAGACAAACAACCTCACGAAGAAACCTCAAATAGTACTAAAAGTTGACAACCTTGTGAGATGTGTGCAAAACAGTAAAACAAAACAACAAAAAACCTAAAACCTAAACCCTAAACCAAAACCCACGTCACTCTCAGATCCCAACTTACCGGAGCGGAACTTGCTTCTGATCAGCATGGATCGTTCAGAAGCCAGGAGTGTCATCTTTGGGGTCCGTGCAGCTACAAGCCCTAATCTGTGGCAGGCCCCAAAGATATTCAGCAAGGTAGGGGCAATGGGAACAAAGAGACGAGCGTAAGTAGAGGACAGAGAAGGATCTCAAAGAAGGATGCTGCTCTCAGAGAATCCAGCAGGCTGTTCTTTCCAGCAGGTCTTCCTTTCATGCGCCTGGGCAGCCAGTGTGGGACAGAAGCAGGATTGCTGGGCCTGGGCCTCAAATCCCCACTCAGCCAGGGAGTTCTTAGGGCCTATGACTTAGGGTGACCCTGGGCCTGTCACTTTCTCTCACCCTCACCTGTTACTGTAAACAGCCCTGGGAATTTTGACCTGGGGGGCAGTATAGGCCACCTCCGCAGAGGGAAGAGCCCTGAGTTCCCAGGAGGAAAGGCAAGATTAATGCAAGGATGGATAAAAAAATCTGCCTCACTGGGTTGTTGCAAAGATACAACTTGTGGGGGGGGGGGGCAAAGGGGAGGAGAGGAGAATGCATGTCACCCTGAGTCCCTTGCAGGGCAGGCTGGGCAAACTAACCATTTAACAGCTCTGCAGCTCGCAGAAATGCATCAGGTGGAGAAGTGATTCCTGACTTCGACGTCAACTGAAGGACACTGCTTCACCTGTGGAGTTTCTGCCCTGTTCCAAGGCACAGCAGCCCCACGGAAGGGATAGTGGTGGCAACACTCCTTTTTTAATCACAGGCCCCAACTATGCCGGCCTTCCCCAACCTGGCACCCTCCAGGTGTGCTAGACTACATCTCCCATCAGCCATGGCTGATGGGGACTGTAGTCCAGCACACCTGGGAGGCTCCAGGTTGAGGAAGGCTGCGCTGCACCCTCCTCCGGGAGAGGCCAGGAGTCTGGACTCCACTCCAGTCTGCCCCGGAGACCCCAGACCCCCTTCAGGGAACCCAGGAGTCCGGGCTGGTTTACGCGAAGCTGCCCCTGCCGCAAGGACCCAGGCGTCCGGGCTGGCTCACCGGAATGGTCGAGAGAGCGCCGTCGTGCTCTTGCTGCTGCTGCCGCCGCCGCTTGGCTTGGGGGCGCGCTGGGGATCGTCCGCCCCCGACGGCGTCTGTGGCAGGGTCTGCCGGCGGCCACTCCGGGGGAGGAGGGGGGCGGCGGCGGTGCGCTTCTCCTTTTCCTCGCTGCCCAGGTGAGGATGGCAGCGGCGGGACAGGCGAGCGCAGGGAGCTCCGCGGAGGGTTGGGCCGAGGGCTCTGGCCCCCGCCCGGGGGTCCGACGCCACCGTGCCCCCCTCCCCGGCCCCGGGCAGCTGGGATGTCCCTGGGCCTCCTCGGCCATGCTCCCCCGCCCCTCCCTCGCCGCCGGTGCCACCTGCCGCGACACCCGACACCCGGAACGCGCTGCTGGCTCAGCAGGACAGCCCCTCCGCCCCACTCCCCAAATCCTCCTCGCCCAAGAACCCGGCGCCCCGCCTCCTTCGGCTGGCCCGCCACCACGAGCCGCCACTCCCGGCCCACGGAACCCACGAGTCCCGGCTGCCTCCCCAGCTGATCTTGCTTTGAGGGGACCCAGGAGTCCTGGCGACTTCCCAGCAGCCACCTATACCACAACTCTCCCAGAGAACCCAGGAGTCCTGGCTCCCAGCCTTCACCTGCTCCTCCTTTCCCAAGGTACCCAGGAGCTCTGGCTTCCATCCTTGCTTCCCCAAATTTCTTTTCCAAGAATCCCAAGACTTCTGACTCCCATCCTCCCCCTACATCTTCCCCAAGGAACCCAGGTGTCCTGGCCCCCAGCAACTCATATTCTCTTGCTAAGCTCCATTCCTCCCCTAAGGGACCCAGGAGTCCTGGCTCCCAGCATTCCCTAGTGTCCCCCATTCCCTTTCCAGGGAACCAAACGCCATCGCTCTAAACATCCCTGGGTTCACTTACTAGACTCCTCTCCCAGCCCTACTTTCCTTGCTGCTGCAGGGAGCAGAGCGATGACCTTAAAGGAAGCTGGGAGGCCAGGCTTTCGGTTATTGTTTTCAACCTATCTCTCCTATCAAGGGACCCAGGAAGGATCATGGCTCCCTTTTCCCCAGAACACCTTTCCAGAGTGCCCAGGTGCCCAACTCCACCTTTTGTACTCCATTGCCCTTTCAGAGAATTCAGGAGTCCTGACTGTCTTTGAAGGCATCCTTTGACCAGTTTTGAGTGAGGTTGGATGTACCCATTATACGTGAAAGGCCTGCCTCATGCAATCTGAAATTCCTCTGTGGAAGCCTCCTCTGTGTAGAAATCTATCAGTAACTAAGGGGCTAATGTGCTATTACAGTGAAGCTCATATTATAGTTTAATTGCATGATTTGGCATCAGGGTCCCTTCCAGATGCTCTCTGCACTACCAATCGAAAGGCATTGTGCAACTATTCCATCTTTTTCCTCCTTAGCAGATCTTTTAGTGAGTTAGAAAAGAGACAGAAGAAGCAGTGGAAAAACACGGTGAGGTTACAAGAAGAAGAAGATGGCATCTGAACCCTCCGTAAAATTCCGTGAATGAAGCAGGGTGATTGCACAATCAAAGCCTCATCTGGAAGTACTCTGTGAGATTTGGGGTTTTTTTTTTTTATTACTGCTCAAGGGACTGATTTTAGAAAGATACTGGGTTTCTATGGTCAACTTTGAGAGACCATTTAGGCTGAAATAATTTGGAACACATTACACAACATGAACTGGACAACATATTCCTCCCCGTTGGATATTTTACTCTGTACAGCACCATGTACATTGATGGTGCTATATAAATAAATAATAATAATAATAATAATTTCAATATAGGACCAATAATCTAATTAAATCTGTTAAAATGATTGGTGTCTGATATATTTACCTGTTTATTGTTTGTTTATTATCAAATTGTAGAAAGAAAGAAAGACAGAAAGACAGAAAGGCAGGCAGTCACTGGACATATACCTCCCTGATCTGATCTGCCCTTGGAGAAATGTGGATGGTTTGTGAGTTGGTCCATGCCAAGATTCCTTCCTGTGAAGGTAATACTCCTTTCTTTAAGACAGCATTGAGGAACCTTTTTTCTACTGTAGGCTGCTGCATTCCCTTGTTGGGGGTGGGTGGTATCATCTCTCAGAGGCCACAGGCTGGTGGCAGGTGGGACTGGAGCCCAAAGTGGATAGAGCCCAGGGCCGCCCAAGATATTTTGCAGCCTGAGGTAGAGCAGGAAATGCCCCCCAAGTTCAAGATGCAAATAGTCCCCGAGGCCAAGGAAGTTGGCACCTGAGGTAAAAAGTCCCACCAGTGCATTCCCCCTCTCCCTGGCAGTAAAAATACAATAATAATAAATTAAAATAACTATTTCCTGCCCCTCCCCCCCAAACCGAGGGCCTGAGGCGGATGGCTGTGGCACTCCCCCCCCCCCCCACAACTCTCTCTCTCTCTCTTCCCAGCAGTTTACCAGGGGAGGGACAGATTGCTCTTGCCAGAAGTATGCGCTGATCACTTGCAGAGAGCCTTCCATTTCTTCATTCATTTTGTCTCCCCCTCCCTGTTTTTTCTCTCCTCGCCTCTTTCTTTTCCTCTGGGCTCTGGACGGCCACATGAAATTATGCCACAGGCTACTTGTGACTGTTGAGCCACAAATGGCCCACCCCTGCTGTAATTACTTAGCCAGTGCTAGCAATTTCAACTGATACCCCCCACCATCCCAGCACAACGGAAGGGGGCAGGGAGGTAGCCTTGTTGTTGCCAAAGGATAACCCGGCTGCGTGTAGCTGGGCCTTTGAATTGTGGCAGGTGGGTGCTGAAACAGTGGAGACGGGGAGCGCACAGCAGCTGAAGTGTGGGCGGGGAGAGAGAGAGAGAAAGAGAGAAATGGGGGAAATAAAGTAGATTTAAATTGATCCGGTATTCAGTGTGGCATGGGTAAGGGGAAGAGGGATTCGAGATGTGGAAGCATAGGTAGCATAACAGCAGCATAAACACACTGCCTGCAATATTTGTGCTTGCCAGACCTATCGCTCGCATGCAACTTGGGCTAGCTTTATGCGCACTAGGAGGCAGCGATTTCCCAACAGTTCCTGAGGCAATGTCCTCCAGTTAGTTCGGGGACGGCTGTGTAACCTGTCAGCAGCCACCGGTGAGGGACATGCGCTCTCTGCGCACACTCAAAGGCAATCAATCTTTCTAATGGCTAACTCAGTGCCATTGTGGCCACAGAAAAAAAGCCAAAACGTGGCCACTGAGACAGAAGAGGGAGGTGTCAGCATCCTTGAGGGAACCCAGAGGTTTACAGGGGAAAAAACGTTTTTAAAAAGCCTCAAACCAGGCCGAAAACATGCTCAGTATTTACTGGGAGCCATGGAATCTAGCTGGAAAAGAACAACTGAAAAGCAAGCAGGGAGGGAGGAGACTGAATAGTCTGGCTTGATGCCCTAACAGTTTATAATATCCTGAAGGAAGGTATTGTGGGCTGGAACACTAAGGATATAATGCAGCCTTATCCAACCTGGACCTCTCCAGATATGTTAGACTACAATTCCCAGAATCCCCCAGCCAGTCCAATACATCTGAAGGGCCCCAGGTTGGGGAAGATTGAAATACTGCTGGTTTTATTGTTTTAATTTATGTTTTATTGCTTTGAATATTTTAATATTTTATTCCTTTTAATATTTTATGTATTTTATTGTTGTAAGCTGCCTTGTGAGAGCTTCTGCCCTGAAAGGCAGCTAAGAAATGTTTAAAATAAATAAATACTGCAACATTTTGTTGCAGGTTCTACTTGTCTTTATTTCATCAAAGGCTCTGGGCAGGAAAAGAAGACCCCAGTTATATTTATCAGACACGGATCTTTCTCCTTGCAGGAAGGCACTAAGGTCAGGAATTACGTTCCTGTGTGATCATTCCAGGTAGTCCTAAATGCGAACGGAGCAGTCCCTATGTTGCTGAAGAGACTGCTGATCAAAATAGGGGGCAGCCCCATGCCAGACGCTGCAAAGACCCGGAGTGTCTGAGGTGGGCCCTCGCTGGGTCCCCTTTGCCCTTTCCCAGCGGCTGCTGTCGGGCTACGGGGAGTGTTTCTTCACACAACAGGTGTCACCTGTTGCCAGCCGTCCGGGGCCCGCGCTGGATTTCACTGACGCGGCGGATCAGATTCGGACCAGGGTATTTAAAGTCAGACACGCTCCCTGCCCTGCCCCCTATGTTGGGCCCTGCCCCCTTGGCACCACCCTCGGCCCACCTTCCTCTAGATTCTAATCAGCTTTGCGGTTGTAGCAAAAGTGTGTGTGTGTGTGTGTGTGTGTGTGTACAACAGGGGGAAATGTGCGAATGTCTGCCTAAACTTCTGTGCCTGCATTGTGGAATGAGCATATTGGTGTGAATGATGAGCAAGACTGCCCCCTCCTGGTTGTGTGTGAAAACGACAAATACTCACAACAGTGCCGCCGCACAAATTTGTGTGAGAGGCAGCAAAGGGAGGGAAGCAGAATGAGTGTCTTAACACAACGTGCATGTGTACAAGAGAGTTGCTTGTATGTCTTTGCATTACTGGCTTTCTATGAGACATAAGGTATTATCTCACAATGCATTTTTGGTGCTCACATGCCTGAGTAAAAAATGCCTGCAGGTACGAAGAGCCTGCAGTTATATGAATCCGTTTTTCTTCTTAAAATTCACACTAGCAGCAGCCCAGTCCTTTCCTACTCACCGCCTGTGTGCATTTGCAAGTAAAAAGTGGGTGATTTACACACGCAGGTGCCCCTTCATCACGGATGCAGTATGTCTGCATTTTGTCCTCCGGTTATTCGTAACCCAACATGCACATAACTCATGCGCTTGGGGTGGCCAATTGTGTGGTCAGCGGATTGCGTGTGAGAAAGCAAGAGGTCTTGAGTGAGACACTGGGCTCATCTACACCAAGCAGGATATTCCGCTATGAAAGTAGTATGAAAGCGATATATAAAAGGCAGGAGCCACACGACTGCTTTATAGCAGTATTGAAGTGCACTGACAACTGTTGGGGCCTCTTGACATATACCATATACATCTTTCATACCACTTTCATAGTGTTATATCCTGCTTGGTGTAGATGTGTCATGGGCCCCAACAATTGTCAGTGCACTTCAATACCACTGTAAAGCAGTCGTGTGGCTCCTGCTTTTTATATACTGCTTTCATACCACTTTCATAGTGGAATATTGTGCTTGGTGTAGATGAGTCCACTGTGTCTGAGAGCACCTGAAACGCTGCTGGCTTTATAGGTGAGGGCCCATAGTTCAGAGGCAGAGCACACGGTTTCCATGTAGGAAGCACCAGGTTCAATCTTTTCTGGATTCTCCACGTAAAGGAATCTTATGTCCTGGGGCTGGAAAATATCTCTACCTAAAACCCTGCACAGCAGCTGATAACCAGAGTACACTGGGCTGCAGGCACCAATGCCCTGAGTCAATATAAGGCATATTTCTTATCTGTGAAGGAAGAGGGTGTGTGTGTAACATATTGGGGTGCACGTGTGATGCAGAACAAGCACGTTAAGGTCTCTGCGTGAGCAAACGTGTAACGTTCACAGAGAAGACGGTGTAACATGCCCCAGTCTCTCCAGGGATAGGGGGGATTTGTGCCCTACTGTTGTGTTTGGCAGGGGAACAGCATGGGAACGGGGCCTCGTGTTTCAGAGCTAAAACTCTCCGCTTATGTATGCTGAACGGACTCTGCTCTTTTCCTTGCCCTTGTCTCTCAGGTGAACAGTTCTGGATTCTCACGCCTTGGCTGTGATATCCTTGGTCTGCTCCAAAATCAGCCTCTTGGTATGGTTCCTTTGGCTGGGGGCTCCATATGGTGTGTGTGCGTGTAGGGCAAGAGGGGGATGAGCTCATAGGTCTTTCCCAGGCTCAGATTTCAGAAATTAATTCCAGGAGCAGCCGTGGGCCTGATGCGATTGACAAAGATAGCACTTGTGGCCCAGGACAATAGAAAGGAGGCACGTCCCAGAGACAACTAGGCCTGTATTGAAGACACCAAAGGACCCGAGTCCTGGGTCCCAACATCCACACACCTAAGTTTCTCTTTCTCTCTCTCTTATACACACACAGAGATTAATATACCCCACTGAGCCTGGTGTAACCATAACTCTTTCTCTCGCCCTCTCCTGCTTCCTACAGTATCGCCTTCTGCCCATGGTTGTATGCCCATTGCTGTATGCTGCCCATACAGCAACTTCCCCTTCACATCAAGATATCTATCTGGTTTTCTTTGTCACAATTAATAATTTTATTGCAGCGAGGAAAGGAATACATAGTTTGCTACAAACAAGTATGATTTGAGGCCAGAAAGAACAGCAAAGTTTTGAGTGGGGGGAGAAGTCACCATTTCTCTGGAAGAACTTCCGGATTGGTCCTTGAGATGAGCAGCGTGTGCCACCAGATGGCATGGGTACGAGGCGGTAAGAGCAGCCACGGGGGCTATCTCTTGTGGCCTGGGGTGGGAGGATGACCCTTGACCTTCCAGGACAATCCTGTATTCGGACAAGCAATGGATTCGTGGGATTTTGCCTCTTCCAAAACCATTTGCAGGCTCTCTGCCCATCCACTGAGGAGTGTTCTTACAAGAGCTTCCTGGGGACCAAGAACCATCTTGAATGTTGGTATGCGCTCCGCTTCTCATTGGCTGGGATCCAACCCATATGCTGCCCTTTGGTTGGCCGGCAGGGACTCACGCTCCAGCTCCCAGAGAAAACGGCGCAGGCGTACAAGTTGACGGTGGAGGGAGTCATCCGACACAGGCTCCGAGAGACGCAAGCAGAAACCGTCGCACGGAAGGATCAGGGGCGGGTGGTCGGTGAAGCTCTCAAAGATGTCACCTGGGGCAGAATTGGACATTTCAAAAATGAGAAGCGTTTGACACTCAGGCTGCACCCAGAGCCTTAAAGCTCCATCACGCCTTGGAAGAAACGCTGGCTAACGCTGGCTACTATCGCTTCTCCATGGACACTCAGTTACTTCCTGCTTTCAAACAGGAAGTAAACAAGGTGCACAAGGGCCATTCAGTCCCTCTTTGTGAACACACTGCTTCTCCCACACACAGCAGGAGAAAGTAGCAACTTCGGTTTTAAAAATATTTTGGCGTTTTTTTGGTTTCTCTTGCCGTGCAAGGAAGACCAGAAGGGGCAGAAGGCGTGCGAGAGGCAAACGACATGTGAGCTACCTCCGAGGAATCCGTGAGTGCCCAGTAACGAGCGTGCAATAAAACGCTCGTCGGATGGAGCTTTTAGTTGGACATTTCTGTGCCCTGGGGAAATTATTAAAAAAACTGAACCCTACCCTCTAAAGCTTTACATGGCTCAGGACTAGGATACAAAGCGCCTGTCCTGACATTAACCTGTCAGCATCTAAGGTCCTCCTCCAGGTGCCTCCTCCAAGGGAGGCTTAGAAGGTGGCAACAAGGACGAGATCCTCCTCAGTGGCGGCCCCTCAGTTATGGAATGATCTCCCTGATGAGGCCCGCCTGGCGCCTTCATTATTATCTTTTTGGTGCCAGGTTAAGACCATTTCTCTTTTCTCAGGCATTTGGCAACAAATGGTCTGTTTTAATCAGGTCCTGGATTTGTCTTCTGGTTGATTGCTTAAAGTCGTGCTGTGTGTACTGTCTGTGTGTTTCCATGTAAATGGTTTTAAAACTTTGGATACTGTATTTTTAATGGTTTTAATTTGTATAACCTGCCCAGAGAATTACAGCTATGTGGTGGTATAGAAATAATTAATAATAATAATAATAATAATAATAATAATAATAATAATAATAATAATAATAATGTAAACTGCCTTAACTTCTGTAAACCGCCCAGAGAGCTTCGGCTATGGGGCGGCAGTATATAAATGTAATAAATAAATAAAGAAATAACAACAACCACTGCCATGAGCAAAAGAGATGATGATAATAATAATAATAATTAATAATATATCCTCTCACTCTGGATTTTCTCAGTGTGTGTTGCACATCCGTCCCCGCTCTGATTACCTGCTCTCTTGGAAACTCTACCCTTCCTCCAGCCTTGATCACAGCCTCTGAGTAAGGAGCCAGAGGAGGAGGTGGGAGCAGCCGTCTTTAGCACAAGATACCAAACGCATTTCAGGTCCCATTTCATGAGTTTTGGGGGCACAGCAGGGGTGTTCCTAGCCACTTAATAGTTTCATTGCCCAGGCCTAAAGGACATAAATCTGTATATGCTAATTAATGTGTTTAGATGCAAATTTAGAAATCATTACTAGGATTTATTTAAATTTCACAGGAGGCAAAACCAGCCGATTAATTTCTCCTACAAATCATCTCAAACAAAATTCATTCCTCTGTTAATTTCCACCCTGTCCCAATGTTTTCCCAAACCGATGGGGGGGGGGGGAGTTTTCTTTTAAACTTTATTAAGAACATAAGAAATGCCCTGCTGGATCAGACCAAGGGTCCATCTAGTCCAGCATTCTGTTTACACAGCGGCCAGCCAGCTGTTGATGGGAACCCCACAAGCAGGACACAAGTGCAACAGCACCCTCCTGCCCATGTTCCCCAGCAACTGGTGTACACAGGCTCACTGCCTCTGATTACTGGAAGTAGCATAGGGGCATCAGGACTAGTAGCCATTGATGGCCTCCTCCATCATCAGGAATTCATCTGAGCCTCTTTTAAAGCCATCCAAATTGCCATGCATGGGACAATGGAGGGTGGTGGTGCAGGGTTGGCATCATGTGGGAAGGGGAGAGTTCACCCTTCCCTCCCCACTGCAGTCCCCCTTGGAACATGCCCCCAGCATGACAATTAAGCTGAGGAAAAAAGCTAATTGGCACCAAAAGATACTCAGGGCTCTGTGAAATAGATTCTGGGCCCTGGGATGCATGTTGTAAGGCTGAGGCCTCGTGGGCCCTGATCTAGCAACACTTCTGAGGCAGAGGCTTGGAAAACCTAGGGAGAGACATGGGTCAGAGTAGGATGGGGGTTGGCTACCCAGCATGGAGATATGCAGGGGGGAAGCTTCGCCTGTTCAATTTCTACCTGCCACGGGGCTGTTAAAGGCGCATAAAGCCTGCCAGAGATCAGAAGGCCCCTCTACTTACTGTGTACAATCTCATCTCCTTCCTTTTCTGGTGGGTTCCAGCACTCGGGGGGCACACGGCCTGGTCCCAGCTGGTAATTCCTGAGCACGTGCTGCAGCTGAGACGGTGACAGTGCCGGATAGTCATTTCTCAGGCGGGACCAGGAGGCCTGTGTGCAGGCAGGGAAGAACAGAGCAGAGCAGAAGAGCGGTTAGCGATAAACCCTGGGAGAGAAAGCATCCCCGATCCCACTCCTTCCCAGTGTCGCGGCAATAACTAACTGCTCTTCCAAATACAGCACTTGCTTTTGTAGAGTTGGAAAGAAGGGTTGGTACCCCATTAAAAAACAAACAAGCCACAGTTGATAAATTCCATGATTTTATTTGAGTAACTAATTTAAAAAAAAATGAATTTGCTAATGAATAAAGCAATAGTTTTTGAAGGGGAAAAAACATACTTTGTTTATTGATGACCGCAGGCAACACTTTCTTCCTTTTTTAAAGGAAGTGTTGCCTGATTCATCAGAGACTTTCTGTGTTGATCAAGAATTTTTAATTATTTGATCTAAATGAATAATCGACAGACACTGCAGTTTTAGCAGAAAGAGACAGAAAAGCCACCTAAGAGCCACACCACTCCTGGCAGTGAGTGCCCCACCTAGTGAGTGCCCCATTCACTAGGCCTTGCCCCGCACCCTGATCAACCTACTCAATCCCAGACCATAATATGCCTCAAGCAGATGCAGTGGAGGAAGCTGCTGCTAGAGTAAATAAATTCAGATGGATTATAGAAACAAACCCAGTTCTGCATCAAAACAAGTGGAATCCTGTGACCCATATAATTTATGCAAATCGGTATGTTTGCATGAATTTATTTTGCATAATTTATTCTGCTTCTGCTAGAGATGGGGAAGGACAAGAACACACACACACACACAAAGATACATACGTCCCATTTCTGAGATTTTATCATTGTGAACCCCTTTTGAATCTGTCTACACTGCCATAAGGGCTAGAAACTTGGTTGTTGTTATTTTTAAAAAGGAAGCTGAGATTCTCTCAGGGTACTGCTGCACTGTGGGCCTAGTAGTAGCAAAATCTATGCTTATGTGGAGTCACAGAAACACACAGCTGTGTCCATGATTAAGCCAGGGGCCTCTACAGTGGAACACAAAGAAGGCATATATATATATATATATATATGTCATATTCTCCTCTAAAGGAAACAGACGGTACAAAGACAGCCGTGAGCTGTGTGCTTTGAGAGGAAAGGGGAAGCGAAGGACTCCCTCCTCTGTCCTTTCAACCAGCTGTCCCCAGATCAAAGCAAAGCTGACATCTCCTAGTGGAAAACTTTCCCCCAGGCCTGAGAATTGCCACCCTCCACAGGCCCCAGGAGGGGGGGAAAGCCGGGCCTGCCGGTTCACCTGAAGCAAGCTGCTTTTGGGCACGCACAGCAGGTTGGCCGTGGTGCTGAGCTTGCGGAAGAATTCAGTGGCGATGTCCCCGAGGCCCACGCCCTGCAGCCAGTCCAGCACCAGGTCCAGGTTGGTTCGGATCTGCACCGCCTTGGCCCACTGGAACAGGGATTGGGAACCGCCTGGGGGGAAAGAGGGTGTGGAAGGGGTTTGAGAATGTCACCTGGGCGATGCCCCTCCAGCCCGGCCCTCCCTGCCAATGGCTCGGTCCTGGCATCCCCCACCCCACCCGCTCCACAAACGCTGGACCAGGCAGCCGCCCCACAGGCCGGCCGGCTTATTTCCTGTCCTGCTGGAGGGCAGCCCTGAACTCCGGGACAGGCAGGAAACAGCCGGCTTCCACCAGAGACCAGGACAGAAAATAGGAGGAAACCAGAGGGGGAGGGGGGGGAGGGAGGGAGGGAGGGAGGGGGGTGTTCCTTGCACTGCTCAGGAGTGAAGGGACAGAACCTGAGAGAGTTCTGGTTCTCCCCCGGGCCCTTTTCTGTGCACCCGGCCGAAAGAGGTTCTTGGTTTGTAATGAGAAAGTAAGGCCTGTATTGCCTGTATTTGACCCACACACACATATCTCTCCCTCCTGCTTTTTATTCGGCATGGAAGGATTAAAAAAAGGGTGCAGGACCTTTCGGGGGGGGGGGATTCATTTTCGAAAAAGCTCTTGGGAGACAAATTCCAGTGGTGGGCAGGGCTGAAGGCCAAAAGCTAGACCTCTTAGTCCCAGGAACTAAGGTTAGGTGGGACATTTCAATCTTTTAAAATGTGTTGGGGGAGGGGGGGTTATGAAAAAACACAAAATGATCCAAGATCGGAGGAAACGGGTTGGAGCCAAGGGAAGAGGGAGCAGCCATTTGGCAAACCCTGGAGGGACAGATTTGAACCACGGAGCTGTAGCCCAGGAGATAAAAAGAGACAAAGATGCAGGATTCATCTTGGAGACAGTTTTCTCTGCAGGCCGTTTTTAGAAATCTTAATCCCTGAAGAAGGCCCAACTCTATGGTACAGGGCCACACCGCCTTGGGCGTCTTCAAATAATAAAACGGAGACTTTGTCTCTTCTGCCAAGTTATTTGGGATGATCTCCAGTTTTGTCTGACCACGGGGGCTCGAGTACATGTTATCACCCCCTCCCCTCTCGAAGAACCCCTGAGCTTCACAACTCCCGGCTCTCTCCCACTATCAGGAGTCTCCTTTCCCCTTCCCACACAACCCAGGGGGCCAACTCCCCCAAGCCCCCTGCTCTATCCCTCCAGAGCCCACTCCTACACCAGAGTCATCCTGGTTTCGATCGCTGCTCCAGCACCACCATTCTCAGCCATCCCAGGCTCTCCTTCCCCCCACTCAACTTTGACTCCAACTTTGCTGCCCCTTATGTCTGTCTCTCAAACAGGGCCGGGCCGGACCCAACCATTAGACACGTGAGGCAGCTGCCTTGGGTGGCAGGTGGTGCTGGGTGATGGTGGGGCAGCGGTGGCAGCCTCCAGGCTGTTCCTCATGAACTCTCCATCTGTTCCCATCTGTTGAAGGACAGAGCTGCGAATGCAACACAGGCTTCTCTTGGGCCCCGTAAACAAGCCTTGTGCCTCATGTGTGTGGGGGGGGGGGGGGAGATGGCTATCCCATTCCCAGTGTCGACATCCGCTTCACTGCCCATCCAGTCCACTTCTGTACGTGGACTGGGCAGGGGGCGCCATCTTCTTGTCCTTCACCTCAGGCAGCAAAACATTCCCGGCCGGCCTGCTCCCCAAACACCTGGGTGACACCACGTCTCTTTCAAAAATCTCTTTTGACGTACAGCCTTTGGCACAACCCCTTAATCCCCACAACCAACAGTAACTAAGGGTGCAATCCTATGCATGTTTAGACAGAAAGAAGTCCTACAATTCCCAGCATCCACCAGCCAGCCACATTGTCTTGGGACTGCTGGGAGTTGTAGGCCTTTCCCCCCACCCATCTAAACATGCATAAGATTGTGCCCTTAGTCTTCCATGTAACTGAACAAATAGAGGTCCTTCCCCTGTTTACCCGTCCCTCTATTTCCCTTGGGGTGGCCATGTGTCCTCTTTTACAGAGGACCGTCCTCTATTTGAAGAGCTGTTTTGACCAATTCCATTTCTAAATTATAAGCATTATTTCTGAATTTATATCTATACATATCAAATAGCGTATTGAAAATTTATGTAGATCTGTGTCCTCTCTTTTGGTGATTCGTAAGTGGCCACCCTAGCCTCCCTTGGTTGTTTCCTCCCGTGCCATTGGCCACGGTGGCAGTCCAACACATCTGAAGGGCGCCACGTTGGGCCAGGCTGCTATCAGGGCCAGCCCAAGGCATCTTCGGCCTGAGACAAAGGACAAGATGGCTCCCTTTCTCCCTGTTCCAGGTAAAGGAGACGACGACCCTAACAGTTCAATCTACCACAAACCTGTGATGGTAGGACAGTGCCCCCCCCCCCAGAGGGCAGCAGGCTAGTTTGGGAGGTGCAGGGCAGGCCACATGGCACCGTTTTCTCCCACCCCCCAAAGTCAGGAGATTATTCTAGGCTCACCTCTCTCCATGAGGGTGTTAAAGAGCGAGGCATTGGAGAAAAAGAACAGGTATCCAAAGGTCTGCGAGACGAGGTCAGGATGCAGGTCACAGTTGCGGGTCAGCTCGAGCGTCGCCTGGTAGATGGCAAGCGTCCCACGGATTCCCTCGGGCATGCTGCTGAGCTCCGGCACGTGGGACAGGTCAGCCGCGGCCGTGAACGGGTTGCTGTCAAGCAAGGCAGGGAGGGCCGAGTAGAGGGTCTGCCAGGCAAGGAAAGGCTCAGAAACGCAAAGACGAGGGCAGCGGGCGAGAAGGGAGGGACGGGTGGGTCAGGCTTTGTTTTCTGGAGGTGCTCACTCACCTTGGTGAGGTAGTATACAGACTGCTGGAACGTGGACATGATGACTTCATCCAAGACAGCCATGGCCTCATCACATGTCTCCAGGTCGCTGGAGAGCAGTGCACTGTGGGAAGCTCCTGCAGGGGATGGAAGAGAGAGTCTGAAGGCAGAACGTCACTACAGGCAGACCAACTAGTTTCAGAATTGTTTGCTGTCTCATAGGAACCCTGCGAATGGTACTTCTGTAGGGCATCTCTTTCGGAGCATTCTCAGAATCCCCCTCAAACTACAATTCCCAGGATTCTTGGGGGGGAAGCTTAGTAACAGTATAGAGTAGGGGTGGGCAGAAAATAGATCTCCAGATGTTTTGGGCTTCAACTCCCTGCCTTCTTGACCATTGGCCATGCTGGCTGGGCCTGATGGGAGTTGAAGTCCCAGACATCTGGAGACCTACCTTCTGCCCACCTCTGGTATAGAGTAGCTTTGCCCCAACCTGGTGCCCTCCAGATGTGTTGGACTACAACTCTGCAGGCTGAGAATGGTGGGGGTTGCAGCCCAACACATCTGGAGAGCAGCTGGTTGGGGAAGCCTAGTCTGGAGTATCCTTAGAGTCTCATGACGCTTCCGTTATGCAGAAGCCATAAGCTCCTCTGCTGTTCTATCCCTTGGCCTTTCTAAAGAACCCCGGAGTCCTGGACCCTCCCTTTCCAGCTCCACAACCTTCATAAGCCTGCATGACCTGTCTCAGAAAACCAAGGAGGCCTATTTGCTGGGCTCTCTCTGTTCTGATGAGGTTCTTGGGGAACCCCAGTGTCCCGGGAGGTCCGCCATTGCCCTTCCGCCCTCCTCTGAGCCCTAGGGATGACAGGATTCTTGGCTCACCCTCCAAGTCCAGGTCTTTCTCGATGTCCAGGACTCTCTTCTGCACCAGGTTGAGCAGCTCCATCGAGTTGGCCATCCAGAGCATGAGGGGGCGCAAGTCGGCCGCCACTTCCTCCACGCCGAGATTTCCTGCTTCGCCTTTGTCCTGCTGGCTGCAAGGATTACCAGACAGAGCAGGGGGGTGGGATGAGTGCAGAGTGCCAAAGGGGTGCTCTCACCTGCCGCCAAGAGGCAGCTGACTCTTGGCTGGGCCGTTAAGACAACAGCTGGCCCGGATAGTTTGAATTCGAGCCATTCCACAGTTTTTCAGAGTTCACACCGAGTTCAGCGTTTTTCTTGACGTTTGTGAACTTTGCTTCCAAAGGGCAGAGGCGTAGGGCTTCCTCTGCTTTGTTCCTTTGGCGTTCGCAATTTGCCCTCCGCGTGGCCAATGCTGCTAGTACTGCGTATTAAGGATGTTCTGATGTGTGCTTTGGCAAGCAGTGTCTTTGCCTGAAGATATTTTCAGAGGCTTTTCTAGACGACCGGTTTTCAACCCGGCCAATGTGCAGTTGTGGCGTTACCCATTTCTGCAACCAGACTAAGCAAGCACCCCACGAAGCTGAACTTCTGTGGCAAGGAGGGTGAGTGCTACATTTTGAACCGCAGGCAAGGCAGTTCTCTCCCAATTGCTGTGGTTTCCCCTCTCTTCAGTGCTGGAGCATGCATATAGCCTAGGCTTCCCCAACCTGGTGCCCTCCAGATGTGTTGGACTGCAACTCCCATCATCCCCAGCCAGCATGGCCATTGAGAGTTGTAGTCCAACACGTCTGGAGAGCATCAGGTCAGAGAAGGCTGATATACATACCCTGTTTTGTTTTAAGTACAAAATGAATACTGCTATTCTACCACAAAACTCTTCGTCATCTTTGCAGACCTTGGATATATCATGTCATTGATTTTGAAACGGCAGCTGGTAATTTTAGAGGCATTTTGCCTCACATCCCAGAGGTTGCATATGGAGTCTGGCGGCTCTGATCTGAGTGGGGCCATGAATCCATGCTGGGTTTTAGTCAGAACCATCCAGAACACCAGAGGAACTATCCAAGGTGCTGACTATTTGGGGGATAGGGCTCAGCATCACCTTGGATCGCTCCTTTAGAGCTCCAGCTAGTTCTGACTGAAACCTGGAAGGGATTCACAGCCCCACCAAAATTGGAGCCACCAGCCGCTGGAACAACCTCCTCCTAAAGCCATTTCCACCTTCCAGCAGCAAATTCCATAGTTCAACTATGTGCTGCATGAAGTTGTTCCCTGGAAAAGGGAAGGGCGACATTATACATTTAACAGAAGGCAGTAATCTCCACCTTTATTTCACCGGTAGGGCATATTTTATAGCTCACCGTCTCTGATACCAGCCTTCCCCAATCTGGCGCCTTCCAGATGTGTGCTGGCTGGGCATTATGGGAGTTGCAGTCCAACACATCTGGTGGGCATCAAGTTGGGGAAGAGAGTTTATGCCAGGGGCTGCTATCTGATACTCTCCATCTATTAACCCAAGAAGAGCCCTGCTGGATCAGGCCTAGTTAGCTCACTTTTCCACATTAGCCAACCAGATGTGCCTGGGAAGCCCACAAGCCAGACATGAGGGCAAGAGTCCTCTCCTACTGTTGTTCCCCAGCAGCTGGTATCCAGAAGGATGCTGCCTCGGATCCTGGAAGTACCATATAGCTCAGATTATAATTGTGTAGCAGTAGAGCCAGCCCTACCATGAGGCAGAGTCAAGCAACCGCCTCAGGCAGCAGGTGATGGGAGATGGCAGAAGGCGTTGGAGGAGATCTGTGGACCACGTGGTCCTGCCCTGCCCTGCCCCCTCTAAGCTGGCCTGATGGTTTTAGGTTTTAGGTGTGGCGGAAGATGCTGTTCCAGGATCAAGGTTGAAGGAATATTCAACGGCCAGCCCAGTTGGCTTTTGTAGATGGAATGGGAGGGCCTCCCCCCTTTCATGTTGTCTTTTGCCTCGGGCAGCAAAATGTCTTAGGCTGGCCCTTCGTGGCACCTCCCAACGATGTGCTATGTGGAGCAGCATCTCCCAGCAGACAAATACAAGACAAACTTCAGGTCCTACTTACTTTTCTGGTTGCCGATCTCTGATTTCTTTTATCTTCTCCTGGGAAGAAGGATATGAAGAAAATACAATTAATTAGGGAGGACTGGAACCTAATACCAAGTAGCCTTGAACCCTTTCCATGCCTGAAAGCCACAGGGTGGCTTTCCTTGACTGTGTGTCCCCAATAACGGTTGGACTACAACTCCCATAATCATCAGCCATTATTATGGGGATTGTAATTCAACACATCTGGCAGGCACCAGGTTGGGGAACGCTGCCACAAGCGAGGAAGCCCGTGGGTGCTGGAGGAAGTGATACGGGGGAATCTTATTTTCCTTCATTATGTTTATAACTTCCTCTTAAAGAGCTCAGATACAGAGCTCACATAGGGAGCGTCCTACGTGTTCTCTCACGTAGGTACTGGGCAGGCCTAATTCTGCTTAGGAGTGGAGCTTGTTCAGTTGCCATCAGATAGGGTATAAGGACTAGAATCGTGCTTCTTTGTAAAAATATTTATTTATTTATTTATTTATTACATTTCTATACCGCCCAATAGCCGGAGCTCTCTGGGCGGTTCACAAAAATTATTGATTTACTTACCTATTAATGATATTTTTAGAGTGCCCCTACAGTAGAGCAATCGTGGCGGTGCACAAGAAAATAATTTCAAAAATCAATATAAAATGAACGAGACGTGGATTGGAATGAACTGAGTTTAAGGACAGGGCTGTATATATTCCTCCCATACACATACATACATTTTTAAATTGTATATAATGGAAGCCCAAATTGTATTATGAGAATAAGGGGTTCAAATCCATTTGTTTCTGTTCATTTTTTTTTTTTTTTAGGAAGCAGAAGAGCATGGAGAAGCTTCCATGTTTTATCCACAACCATAAGGACTAGCATCTTGGTACTATCGCTGCTGCTGCTTTTTTCACGAAGGCGAAAACGCTGGATTCCATTTCATGGTTGAATATATTACAGACCTACACATACAGACAGAAGGGAATGGGTGGAGTGGGGGTGGGGTTGTCCCAAGGCAGGCGTGTCAAACCTCACGGCCACAGGCCAAATCTAGCTTGCCAGGGGTCCCAATCCCTCCCTCCAGGGTTGCACAGATGGCCACGCCCCCTTCCCCCCTGACTGCCAATCGCTGGGCGTTTCTCATGCAGTTATCGCCTTTCTTGAAGGTTGGATTGGCTCTCCTAAGCCTTAGTTACTAGCAGTAAGAGCTTTAAGCTATAATATGCTGGTAGTTTGAGTAAATCTGGTCCCGCCCCCTTTGCCTTTGGCCCCGCCCACCACTGGACTGCCTCCCCTAAGAGCATCTCTCAAATTGGATCTGTCCCTTGGGCTGAAAGAGTTTTGACACCCCTGCCAAGGGAAGGGCGCCAATGTCGGGGTCAAAGGGCACGAAGCAAGCTGTACGAGAGTCACGTACCCAAACAGCCTCCTTGACCAGCTGAGCAATCCTGGCTATCAACCTGGGCAGTTGTCCTGGCTCCAGCTCTCGGGCCGCGTGCTCCAGGCAGAGCCCGAAGAGGAAGGCCGGGCCCAGCCTGCAACCCGGCGTTTCCTGCAGCCTCACGATTTCCGCCAAGAGCGCCTCCTGCTCCTGGGGCCGGTAACGCAGCTGAGGTTCCCGGCTCTTGAGGTAAGCCCGGAAGGCCTCTTGCCTCTCCTGCAGGGACCGGCCGCACGCCTGGCACGCCAAGGCCCCCACCAATCCTGGGGACACCCACGCCTTGGGCAACCAGGCCGGCGGGGCGGCCGCGGACCGCGGGTCCTTGTACATGAAGAGGAAGTGCTGCCCCATCCCCAGCAAGTCTCCGGGGGCCAGCTCCACCTGGCGATGGAGCGGGGCGCCGTTGTGGGTTATGGACGCTCCCCGGAAAGGCCGCACCATGGCCGAGCCCCGGGGCTGGCTGGGATCTGCCGGGGGCACGGAAGACACGACGCAGCAGTGGCGCGGCAGGATGTCCGGGGCACTCAGGAACGTGTCCACGTAGCTGGATTGGTCTGGAGCCGGGCGGCGTTCGGGGCGTCCGAAAATGTGCCGGCGGCGGGTCATGACGTGGATCACAAACTCCTGTGGAGGGGGCGGTGGAGCAATGGAGAAAGACAGGGTAAGCGCTCCAGCAGCCTAGAATGAGGAGGAGGGTCGTGTACACTGCCTTGGGCTTCTTGGAGGAAAGGTGGGAGATAAATGTAACAAATAAATATACAAATGAAGCAAAGTGATGGTACCATAAAGGCCTTGTTTGGAAGCACCGCTTGTCTCCACCACACTTGAGGACAGCAAGCTAGCGTAAGGTGGCGCAAGACCTGCTGCATAGACAGCTCTGCCCTCCGCTGTACTGCTGCCCTGCCTCTCCCCCCCACCCCAAGAGGCATCCGCCTCACTTGGCCCAGCGGTAAGGCCTGACCTTGCTTCTTGTGCATAAAGACAAGTTCCTAGTGCATTTTTGTGAAGAGCTCAGCGACATAAACCCCTGGACATCAAGATTACCCTAAGTTAAGAGGAGGGGAGGTGGATGCTGACTGAAAGAGGGAGGCAGAAGACAAGTGAGGGTCAAACGAGAAGCAGCTTTGGGTGGGGATGAGCAGATAAGAAACTCTGTGGACATTCATTGAGGATGCTCGAATAGCTGGAGTGTGACGGATGCAACCACGAAAGCTCCACAGCATCATAACTGAGAGTTTGATAAGCAGGCCCAAGACATTTTGCCGCCTGAGGCAGAATAACAAATGGCTCCCTCCCCACAAGGTAAAAGTGCATAGTATCCAGGACTGGCCAAGTTCTTCTTCGTGGTCTCTGTGCATCACACATATGGGCCAGCTTCGGAAACTTCTCTAGCTGAAAGTCTTTTAGGCGGGAACCCCTCCCCCACCGTCCACTGAGCATGCTCAGGCGTTCCCGCCTAATCCCCTCAGTTCTCTTCAACCGCCTGTGGGTCAACAGCTTGTGGAGACTGCTTACTGGACGGTGGGGGAGGGGTTCCCGCCTAAAAGGCTCCCAGCTAGAGAAGTTTCCGAAGCTGGCCCATATGTGTGATGCACAGAGACCACAAAGAAGAACTACAGTTACAGGTAAGCAACCTGTCTTTATTTTGGCACCTGAGGCAGAAAAATCTCACAAGCGAGCCTCTCTCTCCGAGAGTAGAAATACAATAACAATAAATTAGAGATAACTAACAATTTGCTATCATTTCAAGAACGCCCAGAATTAGCTTCGTGAAGCAGCCGCCTCACTCTGCCTCATGGTAGGGCCTGCCTAGTGGCATGAGGAAAGCTTCTCTTACCTTCTGCTAAATTCATGTGAGGTGTGGTGTGGTGGGGGGTAGGAACATAAGGAGAGCCGTGCTGGACCAGACCATGGGTCCATCCAGTCCAGCATTTCTTTCACACAGTGGCCAACCAGCTCTTCACAGGAAACCCACAAGCGGGACACGAGTGCAACAGCACCCTCCCCTTCTTCTTAGACTTCTCATGGACTCCATTAAGGAAACTCAATGGATAATCTTTGCTTCACTTGGGCCCGGGCTACATAACAGTAGAATGAGTTCCATCTTAGATTTTAAAAAGCGTTTGAAAACTCATCTGTTTTTCATAGCTTTGGGTATTTAAACCTGATTTACTGTTCTCATTGCTATGATTATTCCTTTATTTCTGCTTTGTGTAACTCCTTCCCCCCTTCATATGTTTTAATGAGATTTTAGACTGTAAGCCTCTAGGCAGGGTATCGCTGTTTTATTTGTATATTCTGCACAGCACCAAGTACATTGTTGGTGCTATATAGATGCTGATGATGCTGATGCTGATGAAGAAGAAGAAGAAGAAGAAGAAGAAGAAGAAGAAGAAGAAGAAGAAGAAGAGGTACAGTGATAGAATTCTGGACTGTAAGACTTTTGGAACCACATGAGGAACAGCAGGCTCAATGAAAACTGCCTCATGGATGTGCTGGGCAGGTTGCTATTTGCAGGAGGCTTTTTAGATAGGAACCTCCTTGCGGCAGTCTGAACTTAGTGACTCTTTCCTCCCTGCCACTCCAGAACTCTACCACCTCGTTTTTCAGCCCATGAAGATCAGGCAGAATGTTGGCTTGCGAACTGGATGCGCGCCCGTTTGCCTTTCCCCCTGGTACAGGGCCTGGGACCCACATTTTGTGTCTTCAGCCTCATGGATTTAATTCTGCTCTCTGTTGTGTGTGTGTGTGTGTGTGGACCAGATGATGCGGGCTAACGGAGGGGACAAGAAGGGCTACTGGAGGAGCGGTCCTCCTTCAGCAGGGATTTGCAGCTCAGCCTTCTCCAACTGGGTGCCCTCCAGGTGTCTGGAGGGCACCTGGTTGGAGAAGACTGTTCTAGTCCATTCCAACTCTATGGTTTCGCTACATGAAAGCTGAATGACACTGAGCCCCCTATTGGTGAACCATCCAGCTCTTCCCAATGGAAAAATGGACTTACCTGCTTTTCATTGTAGCCCAACAACTGTAGGAAATAGGGGTGCTCCGTGGGTGGCTGTATGAGGCACTGCGTGAGCTGCTCTAGACTGGCCACGTCCATGGCCGCCTCTTCCGAGGCCGAAGGGGCTGACGTGCCCTCGGCCCCCTCTTCGGCCTTGAGTCGTGCCTCCTCAGCCGAGCCGCCTTCCGCCGCTTCTCCGGCTGCCATGCTGAGCACGCCTTTGCGGTCCCTGCGGCGTTTTGTGCTGAGATTCATCTCACTGATGCTGCGACGGAGGGAGAGGTTGTCCGCCCTCTCCTTGGGGGCTGTGTGGCCTCCTGAGGCGGCCCGAGAGCGGCGGGATTGCTGCCGATGGGCCTGGGAGTTGATACCTGCCATCGACGGGAAGAGAGGAAGAGTTGGAAGGCAAAGGGAACCAGGGGAGCCAGTTTGCCTTTCCTTGCAAAACAAAGTCAAACGGGAGAGATTTACCTCATTTATATAACAAAGAGTCCAGGGGGGAATCCGCACGTCGTACCGAGATCGCTCCTAAGCGACCCCAGTGCGGCGTGAAAGTGATCGTGTAACTTGCCTTTGGAAGAGCCGACGAAGAGACATCTTTGCCGCCGCTGCTGCCGCCGCCCACAGACCTCCTCGCCGACCAGCGAGGAGAGCTCGGCTGAAGAAGGCGGGGTTGAGAGCGGAAGAAGCTCTCCACCCCGCCTTCTTCCCCCAAGCTCTCCGTCCCAGCCGGCGAGGAGGTCTGCGGGTGGCAGCGGCGGCGGGAAGGACGTCTCTTCGTCGGCTCTTCCAAAGGCAAGTTACACGATCGCTTTCACGCCGCACTGGGGTCGCTTAGAAGCGATCTCGGTACGACGTGCGGATTCCCTATTGAAGCACCATAAAGACAAATCAGTTTGTTCTGGCACAAGCTTTTGTGGACTGTAGACCACTTCATTAGGTGCAACTGATGAAGCGGAGAGAGTCGGCGAAAGCTAATGCCAGAATAAATTGGTTAGTCTTTAAGGTGCCACAAGACTCTTTGCCATTTTTGCTGCAACACACTAACACAACTACCTCTCTACTAATTTATATAATAATGTTTTCCTCTAGGGAGGGTTAGTTTGGTATGACAGAGGCCATGGAAGAGAAGGAATAATGGGAAGTAGCCAAGCAAGCCTTTCCCACCCTGGTGCCCTCCAGAAGCTTTGGGATAGCACTTCAATCATCCCTGAGCATTGGCCAGGCCAGGTGGGGCTGATGGGAGTTGTATACCGCGTCTGAACAGAGAGGTTCCATTTTCAGCTCTCTTGGGCGGCCATGGATCGGCCTCTCCCCATGTGCCTAGACCTAATTCTTTTTGAATGCTGTTTAAATTCAAGGCCATCACACCACGGCTCGTGGCCGTGAATCCCACAAGTTGATTATGCACCGGGCAAAGAAGTACTTCCATTTGCCAGGTGTTAACATCTGAGCGTCTCTTCCTCACAACTGTAAGGCTCATTTCAAAAAAGGGAACCCATTCTGAAGGATTTGGAAAGTTCACAATACTTTATGGCACGGGGGCAGTGGAGTGTCTGGCCGGGAGCCAAATTTGGCCCACCTGGGGTCCCAGTCCAGACCTCCAGGTTTCCTCACATGATTACGTTTTCTTCCCATGGCCCGCCCCACTTCTTCAATCATTTGGTGGGTTCCCGCCTTTTGCACGTTTTCCTAAGGCTTAATTACCAGCGCTAAGCTCAAATATGACAGCGTGGTTTAGTGGTTAGAGAGTTGGGCTGGGAGTTGGGAGGTCTGGATTCTAGTCCCCACTCAGCCATGGAAGCTCACTGGGTGACTTTGGGCCAATCACAACAGACTCTCAGCCCGATCTACATCACAGGCTTGTTGTGAGGATAGAATGGAGAGGAGGAGGACTATGTACACCACCTTAGGTTCATGAAGGAGGAAATAAGGCAGGATATAAACTCAATAAATAAATAAATGGGTGTTTGGGGTATTTTGGCCCCACCCTCTTTTGCCTTTGGCCCCGCCCACTGCTGGAATGTAACCCCCGAGAGGTTGTCTGGAAACTGAATTTGCCTTGGGCTGATAGAGAGAGGTCCAACACCCCTGCTATGGCAGAAAGCTAGGCCTAGCCCTGTGGGGCACCCAGGGAGAACTCCACCCACCGCCTCATGCTCCACACTCACCGGCCCCGTCCTCGTCCTCCCCTTCTGCCATCCTGTCTACATCACACCGCCGGCGGATCTCAAAGCGGCGGGTACAGCCGGTCTTGGGCTTCCACACATCTTGCAGCACGAGGGGCCGTTCAGAGTCGCCCACTGCCCGGAGATACTGGGCCTGCCAGGAGCCGTTTGTGCCGTGGTGGACGCTGCCGACGACATCGCACAAGACGTAGGCCTCCTCGGCGTTGGGCTGTGCCACGCCGTAGCGCTCAAGGGCCTCACGCACAAGCTGCCGGGCGGTGGAGCGCGCCGTGGCCAGCACGCTCTTGTAATTGGCGCCTGTGGAGATGTCCCCGCCGTAGATTTTCAGGACCCCCGGCACCTCCCCCTGCGATGGGGGCTCGACCCGGCCTTCAGGCAAGGGGTCGATGAGGTTGGCCAGTTTCTTCTCACTGGCCCAGCGGCCTCCGCCCCCACCAGTCTGCCCTCCCACCCCACTTCTCTGGAAGAGCGTGGAAAGCCTCTTGTGTCGGCTGGCCTTGTTCTTGGTGGCCGGGCGCATCTCCACCGGTTCACTGCCACGGCTGGCCGTATCCGAGGACGTAGACCTGCAAAGAGCAGAAACCGTCTGGAAGAGGCAGAGGGGCTGATATCGCAAGTGGTGCTGAGCAATGGTCAGGCAGTTGGGTTTGTCAAAACCCTTGCTCTGTCGCAAAGCTCACTGGGCAGCCTTGGACAAGTCACCTCTGCTCAGCTTAACCCAATTCTCTCCCACTGTCAGAAAGCCAAAGGGGCCAGGATGGTGCTGGAAGTAGTGGAGGCTGGTGGCTCTGGTGTCAGTGGCGTGAATCCGCTCTGGGTGGCTGTCAGTCAGAATTCCACACCTTGGAGAGCTCCTTCAGAGTTCTGACTGGCTTGGAGGATGGCAACAAGGGAGAGGGCCTTTTTAGTGGTGGCCCCCCAATTATGGAATGATCTCCCAAACGAGGCTCACCTGGTGCCAACATTGTTATCTTTTTGGCACCAGGTCAAGACTTTCCTCTTCTTCCAGGCATTTAACAGCATATGCTGAGTTTGTAATTGACCCCAGATCAGCTGAGACTTCATAGTTGTTTTAAATGTGTGCATGTATTTATTTATTTTTAAATTTTGTGCTTTTATGGTTTTCAGATTTTGTGTATTGATTTTTAATGTTCAATGTTTTTAATCTTTGTAAACAGCCCAGATTGCTTCGGCTATGGGGCAGTATATAAATGTAATAAATAAATAAATAAATAAATAATATTTTTTGACTGAAACCCAGAGCAGATTCACCACCTCACTGAGACCAGAACCACCAGCTTCAACTGGTTGTAACTCGGCCAAGTAGTTTATAAATTGCACAGAGCCAAAATGACCTTCAACTTCACAACCCTGTTTGTATGCTGCAAAGTTGGGTGGAGGCATTTTAGCAATTTGGGGGTGCAGACCAGGGCAAAGTGTAGGGTAAACTTAACAGCTGCACTCCCAGTTAATGGTGGGCACCATTTTCTAACCCACCAGGCTCCAGTGTGAAGGCAGGAAGCCCTGCCCTCGTTCTGATTTCTTCATGATGACACTATGCATTGAAGCTGTCATCATGAAGCCAAATCAATTCTGCCCTCACTTCGAAGATTGGTGGGCAAGAAATAAAATAAAAAATGGCACCACCATGCTAAATGCTCTGCACCAAACAACCATGGAGTGGGCCTCAGGAGCATATGGCACAAATTTGGTATATTTGTTCTATTGCAATCCTACTTTTAGTATGGCTATCACTTTTTTGCTTAGAAGTGAAATACTGACTGCATGGAATGCACAGCAGCTGCTTCTCAACTAATGCTAGGAATTGTAATTATGCAAATAGGTGTGAGAAGAAGAATTGAATTGGTGTGATGTCACAAAGGCAAGAAAGCCTACAAAGACACACCACCTTGCTATAGGGTGTTTCTCCACTCTGAATTTCCTAAGACGTGATTTCTGAATATTGGACCAATTCAAGACTGTTAATCTTCCTAGAAAATACTTCTTTTGCCTGAAATAATGAAGTGTTTTAGGCAGACAGACAGACAAGTGTAGAATATTCTACATATTAACAGTGAACTTGCTGCCTGGGTGCCTGTTGTTATGTAGCCAAAATGTGGTGTAGTGGCTAGAGTGTTGGACTGGAAGTTGGGAGATCCGGGTTCTAGTCCCCACTTGACCATGGAAGCTCACTGGGTGACTTTGGGCCTGTCACAGACTCTCAGCCAATCTACATCACAGGGTTGTTGTGAGGATACAAATGGAGAGGAGGAGGATTATGTATGCCACCTTGAGTTCCTTGACAGACAAAAGGTGGGATATAAATGCAATCAATCAATCCCAGGATTTGCAGAAGTGCAAAAAACTCTGTTTTTTAAAAAGCCTAATTATGGGGGGAAATAGCCCATTGAAGACTGAACATGCTGAGTGGGTATGGGATGCTGAGGGACTGTTGGGGTGGGGACAGAAAACCTAGGGATGGTGGATGGAATTAAGTACTGTAGAAGAAGCCATGGTTGGGCGGCCAGAACCCTGAACAAGAGCACTCTGCGCTGCAACATTTTGTTGCAGGTTCTACTTCTTATATAGGTAGTATTATACTGTTTTATCATAGAGCAGCTATGTATCCTCTTTTACAGAGAACAGTCTTCTGTTTTGAACGCATCCTCTATTTGAAGTGCTGTCCAGTCCAAGTCTAGAGTAAAGATAAACCACCAAAGGAAGAGCTGGGCCTTGAAGGTGACCATCCATGGTCGGTCCCTCATGAGTAGACTGAGGCTGTGGCTCATTGTTGCTTTGCATGCAGAAGGTCCCAAGTTTGATTCCCGGCCCCTCCAGAAAGGGCAGGGAAAGACACTTGCCTGAAACCCTGGAGAGCCACTGCCAGTCAGTGTCGGCAGTACTAGACTAGATGGACCAAGGCTCTGGCCCCATATAAAGCAGCTCCCTCTGTTTTTGTTTCATACAGTTCACCTGGTCCCAGTCTTCCACACTATGATGAGATGTGTTGTACTTCCATTTCAGTTATGATCATTACTTCTAAATGTGCAACTAAGAATCTAGTGCCTAAATTTGCTTTTTCTCCTCCCTCCCCCCTCCCCTTTCCTTTTGTGTCATGTTTTTTAGATTGTTAGCCTGTAGGCAGAGACTGTGTTAAGAATTATTTTTGTAAGCTGCCTTGAGAACCTCTTATGGCTAAAGGGCAGGATAAAAGTGCTATAATAAATAAAAATGTGCAGCTAAAAATATAAATTAGCATATGCAAATGTTATGCAAATCGGTGGCTTTGGGGGGAGGGGCGATTCACAAGTGGCCATCCTAGCTTATTCACCAAATTCAGATTACACTCTAGCTTATGTCAGGGATGCTTTAGGGTGGATTCCTGCATTGAGCAGGGGGTTGGACTTGATGGCTTTGTAGGCCCCTTCCAACTCTGCTTTTCTATGATTCTATGATTGATCAAATTCAGATTCCTTCCCAAGATCCGAAGGCCCGATCTTGGGAAGGAAACGGCCTAACGGGAAGAAATTGATATTCCATAAGAGATGCATCTGATCTCACTCAGCTGCAATCCATGGCTGACGTCAGGCTTGATGGGCCCATGAAGCTAAATCAAGGGAGAATGCCTGATACCGGCCAAGATAGGTTGTTGTTGTAAGACATTCAACTTACTTGACGGACCCCACGCTTGGCCACCGGCGTCCCAGCTTGGCAAAATGTTTCTTTGGGGAGTTGATCCAAAGGCCAACAGGAAAGTGAAGCTTCCCAAATCGGGGACTCCCGTCTTTCCGTTCATCTGAGAACATGGTCACAAGGACCTATAGCTTTTGAAAGACAGATACAGTGAGGGGATGGAGAGAGGCGCAACGTGAAAGGCTAATTCTCCCTAGGCACTGTCACCCTCAGCCCCTCTGCGGACTTGTCTATAGAGGCATTTAGGCCAGCATTCATCAACCTGGTACCCTCCAAACATGTGAGACTATAATTCCCATCGTCCCCAGCCAGCATGTCCATTAATGGGATTTGTCATCCAACACATCTGGAAGGCACCAGGTTTAGAACACAGGCTCCTTGGGTCTTAAAACCTTGGCTTTCCGTGTACAAGCCTGTGTAGAACAGGAGTACACTGGGTTGGGGAAGGTTCTTACACACCATAGAGTAAGGAACGCATTCAGTCCATAGGGCCTCCCCATCTGCCCCACAGCCTCCCCTCCTTGGCTGTTTCCCCTTACCACCGATACACACAAGGCAATTAATCTTTTTTAAAAAGCTTCCATTGGCATATCTGTTGTGTTCACTCACCATCCATAACTTTAGACGTTACTCTTTGGCAGAGTAACCCTAAGATTCTGAGCTCGGGATCCTATATGCACTTACATGACAGTAAATCCCAATGAGCTCAATTGGGTGTAATTTAAAGCCTGGATGGGATTGTACTATCAGTGGGTGTTTGTCTTCATGCAGAAAAAGGTGTAGAGACAGGATTTTGTCTGTTTGGGGTGCCTTGATTGCAGAACCACTTCTACCCCCCTCGGGTGAAATCCCCCCCCCCATCTCCTCCTCTGCTTGGACTTTGGCAAATGGACAGTTAAGGATTTTCTTGTTCCAGGTGACATTAAACTTGATGGCCACCGCATTAAATTGGAGCCAATATCTGTGTGTTGCGTTCACAACCGTTTTACTTAGGGAGGAGTGAGAATTTTGGTTCAGTTGAGTGTTGGTCAGAGTTTAGCGAAATTCGCAAAGTTCTCCATATTTGGGACAAAAAGAACTTCAGATATAAAGCAGTCAAATGTGGGAGAAACGAGATTCATCCATCCATGCCAAGAGCTTTGAGTGCTTTGCTCTTAAAAGTCCTGGTCTGAATCTCTGTGTATTCAAGCATGTTAGTGCTTAAATGGGATTTCCACCCCTTTTTTCTGACAGGCTTATCTTTAACAGCGATATGGTAGGCAGGTAAATCATGGACACCGATGTACAGGAAATAGCTATACCTACTGAATTTGGTTGGTACAAATGGATGAGAATTTTGTTTCAGTTCGTCTTCTGTTAGTAATTTACCAAAATTTGCAAAGTTCTTATTCGGGAGGAAAAAAGACTTGAAATTTTAAAAATATGAATGTGTCCGGAAGCGAATCACAAAGATTCACACATCCCCAGTATTACTGTGATTCTATTTGATTGTAATGTTTATTTGTTATTGTTTTAATGGTGCTATAAGCCACTTTGACTACAACATGGGATACAAATATAGTGAATAAATAAAATTTCTTTCTGTGTGTGTTTGGGGGACTTTCAGCCAGTCACTGACTCTTAGCCTAACCTACCTCATAGAGTTGTTGTGAGGATAAAATGGAAAGGAAGAAGATCATGTATACCAGGAAAAGGCAACCTTTTGGGGCCATGGGCATCTTTGGCAATTTGAGAAACTATTCTGGGCATCACCACAAAATGGCTGCCATGGCAAAGGACAAGTAACCTGCCCAAAAGCAATGAGTACAAGGCAGAGGTGGGGGTCTGAGCCCCAACACACTAAACATCTCTTTTGAACCAGTTTTCAGCACCAACAGAAACCTATTTCACAGCAATCCCAACCGCCAGTAAGAAAATTATTTATTTATTTATTTTTAAGTTGGAAGGGTAAGGCCCCAAGAAAGATGTCTGGGGATGCATTGGTGCCCAGTTGTTGCCAACCTCTGATGTGTGCCATTTTGGGCTCCTTGGATGAAAGGCAGGATATAAATGTAACAAATCAGTCAATCAATCACATATAGAGCAGACCACACTCTGAAAGTCTTTACACTCAGCTCCCTGTGATTTGACCTTGCATTCCTATTTTAGTCCAGATTCCCTCTTTCCCTAAACCTTCCACACCCCAATTAACCTTCCACACCCCCACCATTCTTCATGGACCCTACAGTGTGTAGTTGCCTGGTGGAATTCAAACCCAGACCAGAGAGGCAATGACCTCAAGCCCTGTACTTCCACTTTCTGACCCTGAGGGGTGAGTCAGAGGCTCTGAGTCAAACCATTACGTCAACAGGAAAACACGAGATAAGGAGCTGTGTGGGGGGGGGTCAGGATAGTTGGAGCCTCACCTCACAAGGATACCTCCTAAGCAGCTTGGTTTTCAGGAGATGGTCACAATGGGGGAGACGATATGAAGCTTAGGAATCCAAAACCCGAAGGCCCTCTTTACTCTCCTGCCCCGGTTCTATCATAACCACTCGGTCCCTCTTCAAAATACTGAGCCCCCAGTGTTTAACCCACCACATTTCAAATGCCTGGCTTCTTTTCATTCCTCCATAAAACACAGCAGGTTTGGGGGCAGAAAACCCAGGAGTTCTGGCTCCCAGCACCCCTGTTGTATCCCAAGTTGCCCCAAAATATTTTGTTGCCTCAGGTAGAAAATCCAAAAGATGCTCTACCACACCTCCACCCATCTGGTGGTAAGAATACAGGATTATTTACAGTAAATAATCCACATCGCACTGCTTTATAATGGTAACCCCCGACCCCCACCCACCAAATCTGCCGTTCAGAGCAGGACAGCTCGCCCTAGCTAACAGTAGGACCAGAGCTGATAGTGAACCTAAGCTTTTCCCGGAGAATGGAAGCTTTTTAGGCTCCTATTCTTTCCACATTCTTGGCTTCCAGGTCGTTTCTAGAAGACGATTCTTTGTGGAGACAGCAAAGAATGGCGAAGGGGGAGAAGGCAGGATGGCTTGAGCACTGGATTATTTGAAATGGGATCTAAGAAATAGGTCAGTGCAAGGGGGAGCCAGGAGCCACAACTTCTGGGTTTTCTGAGAGGAAAGTGGGGGGGGGGGCTTGGGTTCTCTTTATGTGGGATGTGATAGGACAGAGCAGAAAAAAGATCCCAGCACAGCCCCAGCTGCCGCCATTTTGCCACCTGTTCACTGTCCTTCCACAGTTTTGAATTCTCTAGATTATCGATGGGGTTTTATGCCTCGTACATGCAGCCACGGGATTAGCATGCTTACCTGCTCCAGGGAGTGTCCCAGAGGGTGCTGCGATCTCAGTACGTCGCCCACTCTCAGGCGTCCTCCAGGCCAGGCTCCATCTTCTGCTTCGGGAGAATGGTGGCCAGCCTTGTGCGACGGCGTTCCTGTGTGTGCTGTGACTTAAGTCCAGCGATGACTGCGCACGGATTTCCCGTGCCTCTGGTCATTCACATACAGGAGGTGGGGCAGGAAAGGGAGATGGGGGGGCAGGAAACTGGCTGGGAAGCTGGGCCTCTCCCAAGAACTACTGGGGAGGGCACGGGAGCAGGGAGTGGGACAGGCAGGCAAAGACATCTGAACTAGCAGGGCCAGGAAACCCCTGGCAGTGAGGAGGAGGTGGGGAGGGGTGAACCTAGACAATCCAAAGTCTGGGGTTTTGACACTCAACTCCGCGCACACCAAACAGTGGGGGCCTACAGGCATGACTGTTCAGCCTTGAGGGAGCTATGGGGAAAGCCTCCCAGGATAGGCTTTCAATAGCTGTTTGTACCACATGGCCGCCATGCATAGGAGCCAGCTTTTGGACACGCCATGAAGGTTGCCAGTATTTTTACTAGCCAGTGTAGTTTATGGTGGCCAGTTCTGCATTGCAAAAAAAAAAGGGGGGGGGACGACAACACTGTTGCACAAAATATTGCATATGCTAATTGATACGTATGGAGGTAAATTTAGAAATAATGACTATAATTTAAACAGAAATACAATACATCTCGCCATAGTGGGGAAGGACTCACTAGGTAACCTGTGTGCTCTGCTCAGTCCATTGACCAGGTGCTGATTGCTGATGGGTAATTTCAAGCTCCCTCCTATCCCTTCCTATAGTTTCTTACGGTTCCTTATGTTTCAGCCTGGCTTAGACTGGACAGCGCTTCAAACAGAGGATGCCTACAAATAGAGGACTGTCCTGTGCAAAGCAGGACATCTGGTCACTCTACTGCAGCTGCGCCTGTAGCTACAGCTAGGATATGGAGATATGATCGGGTTGAAAAGCGTCACCTACTGATTTCAGCACACAGCAAGCTGCTCTTAAAGGCACAAGAGCAGGCTGGACCACTTTTCCTGGTCAGTTGGCACGCCTACATGCCTCTGTTCAAAAAAGCAATGTTTGAGGTGTCTTGTCTGGGGCTACATCCTGCCTGTGGTGGCTGCAGATCCACATAATCGACTGGCCATAGACTAGGAGTTGACATGCGCAGGCACTTCCTGTGGCCATCATACGCCCAGAAGAGATCATGAAAAGACCGGAGGGGCGGAGTGTCATCAAGACGTATGGAGGAAGAAGCAAATGTATCTTTGTGACATGTAAGCTTCCAGTCCTCAGTTTAATATTTATTCTATGTACATTTGTTTTTATCATAACTAGTGGTTTAAGTTTACATTTTTATTAAAAGCTTTGAACCTTCAGATTGGGTCTACATTGGTCTGACAGTTAGAATATAAATACAACAATTATCACTATTGTTCTTATCAGATAGTTAATTAGTGTGTACAGTGAAACAGCGGGGGATTATTTTTTCTTCTCCCAGATAACAGTTTCCCTGTGTCAACAAGAAAGATTTTGAAAATGAGTTGGACAGTAGCATTGGAAACGTATAGTAAAAAGAAAAGAAATAAACACTAAGACCCTGTTCAGACGACACGCTAAGCCACAGTGACTAAATATTTTGAGATAAACATGGCTTATCATGTCATGTGAGCCATTCCTAACCATGGTGGCTTCAAAACCACGGTTTAAACATGTTCACTAACCATTTGCTGCAAAAGGGTTCTTGGCCTAACTGTGGCTTAGTGTGTTGTGTGAACAGGCCCACAACAACAATAATAATAACAATAAGAAGAAGAAAAAGAAGAAGAAGAAGGAGGAGGAGGAGGAGGATCCAGGTTCATAGCTCTATCAATCAAACGGCATTGGTGCTGTTCACACATAACAACAGCCCATCAGTTTAAAAACCAATGGGCTGTCGGGAACGTGCGGGAGGGAGTGGCGGCCTCTTCCGCTTTAACTCAGCAACCCATGATCGGCTCCTGCTAAGTATAGGGATGAATCCGACCCATAGCAGACCAGCTTTTTCCCCGCTGGATAGATTCCATGTACTTGTAGAATGATTTTTTTAACCTTTGGGAATTTTGTGCAATTTTTTTCATAAAAAAACCCACCCACCCAGTCAAAAATGTGCATTTGGGTGGAATTAGCGCATTTTCACATGTGCGAATTTGCACACATTTGGAAAGCTAAAAAATCCCAATTCAGTTGATGGGTGGACAACAGAATGAAAGGCGCCTGACAAACCGAGAAACACAGACAGTACAGATTTTACACAACCTGTACATCTCTAGCTCAGTGTGATGTCCAAACCCGGACTGCTAAGCTATTTAGGGGCTAAACAACCCAGCGGTTAACCCAACAACAAAAAAACATTTTAAACAACCCAGCAGTCTGAGTTTGGATGGCAGACTCAGTAAGAGCCGAACCTGGGTTGCTGCGTAAAAGCAGAGGAGGCGGGTGTGCTGCAGCCAGCAGGCCCACTCTCTCCGGCTCATGTACGACAATCTATTGGTTTAAAATCAATGGGTTGTTATTACATATGAACCAGGCCATTGTGTGCAGGCTGCTATTCCTTCTTTCCCTCCACAATTATTATTTTTTCTGATAAAGAAAAAGACGGCAGCAGCAGTGGGAAAATACGGGAGGGTTACAAATGGAAGACGACACCATCTGGACTCGCTGTAAAGTTCCATGAATGAGGTAGGATGATTCCACCATAAAAGCCTCATCTAGGCAGGATCCACAGTACTGCTTTAAAACAGTTTATAACAGTAGTGACAACCGTTGGAGCCCAGGACACACTCCATATACAGTTTGCAAAGTGACTTCAAAGTGTCATATCCTGCTTGGTGTAGATCTGGCCCTGGGAGCAGCGCCGTAGTATAAGAACATTAGAACAGCCTTACTGATCAGACCAAAGGTCCAACTAATCTAGCATGCTGCTTATCTCAGCGGCCTGCCAGGTACTTCTGGGAAGTCCACCACAGGGCACAGGGCAAAGAAATACCATGGCTCTCTTGCCACTCATTCCAAAGGGAATCAAAACGCTTTGGCCAAGCGTATAGAGAGAGGTTGAGGGAGTAACAAGTCATGTCATTGGGATATCTGTGGTTAGATTAACCACCGTTTTTAAAAAGTTTAAGTCACACACTGATTTTAAAATGTTTAAGATGCCTTCTAGGAAAGGAAAGGAAAGGAAAGGAAAGGAAAGGAAAGGAAAGGAAAGGAAAGGGAAAATAGGTTGAATTCCATCAGAAACGTAACAACAGGGTTACTGTGTATTTTCTGCTGCAGGGCAAAAAGCAGCTTAGGAGGGAGGTGATATTCATCAGGCAAACAGGATGTGGGGGGAAATAAACCCCCTCCCCAAGTATTGCGGTTCCAATCAGTTCATACCCACCACAGCTGTCTATTAAACTTTTTTTAAACAGCGGGACATAGGGTGTCCAAAACATTTTGCATGATCTTAGTAATCGTTACACAACAATCCTATAAGTAGGCCTGAACTGTTATTCCCATGCGGCAGCTGGAGGCGTAGGTTAGGAGGCCGGCTAGACTGAGGCCACCTAGTGAATTCGCAGCAGAGATGATATTATTTGAAGCAGGGGCTTCCTTGTTTGCAGCTCAGTCTCCTCACCATTATGCCACACTAGTTAGGGTGACCATATGGAAAGGAGGACAGGGCTCCTGTATCTTTAACAGTTGCATAGAAAAGGGAATTTCAGCAGGTGTCATTTGTATATATTTGTATATATTTGTATATAGAGGCCCAGCATTGGGCAAAAGGCGGGGTACAAATAAATATAATAATAATAAATATAATAATATGGAGAACCTGGTGAAATTTCCTCTTCATCACAACAGTTAAAGTGCAGGAGCTATGCTAGAGTGACCAGATTTAAAAGAGGGCAGGGCACCTGCAGCTTTAACTGTTGTGATGAAGAGGGAATTTCACCAGGTTCTCCATATTTACAAATGATACCTGCTGAAATTCCGTTTTCAATACAACTGTTAAAGATACAGGAGCCCTGTCCTCCTTTTCATATGGTCACCCTAACTCTAGTTCTAGGCCAGCCTTCCCCAACCTGGTGCCTTTCAGATGTGTTGGGACTACATGCTGGCCGGGGCATGCTGGGAGATGTAGTCCAACAGACCTGGAGGGCACCAGGTTGGAGAAGGTTGCTCCAGGAAAAGAACCCAGTGTGCGTTCGCTCAGCAGTACATTTGGCACAGCGATGGCATTGGGGTGGGTGGGTGGGTGGGTGGATCTGGCAGCCGGCACAGTGGTGCACTGCAGGGGCCAAGGAATAACAGCCTCATGGGGTGTTTCCAACCCTCTGAAATTCACATGTGCATAAATATGTTTCCCACACCTGTTTCCTTAGCCATTATTCTGGGCGGAGAGCATTTTCCCTTTGCCACAGTCCCCTTCATAAGCAATTTTCTTTTTTTTCTTTTTGGGTTTGTCCCTGCAGGGTGTGTGCAGTCGTTTTGCCGACCCCAATTTGGATATTGGGTGTGTGCTTGCTCGGTACGTGAGCGTGCATTTCCCCTACACCCTTTTCCCTCAGCCAGTTACGCTTGGGTGTGGGCAAAGGAGTGGGCGTTTATGCTCTGGCTGAACACCTTTCCAGTTCATTATTTCCAGGGCATGCTGGGTGTGCACTCAGTAGGAGCGTACAGGATCTTGTCTTAGGGCAACGGGCTGAACGGGTCAGCTTTTGCTCTCCAGTTTATAAACCTCTTGTGCCCCACATGGTAAGAGGATCTGTGAAAGTTTTCGCATAAAACAGCTCTGTTTTGTGTGTGTGTGTGTGTGTGTGTGCACAAAACACTCCTGTGTGGGGTGAGGTGGAATGGATGGATTCAGATCAGGATTGTGGCATTGGGGAGGAGGGTTTAATTCTTTTTGCCTGCACTGTTTTCATAGACTTCATCTTGATGATGGCGCTTTTGCGCCACGATCCCCCAAACCCCCGCTTTTGCACCCCTTCACATTATCCACACATGAAGACACTAGCGCGGAGGTTTGCATGCGAGGAGTGCCTCTTTGCATCTCCATTGTTTTCCCCCCGCTTTACTTTGGAGGAGGCGCTGTGCCCGTGCACAGGCCACCTGCACCTCCTTGCATACCCGTTTTTTTTAACCTGGGTGGGGGGGCTTCTCCCCATGTTGGAGAAGCGCTGAGGTGAGCCAGTGGCCATTCAGCCCACTGGCCCACCCCTCTCCTCTGTCTGGGCAAATGGCGACCAATCAGGGTTCGCCATTTGCCCAGACAAGCCTCCAAAGGAGCTCCAAGAGAAAAAAAATCACGGTAAGTGACTGACTTTTTAAAAGCGGAGCTTTGGGGGTTTGCCCCTGGATGGCTTTAGGATGGCGGCTGCATCATATAGATGACCTGCTGCCACTCCAGATCCACCCCAGGGCAAATCCCTCGTCAAGACAAGCTCCCAGTTAAATCCACCCGTACCTCTGGAAGCTGCTATTTGATCTATTAGGAAAACTCATTTCTATAGATTTCAATGGAAATTATGCATAACTGTGGCTTATGTATTCAAGATGTCCAAGACGGGAGAGTGACAGACGCAGGCAACGTTGCCAAAAGCCAGTGAGGGATAATGGGAGAAGTCTATACTTTTTGAAATACAAATAATCTTGACAGGGCGAGAGATGGGACAATCAAACATGCATACATGAGGATGGAGTTGAGGGGAGGAGAAATGAAAATAAATAACCTAAACTTTTCAGTTTTCACTAACAAATTTATTGGGAATGATTTTTCCCTCCAGCTTTTTTTTCTTCTCAAAGTAATATTTGTACTTTTGTTTTTCCTTTTGTTTTTACAAATCCACAAAAATAACTGAACAATTCAATATCACATCAACTGAGATAACTAATAGTTTGACTGACTGATTTGGGATGCGCTGGAAGAATTCCTCTTGCAGGAGTTCATATCTTGCCAGCAAAGTTTCCATGTTCGCGCTGTTCATCCCAGCGATTTACCTGAGGAGGGGGAAAGCAGACAAGGGGTTGAGGAAGCTTAAAAGAGACCCCTCCCCCAAGATATGATGGTTCCTGAGGTAAAATAAATCATACACTCACACATACATGCACACTGGTAGAGAAAAAAGCATCTCCATCTATGTAATTCATAATTTTCTGTCCCATAATGGTACTCCAAAATCTTCCACCTGAGATTGGCTGTTTCGTGCTGGCTCACACTAGACCCAGCCATGGAAAGAATTGTGTGGGCATGATTTGAAGAAATTCTATGCTCAGGGTTCTTTGTATTTTGCATTAAGATATGTGGGTTGATTGCAGATTTAGGCATACTTAGAAAAAAGCCACTGAAATCAATGGAATTTAAATAGTTAAGTCCCGTTGATTTATATGGGCCTACTCTATATATGGCTGAATCTAGATTCAAATTATGTATGTATGATATATACGTATACATAATTCTCTGCTTGGGCAATCCAAATTCAACATCAAGAGAAAAAAAAACCCAGATTCTGTGGCCTGTATACATTATGCCAGGGATCCAGAATCATTTTGAGGTGGGAAACTGGATTGCCCCCACCAGTCCCACCATGGCCAGATGACTTAAATGGGTGTGGTCCCACACCCATCATCCTGCCCCGTTTTTCTCTTCTATTTTTCCCTCTCTTTGTGCTGGTTCCTATCAGCTGGGAGAAAGGGACTCAGCCAGTGGCCTCTCTTCCTAGCACTGGTTGAGTCCCTGGTTTTGAGTGGTTCCTGGTGTCCCCATGGATGCAGGGCACCACACAAAGCTAACTATGGACACTGTGCAAGACTACATAGCACAGTAGGCCGAGTCCCCACCACCTGGTTCCTCACTGTCATCTCTGATCTGAGGGGATACCCTCTGGATTTTATCCCAGCGGGCTGGGTTTTGCACACCTGCATTATGCAAATTGAGCAAATGGACATAGAATCATAGAATAGTAGAGTTGGAAGGGGCCTATAAGGCCATCGAGTCCAACCCCCTGCTCAATGCAGGAATCCACCCTAAAGCATACCTGACAGATGGTTGTCCAGCTGCCTCTTGAATGCTTCTAATGTGGGAGAGCCCCCAACCTCCCTAGGTAACTGATTCCATTGTCGTACTGCTCTAACAGTCAGGAAGTTTTTCCTGATGTCCAGCCGGAATCTGGCTTCCTGTAACTTGAACCTGTTATTCCGTGTCCTGCACTCTGGGATGATCAAGAAGAGATCCTGGCCCTCCTCTAAGTGACAACCTTTTAAGTATTTGAAGAGTACTATCATGTCTCCCCTCAATCTTCTCTTCACCAGGCTAAACATGCTCAGTTCTTTCAGTCTCTCTTCATAGGGCTTTGTTTCCAAAATAATTTATCTTATTTTGCATACTTTATTCTGCAATTCTTTTGTGACAAATGTCCAGGCTTTTGCATGCAAAGCTGTCACAGGCTGAGCTTGGTGGAGCACTCTAGATTCTGCAGATCTGCGCCACCAACCACTGGATTTTTGAGGTCTCCAGTTTCTCCAACTGGGGGGGAGGGGCAGACCCCTTCGGAGGGTTGATGGACACCAGCAGGGCAAACTATGTGCGTGTTTTATTGGCAATAGACCTACAATAAACAGAGAAAGCTCAAGATTTTCCAAAGTGGCCCATGACTACAGTTATAGCAAAAGTGTATGGTCTGCTACTTTTGCAGCAACGTTTTCTAAGGGGAGGGTTTTTTTTATCAGCAAATTGCCAGTTTTCATTAAAAACAACACACCCTGTTTGTTTCAAGGTACCAAATAAAAGACAGACAGAGAATGTGCTTTTTTCTTCTTTTTTTTAAGAAATGCAAATGCAAGGTGAAAACCAAAAGCCTCCGTTTCAGCTCCTCATTGCATGCAGCCTCATTGGCATTGTTGAAGAGTATCTCTACATTAAGGGAAATTGCATTGCTTATCTGGAGCTTCTGTGCTTCTTTGTTCTTTGGCGGAATTGTTACATGGGAGGAGAGGGGTGACCACGTGCTTTGAATGCAATACTTCCCCTCTAAGCGTGCTCCAGTCACTTCCATTGAGACAGCACTGCCTAGTGGCGGGAGTTCCCACTTTCCCTGGCTATTACTACTTTAAAAGTGGTTCTTTTCATCCTGGGATTTTCAGGGGATACCACAGGAGACACCCTGCTCGTGGACGATGTCATGTAACGATTCTGAAAATTTCCGTGAGTGGCCAATCACGTGTGCAATAAATTGCTCATTTAAAGGTGTTGGAAAAGAAGAGTGCACATTTGCAAGTTTCCTCCTGCAAATGTGATGCTTCCACTTACCCAAGAAATGGGACAGAGGGATTTGTAGACCCTGCGGTACCATTCACACATCTTGATGTCCTTGCCTTTAGCTTTCATGGTTTTCACGCAGCGGTAATAATCTGCAAAGAAGAATTAGAGGCCACATTCATCTTCCGTAGTGCTATCCATCCAGTTTTTTCACTGGCGGACGTTTAAGATTATTTAATGTGCGTCTCAGCTGTAGTATCTGCACCATGGAATCACCCTCCCTGCAATAACTAAATGTTCCTCTAACCAGGCAAGAATACTTTCACATAAGATCTTTCAATCTGAACCTGCCGATGAAACATACCTGAAACACAGCAGCACATGGCTCCTCGTTGCTTTGGCTCTTAGGTCATGAACAGTGCAATCTTATCCATGACTACTCAGAAATAAGCCCCATTAAGTTCATTGGGCCTTACTCCCAGGTTAGTGTGTATTGGATTCAGTGTGAAAGAGCTCTGAATCCCAAGCAGACAGAAGCCTTTGGGCAGCTGGCAAAGGGTGATACCTAAGTAAAATGCTTAAGGTTATTGATGAGGGATCTGCAGATGTTTGAGCATAGGGTTTTGGAGTAGAGATTATGATGATGTCGTTGATTACAGATTGTGGTTCCAACCTTAAAGGCAGTTTAGAAATAATTTTAGATAGGAGACAGACAGACGTGGATGATTGTAGGACAGAGGTTGTAAGATGTTGGGGAGGGATGGTCTGTAGCGGAACCATGGAAAGGTCAAAGGTACTGAGAACTAGAAACAGGGGAAAGGAGTTAAAACTGTATTTTAGAATGTTATTTACTTACTGTATATTTATCCCACTTTTCGGACGATTGTCTTGCAAAGTAGCTCACATCAACAAAAAGAGGGGTGGGGAGAGAGAGAGAGAGAGAGCACTGGGCCCTGGCTTCAGGCTTACAAACTAAAAAGCCAAGACACACAAGGAAAAGGGAAAGGAAGAAGGTAGTGGAGGAGTTGAATTCAACAAAATGGTTACCTTGAACTATAATTGGGCATTTATATCCAGTTCAGGCCAGGTTGATCTTATTACTGATGTTCTTGCAATGAATAGCAATTGGTGGCTCTTGTTTCTTTGGTCAGTGGATGAGGTCAGAGTGCTACTTCCACTGGCTTTTGCAGTTTCAGAGCAACAGGCAGTTAACATCAAATTTCACTACAAAATGTTTTGGAGGCGAAACTGCTTTTAAGCAATGCCATTTAAAAAACCAAGTGGGGGCTGGTTTTTTGTATCACTTAAGGTGACTGCTTATAAATCATACACCCCACACAAAAAGAGGACATGTATCACACACACACCCAAAAAAAGAGGACAAAGGAGGACACAGGTTTGCATAAAATTTGCATATTCTAATTTATATGTATAGATGAAAATTTAGAAATGATTATATTTTAAATAGAAATGCAGTATATCTCAGCATAGTGTTGAATACTATGACCAGGTAACCTGTGTGTCTGTGTGTTCAGTCTACTGCCCAGATCCTAATTGCTGATGGGCAACAATGTGTGTGTGTGTGTGTGTGTGTGTGTGTGTGTGTGTGAAAACCAGAATTGAACAGGACTGCACCATAGCCATTCTATCCTCCTATTCAAGGGTGGCTATTTTTCACCTGATTTGCATTGACCTTTAGCACTGGGCCTTTATTACTTGTTTGTGCTCTGCTAAACAGCTCACTGAAGAAGCTATGAGTAAATAATATATAAAGCTGTTGAGGTCGAGAAAGACGTTTGCGCAGATATTATCAGCCTGCCCCTCCCAAATACCTCAGAATCAGTTCAGGAATCGGCCTACCCTATGCAGCCATATCCCCTCTTTTACCCACCCAAATAATTCTGGTAGCAGTTACGGGTCTGGTTGGTGTTTGGAAAGCGAGGGTCAAATGGGGCCGTGAGATAGTTGCCCTGTTTTTTCTTAAGCTTACTGATGTCTTCTGAAAGAGCTGGAACACGCGGCATTTCTGAGAGGGAAACAGATAAAGAATGAGAGATGCAAGTAACAAATCACACCCCAGCCACCCTCATTTCCTTTCTAGAGAATTAAAGACTTTGGCTCAGAAACAGCTTCCGATTACCAGTTTCTGCATTCTTGTCTCAGCTTAATCTTCAACCCAGTGTTTTGAATCCAACCAGTGTTTCTAGAAGTTATCTTATCTTCCACAAACAATTTTTCCAAACCTTACCGTTTAAATTGCTCTTATTTTTATTATTAATTTTTGTGAACCACCCAGAGAGCTTCAGCTATTGGGCGGTATAAAAATGTAATAAATAAATAAATAAATTGCTTCTTTGTGACATCTACTTCTGCTTTCCTTGACTCCCTCCTTTGCATTGACCTCACATTGCTACCCATGATCATGGGCCTCCAACGCCCAAGGGTGGAGAACCTGCGACCCTCCAAATGATGTTGGATTCCAATTCTCATCGGCCCCAAGCACCATGGTCAGTCGTCAGGGAGGGAGCAATACCTTGACAACTGTATCTATTCCAGGCTGTTCCAGCCGCTGCTTCCTTGTAGCCTTATAATGGATCATTCACAAATAGCTGTATTATTTTTCTATGCAACTGTGAGTGTAGCCCATTGGAGATAGATAGCCCTACTGTTGTCTACCATAGGGATGGGCACAAAGTAGATCTTCAAATGTTTTGCGCTTCAATTCCCAGAATTCCTGGCCATTGGTTATGATGGCAAAGGATTCTAGAAGTTGAAATCCAAAACATCTGGAAATCTGCCATCTGCCCACTCCTGGTCTACATCAGTCTTCCCCAAGTGTTGCACTGCAACACTTATAACCCCACAGCCAGCATTGCTGGCTGTGGAATTATGGGGATTTTAGCCCAACTTATCTGGAAGGAACCAGGTTGGGTTAACATGAAGTTTGCTTATAGAGGGATTGAAAGAAGGATGAATCTAAGATATGGCCTTTCATTTTAGCCACCTTTGCCACTAATTCCAACCCTTGATTCACCCCAATAAGATAAAATGATTCAGGTCTATCTTATCAAGGGCTGAATCAAGTTCAGGGGTTGCTAAAATCCAGTATAATTCTGATTGTGTAAACAGGGGATACCCATGATTGGAGCCAGACGACACCCCTTCCTGCACTTACCTTTATTCCTGACACCCCAACCTCAGTCTCATAACTTCCTCTCCTAGCCTGCCCCTCCCCACCATATTACCCATCTAGTCTAATTTAAAACAATTTATCTTACCATTAAATTCCTCCAAACCTAATTGCTTGGTACTAGCATCAAATAATTGGCATGACTCTGGTTCCTAACTGCCACTACAGGGAAGGAGGATGGGAAAAGTGTGGGTGGGGGCACTTCTGTGGTCTCTTGACTGGCTTGAACAGTCACTAGGACAAAACATAGATCAGGTGTGGACAACCTATGGCCTTTGGCCAAATCCTTCTACAAACATTCACACTCTTTTAAAAGCAATCTGTCCCTGTCCAGGAGCTTAATGGGTGGGAACAAAGAGGGAAAGAAGGAGAGAGACGAGCAGCCCAGGACCTGCCTTCTTCTAGAGGAAGAGGCCTTCCTCAAAAGGAAAGACCCTCTGCTTGTTTTTTGGGGATCCCCCTCACCCCAACTCACCCCATTCAGCAGGGCTGAGCATTTTCAAGGGGCTGGACAGACTGGCGTGGGAAGGGGGTAGCAGGGAAGCCCACTTGTGCCAGTGCAATTGATCCAGCGTAAATCTCGATCCAACCCCAAATCATCATGAAAAGTTAACATAGAAACAAATCACTTAAAAACACATTTAAAAACACAGCAATAAAAGAAATAAGCAGAGTCTTCCAGTGGCCCTCAACAACAGAAAGAAAAAGTGACTTCTCAACCCTGCAATATAAGTCTGAAATAAACAGGATATCTTTTTTTTCCCTGAACCCAAAGGGAATCATGGGAGGGCAAAGGCTCTCAGCCAATCAAAGCACTCCACGAAGTGCTCTTAGCTGGCCCTGTGAGGGAGGCTTATGAAGAGAGAACTTTCTAGAACCAACCCAAAATGGCAGCTTGCAAACCAGCAAGTTTTTCTAGAGAATGAACCAGCGAAGTTTCGTTCTGTCTTCTCCCACCTCTGTGTGTCCGTTTGGAATAACTGCCATAGAAACTTCCAGAACTGAAGGAACATGGAAGGGCAAAAAGCCCCAGGACCAATCAGAAGGTAGATACCGCTCTGGTGGCAGGTTGGGAGTAACTTAACTGCCACGGAAACTTCCAGAAGGGGGGAGAGCGGGAATTAGTCAGCCAATCAGGGCCAAGCATTGCCACATTACTCAAAGAAACAGGCTGCTGCTCGCTGGAAATTTTCACATCACATTTTTTGTGTGTATACACAAGAGCGAAGAAGAATTTGTAGTGCATATGTGGAATTTCCCTGATTCAAATTTTCTAAACATTTTAAAAATTAGAATATAGGGGCGATCCTGGTAGTTGGCGACTGGCAATTGGTCGCTGGAAGCCAGGAAGAGAGCGGGGGGGGGCGGGGAGCTCCAGTGACCAGATGACCACCAGAAACACTCACTCACTCTTTGGCCTGCGGATTAGCAAGCGCAACCCCGCAGGAGGGAAACAGCAAGGTTTAGGGAGAGCGCAGCATCAATGTGGCGCCATTAAGGCAGCCCCTGGGAAGGATCCCAACCTAGAAGCCCTGCCTACAGCAGCAAGGAAGAGTGAAACTCTGCAGCAGCAGCAGCACCCCCGGGTGCCTTTCAAGCATCTGGCAAGACAGCCAGCCACATAAGGCTGAAAGCCTCTCCCCTCCCACACCTCTCATTGCCACTCCACAGACTAGAGGCCTTCAAGAAGCAGCTGGACAACCATCTGTCAGGGATGCTTTAGGGTGGATTCCTGCATTGAGCAGGGGGTTGGACTCGATGGCCTTGTAGGCCCCTTCCAACTCTGCTATTCTATGATTCTATGACTAGGGCCCCATTTACACTAAGCAGGATATTGCACTATGAATGCAGTATATAAAAAGGCAGGACCCACACCAAGCAGGATATAGTGGTATGGAAGCAGTATATGGTATGCATCTACGGGCCCCAACAGTTGTCAGTGTACTTCAATACCGCTATAAAGCAGTAGTGTGCCTCCTGCCTTTTATATACCGCTTTTATACTGCTTTCATTGCGCAATATCCTGCTTGGTGTAGTCGATGAGGCCTGGCTTTCCCTTTTTTCTCTTCTGCCGATGGCATCTGTAGATAATGGCATTTCTGACTTCTGCAGGCCACACCCAAAGGTACGCCTCTGGCCCACAGCCACAAAGGGTTCTTATCAACCATCAGTGTATTCTGACTGGGTTTGGCCCTAACCTGGGAAGGAAAGAAAAGACATGCTCATTATTATTATTTTTAAAAGTTTAATAAAAATAGTCTTTGATCCTTAGCATTATGTATAGCAACCAGTTGCTCCTATTTTATCTCCCATCGCGGCTTCGGGTTACTCCAAAACCTGGCTCGTCGTGCAAAATGGGCTATGACTGGGAGCAAACACACTGTGGACACCATCAAGAGAGGGTCCTTTCAAACAGGCTTACTTCTGAATTCTGGAGAAAAAGAGAGCAGGGAAATACAATGCATCAGAGCATATCACTTGTTTAAAATATTTCTATCATTCTTTCCACATTAAAACCTTCAAGGCAGTTTACAAAGCAAATATAACTATATAAAACAAAAACAAAAAACAAATCCAGAGGAGTTGTACCCTCAGACACACATCTGGATAAAAATAGACACAACAAGGATCTCAGGTGTTACTAAAAGCTTGGGAAACAGAATAAAGTTCGTACGGCACCTCGAAGACAACGCTGATGGTGCCAAGTTCTACAACTGGGCCGCCATCACAGAAAAGCCCCTCTGCTTCATATGCACTCAGAGGAGGGCCTCAGAAGATGACCTCAATTGACGGGCAAGTTCGTGTTTTAGAAGATGGTCCTTTAGGTACCAAGGGAGCCTGAGGTCACTTAGGACTTTCAAAGTCAAGACCAACACTTTGATTTGTGTTTGGAAACAAACTAGAACATTTGGAGTGAGAAGTTCACAGTAGCCAGTTGCAGCGAACCATCAGGCTGCAGGTTTCTGCAGCAACTCAAGCTTCCAGGCCCTTTGCAAAGGCAACCCTACATAATACAATACAGAGGAGAGAATTTAACTGGCGCTCCAAGGGAAATGTTGGATCAGTTTCATCTTTTATATCCTTACTGGCAGGTTTGCAAATAATTTGCAGCTCCACCCTACCGTCACTCCTGCCTTTTCTCCTCTCTAGGGTACAGATAGAATCCATGGGGAACATCTTCTGCACAAGCCCCATTGAAAGAAATGGGAGCTGCACAAGGGTATTGTTGTACTCACTAGACTGGCCTTTACTTGAAGATCAAACCACATGATACGTTAAATATGCAGTGTGCACCTGACCTCCTCCCGCTTTCTTACTCTTATTCACGGGGACCGGAAGCAGATGGGGACCAGGATGGGAGCATAAGGGAGGTTTAAATCTTCCCCCACAAGGCACTTGTTTTCTGACATCTGCCTCCCCTCCACATGGGGATGAAAAAAAGAATAAAAGCCTCCATCAGTGCCAATGGAGGCTTCCCCTCCCCGCACCTTTTTAGCCCCCATGCAGGGGGTGGGCAAACATGAGAAAACAAGTGGCAGGGGGAAAGGTTTAAACCTCCTCTATCTGTGTGCTGTGGTCCCAATCCACATTGGGGCCCCATGCACCTTTAGAATAAAAGCCCCATCACATCTAGGTCAAACGCACAGCTCCCGTCCCTTCTCTGTCGCCGCTCCCACGTCGCTTCCTGAAAACAGGAAGTAATTAGCCCCATTCATTCTGGTAGGAGAGAGCAGCAACCGGACTTTCTCTGGGGGGTTTTGCGGCACAACAAAGGCCAGAAGGGGCGGAAGACACGCGAGAGGCAGACGACGTCATGTGAGTAATCCGTGAGTGCCCAGTAATGAGCGTGCAGTAAAACGTTCGTCGGATGGAGCTCTAAGACATATTCCTCATTAGGTGTTTTGCTGCTGAATATAGCGTTTTAATTTGAAACACACAACGGCAGCGTTTGCATATCATGTCAAATCATATTTTACTGCTACATGCATGAGGAGGAAGCCGCCTACAGGGAGTGTCGGACTTGTGCGCTCTCCTGTTATGTGACTGGGAGGAAGAACAACCAGAATTTAGTTTCACTTCATCAGATTCTGGGTTTGTTGTTAACGTGTAAACTAGAAACCGAAGTTTAAAATAAACTGTAGTTTGCTAAATACACCAGCAAAAAAAACTTCAGTTTGTAGTTGGCTTGTTTAGCAGTTGACTTGAGTTAGTATGTAAGGACAAGAGGAAAAGTGGAACTGAATGAGCGGGGTGGGGGTGGAACACGCTAGTCTGAGGTTTTGCTTGGGTTCCTTTCTGGTTGTGCATGTGGTGCTGAAGAATGGTTTAGCACAGCTAGGGGTGGGCAACTCGTGGTCTTCTAGATGTTGTTGGACTGTCTGCAACTCCCATCTTCCCTCACTGTAAGCCATGCTGGCTAGGGCTGTTGGGAGTTGTAGTCCAACAAACCCTTCCAATATGGAGATACTGCGTTTGGCACATTGACACTTAGCATTATTGCTTGAAAACGTCACCAGCAAGCCCTAAGATTCAGTGGTTTTTTAAAGGTATCCTGAATTTACAATAATTGTGGAGGGAAAGAAGGAATAGCAGCCTGCACACAATGGCCTGGTTCATATGTAATAACAACCCATTGATTTAAAACCAATAGGTTGTCGTACATGAGCCGGAGAGAGTGGGCCTGCTGGCTGCAACCTGAATTTCAAAAATGACATCTGAAGAAGTTTCAAATTGGGAAAATATGGTAAATTTCATATTTGGGGAAAGATGCATTTCAGTCTTGGTGAACATACGAAGGAAGAGCAGCCTTACTGGATCAGATCTAAGCTCTATCTAGTCCTCTAGCTCCCTTTCCCCCTATGGTGGGCTGCCAAATACTTCTGGGAAGCTCACAAGCAAAGGGTAATTGGTATGCAGGGGTATATACTGCCCCGAACATGGAGGTTCCATATAGACACAACATGAACCATGACTATCCATACCCACTGTTTTTCTGAGCTAAATCCCTTTTTTAAACCGTCTGAGGTAGCAGGCACCACAACATCTTGTGGTTGCAAATTCCATTAATTATGTGCTGAGTGAAAAAAGTACTTTATTTTCTCCATCCTGAATCTACTGCTAATAGTAATCCATTTCCACTGAGTTTTAACGTTATGGGAGTGGGAGGAAAACATCTCTCTGCCCACCGCCTTCACTCCGTACATAATTTTAAAAACGGCTGTCAGGTCCTGTCCCCAATTCTAGAGACTTTCCCACTTATCCCGCTGCCTTCTCTAATGATCCAGATCTGTGAGATGGGTCTCTTCATTCATGACGGCTGGGTCCGCTAGGGACAGCAGCTTTTCTGGGTTTCGGAGATTTCCTCGTCTCATCTATAGTCTTGTCCTCCAACTTCACAACGTCAAGCCGCTGCAGCTTGGGTGCCCTGTTCACCGGCAGTCTGGATCTGGCCTTGCTGACCTGCCTTGTAAGGCCAGCTGCTTCAGAACCCGGAACGTGGGATTTGGGGGGAGAACTGGCCGGCACGGAAGGGCCAGTAGCTTCAGAAAATGTGTGCGTTGCTGAGCGCCCCACCCCCATAGATTTGGTTTCTGTTACGGAGCGACTCACACCCACCGAAACACGGGGTTTGGGGGAAGGGCCGGATACTGCAGGGGGTTGGGAGCTTGACCTCTGGCCATCAGCCGTTCCCCTCCGCTGTGGAGACGGCCCCCTGGGCTTCCCTTGCTCCCAGGCTCTGCTGCTGTTGTCTGGGTCAGAGGGAGCAGCTGCCATGGTGTCTGTGTCTACCATTGGGTGTCCCATGCCCACAGATATTTTGGTTCTTGGGCTAGCCTTACCTGTTTTTCTTGTTGCTCCCCTGGTGGGTTTGGGACTAGGGGCTCCCTTGGTGGGTGAAGGCTTTTTGGAGGGTCTGGGACTAGGGGCTCCCTTGGTGGGTGAAAGCTTTTTGGAGGGTCTGGGACTAGGGGATCCCCTGGTGGGTGAAGGCTTTTTGGAGGGTCTGGGACTAGGCATTTTCAATTGAGGTGCATTAGTGCCTGGCTTAGAAGGGGCAGCAGAGGTCTTAGATTTCTTGGAAGCTTTGAATATGGCCACGGGTGCTTTAGCTACATCTCGATTCCCCAAGTGTGAGGGCTGTCCCGTGTGCGTGATCTTGCTGGGCTCCTGGGAAGTCTCGCTTGCCACAGCAGGCTCCTTAGCAGCAATCTGGCTGCCTGGCCTCAGGCATTGAGCCGCTTCCAAAATGCCACCACCTGCTGCAGGAGTCTTTGCTTCAGGAGCTCCTTTGCCCACAGTTGAGAGGGACTGTGAGGGAGGGCGGTCCTCTGCTTCCATCCCCATCGTTGCTGAAGTCCTGGTGCCTGTATCCGTATTCAGAGCAGCGCTCCCCTCTGGATTCCACTCCTCCTCGCCCTCCTGCAGGATGTTTTTGCCTGATGGGCCAATCACGCCAGAGATTGTTACCTTTTTGGAAGGCTTGAGAGCCACGTGCTACAAGAGAGCAGAAAGAGAGAGAGAGAGAGAGAGAGAGAGCAGCAAAAAACCAAAAAAGCGTAGAATGAGGCAGGCTTCGTGTTGATGTCTGAAAAGTAATGATTTATTTTGTGACGACTGCCCAGTTCATTTTGACTGAAGGTCTTCCTCAGAGGCAAAGGATTTCCATGTGCCTAATTCCAGTATGCTTGCTAATGTTTGAAAATATATGGCTGTAAGGTTGGGGTGCTGAACCAGATAGCTTCCAGGGTCTCTTCCAACTCAGTGATTCTGTTATTTGGGTTTGGACAAGAGAAGTTTAACAGAACCACTAAGACTGCTGGAGGTTCTGCAACAGCCCTAGCAAGTATCTCCGTTGGGGCACAGAGGGATCTGGGTTGTGCCACCCTCCGCAGTTCGACCTTGTGGCATAGATCCCTGCGGGGCCCTCGCTACTGACCAAATTGTACCTGGGCATCACCCCATCCCCACTGCAGGCCACCAGGGAAGGACCTGTTTTTGCAACAACAGGATTGACCAAAACATGAGCACATAGCCTTCATATGCATCATGCAAGTCACCATCTTCTCTGCCTCTGGGCTGGGCTTAAATTTGGTTAAAAAATGGGGGGAAAGATAATGAAACGCAAACCTATCCTTTGACCTGGTTTGCACATAATGCTAACACATAGTTTATTTAACTCATGGTTAACTCATGGTTTGTTGCTTTACCCAGGGTTTGTCTAGGAGACAACTGAACAACCCATAGTTATTATCTCAATCCCTGGGTTGTTTGTTTTCCTCCTCCTTTGCTCACTCTCTCCCTGAAATGAAGGGAGAGAAATGAAGGGAATGGCATGTGCTTTAGGGAGGCTCCTTGAAAAATATCTACTTCAGACAAGTCTTCATTGGAGCTACATTGGTGGTGAATTACACAAAGAAACCCCTGGAAAAATCCTAAAATACGGACTGGTTCATACATGACTGCAACAACAAATTACGGCTTAGACATGTGAATGGGCAGCTGTCTATACGCACAGAAAGCCCAGGGGTGGGTGTGCGACGGCGCTGCATCGATTATACAACACAGCAGCCACCTTGGGGCTTTCCTGCAAAACTGCAAAGAAAAAAAGTCAGGGACTTACCCGACTTCTTTCTCCGGAGCGAGGTGGTTATGGTGCATCCGCTGTCCATCCTCGCTCCAGAGTCTCAGCGGAGGCGTGGCCAAGCAGATGGCGACCCCTGATTGGCCGACATCCGCCCAGGCAGAGGACAGGCCCAGGCTCCAGGGTTAGCCACCGCCACCCCGAAGTAGCAAAAGCACCAGGGGTTTTGCTTATCGTGGGGGCAAACTGCTGCTGTATAGGCAGCCCCATGATCATCACAGTTCCATAATCCCACAGATAGAACTTCCGTATCACCTCCAAACACACATTTGACCGTCAGTCATTAAGTGCTGACTAATCAGCATGAGCAGAGAAGACCACTTTGCGATAGCTGCTTTCGGGAGTGCGGGTGCACAAGAACTATGGGGCGATCAGTTACCCCTGAAGAGCACCTCCTCCCGCTCCCAAAAGGTGTCCCATGTAGACCCGTCCCTCCCCCGCCCCATCCTTTAGCCTGGCCCTGCCTTTGCCCTTCCCCAGTACCTTATTGTCATCCTTGCTTTTTGAGTGTTTCATTTTCTCCAAGGATGAAGACAGGATGCTAAAGAGGGTTATGAAACTAAGGCTGCTTTTTTGTTTGGCTGAAAAGGAAAGAGAGGAAGCATCAGGTGCACAGTTCCCAGCCATGCAAGCACCAGCCAGGGGTAGTCTGGTGGGAACAAGGGGACTATATAGGTAATTTAATTGGAATTTCCCCCCTACCTGCACTGAGAGCCAATTTCAATTTGTTCCTGGACTCCTGGCTCCTGGTAAGATAACAGTGGTTCAATTAGTTTAATTTGTTCAAGAAGGTATGGATTTTTAATTTCAAAGTTCATAATGGTATCCAAGATCACCTACTCTCCCTGCTTGGAATCCCAAGAATCAAAAAGTTACAACAAATGGGATTATTTAGCTTGGGGAAAAAGGAGGCTAAGGAGAGACATGATAGAGGTGTACAAAATTATGCAAGGTGTGGAGAATGTGGATAGGGAAGCATTTTACTCCCTCTCTCAAAACAGTAGAACCCGGGGTCATCCCATGAAGCTGATTGGTGGGAGATGCAGGACAAATAAAAGGAAGGATTTCTTCACAAAGTGCAAAGTTAAATTATGGAACTCACTACCACAAGATGTAGTGATGGCCACCAATTTGGATGGCTTTAAAAGGGAGTTGGATAAATTCCTGGAGGCAAAGGCTATCAATGGCTACTAGCCCTGATGGTTGTGTGCTACCTCCAGTATTTGAGGTAGTAAGCCTGTGTGCACCAGTTGTTGGGGAACATGGGTGGGAGGGTACTGTTGCACCATGTCCTGCTTTTTCATCCCTGGCCGACAGCTGGTTGGCCACTGTGTGATCAGAGTGCTGGACTAGATGGACCCTTGGTCTGATCCAGCAGGGCTCTTGTTATGTTCTTAAAGCTTTTAATGGGAAAAGCATGTTTCTAAATCACATGGAGGCAGAAGACAGGAAAATATGACATAATTACTAATGGGATCAGACATTATACGTGAAAAGGATGATTTCTGATTGTATGTCGAGAGAGTCCTCCACAATGGCAGCTTTGTGTGTGAGGTTCTCTTACAGGTTCTAATGAACATGAATAGGTTGCAGAAAGAGGCTACAGCTGGGATGATGTTTCCCGCCCCCAGGGCATGTTGATTTATCCCTTTGAAAAGAAAGCAAGTAAAAAAAGCCCAAACGCATAGTGTTTTTCAGTTATTGAGATTTCGAACTCCATCATTCAAGATTTCTTAACCTGGCTCTGATGTTAGTGCTTTGGAGGCAACATTTTTAAAAGTTCAGAATATGTTAGAAATAAGCAAAACGTGCCCACCAACTCTAGTTTGTATTCAGATGGTTCAAGAGAGCAATAAGCATAACTTTTAACCAAAATGTGCTTGCATGCACATTGCCCATAGTACTTGGCTTACAGCTGCCCAAATCCCTCCCAATCCCCTTTCCTTTTGTGTCATGTCTTTTAGATTGTAAGCCTGTGGGCAGGGACTGTCAAGAAATACTTTTGTAAGCCGCCATGAGAGCCTTTTTTGGCTGAATGGCGGCATAAAAATACTTAAATAAATAAATAAAATAAAATAAATTGCTTGACATTTAGAGCAATGCCAAGCAAAGACGGAGACAAAACAGGCTGCTAAAATAGAATGCACTTTCCACCTTATTATGGAACTGAGTCAAGACAAGGTGACCAAATTTTATGGCTACAATGCAATATAATTTTAATTTAAAAAATTCTTACAATGATTGCAGATGGCAGGCCACCATCTTGGAAGAGGCATTCCCCTTCTCTTACACAGAGGATGGAATGCCTCCTCTAAGACGGTGCCAATAGAGCAAGGTTGTGCAAGATAATAATTACAACTTTAATTCATTAATTAAAACATATACACTGAATTCGCTACAAGTTCTTTAATCCAGTAATAGCCCTTATTATCACGCATTGTTGGCCCAGGAAGGCAGAAGATACTGCTGCCAACTTCACATAGGGACTACCGGCCGCCTCAAAAAAAAATCCTTTCAGAGCAAAGGACAAAGCAAGTGATGGTGACATGCTTATATGGGATAACGGCAGGCCCAGCGACAGCACCCAGCACCCATGCTGGAGCCCAAGCACCCTGGAAGGGTTCCTAGCACTGACTTCAGCCCCACACACCAGGCAGCTATATGGCACCATTTAAAATTTCCCCACAATGCTCTAGAGCGACACTCTGGGCGCTATTTGCACAACCAGTTAGAAGGCATAGTGCAGCTGCCCCATCTTTGTCTTCTCAAGAGATTTGCTGTGGTAAGAACAAAAAAACGGAAGCGGTGGAAAAACACAGGAGGGTTACAAGTGGAAGATGTCGTCCTCTGGATCCGCTTCCAGCCTAAAGCCAGCCATTGCTAGGGGCCAGCCACTTCTGAGCAGATAGGAGTGGGTTTTTTTATTGGCCCTGTTCCTGTGCCTTTAACAGCACCCAGATGCATCACTATTAAGCAAATGCAGCTCTTCCTATCTCGGAGATAACTGAAAGGGAACAAGCATTCTGGCCTCAGCAACTGTTTCTTGAGGGGCAAGAAGGTACATGACTGGAAATTGTCAACTACACCTACACCAGGCACAAAACTTCTCTAGGCTTGGACTGGTTTTAACAGGCTCATATTGAGCCACCCAGGTCTGGTGCCACAGCTGTGGAGCCTGAGAGTCCTATTCCCTGTAGCAGCAGCCAAGGAAGGGGATTTTAAATATTGCAACTCAGCCCTCTGACAGAGAACTGCCATCATGCCAGACCAGCAATGCAAGAGTCATTTTGGTCTGGGTGGAGGAATCGCCGGATGGGAAGGATTTTGTGGTTCGTTTCCACATAAACATCCTCCAACCTTGAAGGACCGCTAGCGTGAGAAGAAATCACGTCACTTGCCCAGCCCCCGTGATTCTTCCATCCAAACGGCGTGGCGTGGGACGGAACCACAGATCATTCCCCCACTGCTGTGGCAATGTACAAACCAAGCTTCCATCATCTCATTGACAGGGGGTCACTATCAATCATTTCATCACATCCATTGTGTAAAGCATACTTGTCTTCATTCACTTGAGTATCTTTATCTCAAGAAAGACCGTATTCTCCCTTATGAGCCTGCCCGTGCTTTAAGATCTTCTGGAGAAGCCCTTCTTTCAGTCCCACCATCTTCACAGGCACGCTTGGTGGGAACATGGGAGAGGGCCTTCTCGGTGGCTGCTCCAGTGCTCTGGAACTCTCTTCCCAGGGAAGCTAGGCTGGCTCCCTCCTTGATGGGCTTTCGGAAGCAGGCGAAAACTTTTTTGTTCCAGCAGGCCTTTGGAGAATAATCTGGCCCTCCATCTATGTTAATGACTTATAATTTTGTTGTGTATTTTAAACGTTTCTGTGTGTTTTTTCTCACACACACCCCCCCACCAATGTATGTTTTAAACTTTGTAAGGCCGCCTTGAAGCCCAGCATTGGGCAAAAGGCAGGATACAAATAAATATAATAATAATTTATCCCAGTGATGCTAACAGATCTGCCTGACTCCAATCACCTGGGCTTCAAAGGCAGCTCTCCAGATGGTTCTTTTGCTTTTCCCACCCCCAAATTACTAGGACTGCACTTCTTAACCTGAGCTGGTTGGCCACTGTGTGATCAGAGTGCTGGACTAGATGGACCCTTGGTCTGATCCAGCATCAGGGCTCTTCGTATGTTCTTGTGAGCTGGCTCTCCCAACATACCTGGACGGTTCCTTGCTCTTCACTGCATAGGATTTTGTTTCTGCTTCACTTTGTTTCTGGGTTCCCGATGCTTGCTTTTGGGACTTGTTTAGAACCAGTTTGCCCAGCCCGGAGGGCCCCACTGCCACAGTCTTCCAACCTGATTGAGAAGGACCCACCGCTACTGACGCCGTTGTCCTGCGGATTTGCAACCCAGCCTCCTTCCTCTTCCGCGACGGACTCTGAGAAGCGGACTCTGGGGAGGGGCTTGAAGAAGACTGCAGCCTGCTGCTCAGTGCCGTGCTTGGCTCCTGGGATGCCACCTTTGCTGTCTGTGAACGCAAGGCACTGCTCCGGCCCCGGCTCTCTAGCGCTGAAGGAGCAAATGAGGTCCCACGTTTCTCTGAAGTCACTTGAGTTTCCCGACCACCTGGTTTGGCTGGGCCTGGCGCTATGGATACGGCACCCGCCTCATAAGGAGCACCAGCTGCTAAGATGCGGGATCTTGTGGGAGGGCTGGCTGATGGCGCTCCTGTAGAAGCAGGTCTGGATACAGACTGACTGTGCTTCGGTGACAGGCTCTGGGAGGCTGCCCCTTCTCTTCCTCGTGACAGAGGCCTGAGTGGCTCTGTAGGGCCAGGACTCCTGCTCGGTGATTTGGTAGCAGGTTCCTTGTCTCCGTGGGGCTCGGGGCTCTGCTCTTTTGTGGGTGTCTTGTCTGTGGTTTGTACCAAAGCACTGGATTTTTGGCTCTTTTGAAGTTTGACAGGCGTGGGTTCAGAATTGGACGATGTTACGGGTGTGGGGAGTTCTTCTGCGACATAGGGATGCCCAGCACTCCTTGCCTGACTAGATCCCCCAGTGTTGATCCAATTGTCTGTCTTGGGGCGTCCAGCGGCCTGAGACGTAATAAAGGCCTGAGAAAGCTCTTTGCCCACCGAAGCACGGGATCGTGGAGAGGAGCGGGGAGGAGCCTGTTTCAATTGGGATTGCTTCGGAGACCGAGGTCTGTGGGAGCTAGAAGGGCTAGCCTGGGGCCTCTCGGGCTTCTTGGATGCACTCCGGCTTCGAATCTTTGGAACTGAATACTGAGACTGATCTGTGTAAGTGCACCCCTGTAAGGGAAGAAGGATTCAGTATCATGGCATATGGAGGGAAGGTAAATGGAATTCCTATGCTATCGCTTCCACAGAAAGCTTGACCTGCCCACTTCTTGGGGATCCAAAAGTCCTCCTTTCTGAACTCATAGCAGACGGGCAAGAGCTAGGATGGTGATGACCACAGATGGTCCCCATCCACTGCTTTGCATCCATTTGAGGGCAGAACCCAGCCTTAACCAACCTGGCGTTCTCTAGATGTGTTGGACTGCAACACCCATCCTTCCTGACCAGCATGGCCAACACATCTGGAGGGCGTTACGTTGGGGAAGGCTGCACCAGATGCCAGAGGTTGTTGGGCTCCAACTCCCATCCACCCCAGCCAGCATGGCCAATGGTCAAGGATGGTGGGAGTTGTCAATCAACAACATCTGGAGGGCCACAGGTTCCCCACCCCTGCCCTACAGGAATAAGAAACCAATTATTACAACACAGTACATGGAGAGCGATTTATTTCTTGTGATGATTTCTGTTACAAGATGAGGGATACTTGGATCAGCAATACTACGAGTGAGAAGGATCTTGATATTGTTGTAGATCACAAGCTGAATATGAGCCAAAAGTGTGAGGGGGCTGCAAAAAATGCAAATGCTATTCTGGGCTGCATTAATGGAAGTATAGCTTCCAAATTGCGCCTGGTACTGGTTCCCCTCTATTCGGCACTGGTTAGGCTTCATCTTGAGTACTGCATCCAGTTCTGGACACAATATTTCAAGAAGGATTCAGACAAGCTGGAGGGGTTCAGAGGAGGGCAACAAGAATGATCAGGGGTCTGGAAACAAAACCCTATGAGGAGAGACTGAAAGAACTGGGCATGTTTAGCCTGGAGAAGAGAGGACTAAGGGGAGATAAGATAGCACTCCTCAAGTACTTGAAAGGTTGTGACATAGAGGATGGCCAGGATCTCTTCTCAATCGTCCCAGAGTGCAGGATATGGAATAATACGCTCAAGTTACAGGAAGCCAGATTCCGTCTGGACATCAGGAAAAACTTCCTAACTGTTAGAGCAGTACAACAATGGAACCAATTACCTAGAGGCATTCAAGAGGCAGCTGGGCAGCCATCTGTCAGGTATGCTTTAAAGTGGATTCCTGCATTAAGCAGGGGGTTGGATTCGATGGCCTTAAAGGCCCCTTCCAATTCTACTATTCTATGATTCTATAACCCAAACTCAGCTCCTCTTCCAGCCTCTTGCTTTTTACTTTCTTCCACTATGAAGAAAGCCAATGGAATTCTTTATCTATAATGCAAACCTCTATCAGCTTTATACGCATGCAATGGACAAGGTACTCTGGGAATTGTAGTTTGCTGAAGGTGCTGAGGACTTCCTTTCCCCCTAGACGTTAGCATCTAGAACAGCCTTCCTCAACCTGGGGCGCTCCAGATGTGTTGGACTGCATCTCCCAAAATGCCCCAGCCAGTAGGCTGGGGCATTCTGGGAGTTGTAGTCCAACACATCTGGAGCGTCCCAGGTTGAGGAAGGCTGATCTAGAACCTTTCTCTGTCTTCCAAGCTGTATCAATTTTCTCTCTTCCCCTTTCACACGGGCTACTTCTCCCACCAAAACAGCTAGGGCAGGACAATAAAAAGGGTGATGAGGACTAGCACCTTGGGCAGATCTGTGTCATTTGTCTCTAAGACATGCCGGCTCTAGGCACTGGGTTCTCTGGGAGGTAGCGGAAACTACAGAGCCAGTCCGGAGAAGAAAAAGATCAGTCTCTATTTCTGTCCTTACCTCACTTGTTGGGATTCTAAGCAATCCTTGAGAGGAGTAAGATGAATGTCCAGAGATTCCTTTTAAAATACAAAAGAAAGGAAGGAGTGGGGCAGGAAGGGCAGTGAGGCTGAAAAAGGGGTCCGTTGGTGAAGAGGGGCTGTAGAGAATGGTGAGTGATGGCACACTGGTTCTGGGTGGGTGGGCGAACCCACCTACTTCATCTACAGACACTCAGCTGAATAAAAGATTCACTTCTGGGCCATGTCAACAATGGCGGCACCATAGAGAGGCATTTGTCTGGAGGCGGGGTGGGGTGGGGAGTTCCTTCCTGCCCACCCCACTCATATCAGGAAATAGGGCTGAGGGTTTAACTGAGCATGCCCCTGCTTTCATTGCTGTCATCCCTACCTGTTTTTAGGCTCTTTTGCTTTGAAGCGATGGCACTTGGCCTGCAACAGAAAAGCTTGGATAAGAAACTGACCAAAGTAACTCCCTCCCCGCAATACATTGGCCCAACCCAGTTAACTTTGGGGGAACCAAGCGGTGGCAGGAGTCCTTCTGAACCGGCAATATCCTCTTTCCTCCCTAGTTGCACAACTGGCCAGAGCTGAACAACATGTTCATTTTGATTTGTTGTACTAATATTGTTCCCTGCCTCAATCCAAAGGGAGAGGCGGGTAAGAAATAAATTATTATTATTATTATTATTATTATTATTATTATTATTATTATTGAGCGGGAGGGAAAACATCTCCAATCATTTTATAGATGAAAACAAGGCCACGCTTTGCTATTCTCGCAGCAATTCTCCCCAGTGCTATTCTCCCCACCCCATTACATGTTACCAAAAAGTCTCCACCTGTTGTAGACTGGGATTCAGTTTGGAGGCCTTTCCTTCAGCAATTTAAAAGCTAAAATGGCATTTGTTCTTTTGGTTAAAGAGAAAAACGTAACGGCCTGACAAGTGGGTCTCTTCAGACAACACGCTAAGCCATGGTTAGGCTGCTCACCTTTTTGCAGCAAATGGTTAGTGAGCATGTTTAAACCATGGTTATGTAGCCACCATGGTTAGGAATGGTTCACATCACATGCTAAGTCATGGTTCACATGACACGCTAAGCCATACGGTTTAGCTCAAAATGCTTAACCACCGTGGCTCAGCGTGTCATCTGAACAAGGCCAGTGGGTTACTAGCAGTTCAAAATACACCTCAGCAGCCTCAGTGTGTGTGGAATAGGACCAGGTTAGGAACACAGGAAGCTGCCTTATACTGGCCTGGTTCTCACATTCACAGAGGGAAAATAAGGCACATTGGCTTATTTCCCATCCTCCCCATGCATGCCAGAGGGATTTGCATAATTACCCTCAGCAGGGTGGCCTGTTGTGAAGCTGTCCAGGGTTACCTTGGGCTGTTTTAGGGTTCTGGGTAGCTTGTTACCCACAGCAACAAGCCACCGTAGCCAGGTTCACACAACAAGCTGCACTGCCAAGGTTAATTATGCAAATCCCCCCCCCCAGCATGTGACCTGCACGTATGTGTGTCGGGGTGGGTGGGCGGGAAGAAGTGAAGTGGCTTATTTTACCCTTCATAATTTTGCGAACCCCGTCACTGAGTCAAGATCATTGGTCTATCTAGCTCAGTATTGTCGATACTGACTGGCAGCTGCTCTCCAGGGTTTCAGGCAGGTTTTTTTTCTAGTGCTACCTGAAGATAGGGTGGGTGAGCAAGCAGTGTTTGAGATTGCCAGGAATAGTCTCATGCACAATTCTTGTTTGTGATCGCTCTCCATGGGAAAACGGTGCAAAACGAGCAGCAATCGATTTGGAAATTTGCGCAAATGTCCTCAAAGTTGTGCAAATTTCTCAATTTGTGCAAATTTCCTCCAAAGGCTACAGGGAGGGCTGATTCATTCTACAGAGGAAATTTGTACAATTTAGGAAATTTGCACAAATCAAACTCAGAAGACGAATGGGAGCATGTGTTTGACAACTTGTGAACATTTTTGGTGGACACGTGCTCCCGTTCAGAGCTTTGAACGGGGCATGTTTTGCGAGACAAAATGGTTCATACATCCCTGCCGGGGATTGAACCTGGGAATTCCTGCGTGCAAAGCATTTTCTCTAGCACTGAAATTACTTCGGTTTGCATTTCAATGAAAACTTACCAAATTCCCCTTTTCTGAACCTGAATAAAATTCAGAACACACTTAGTAACTGAAACCCATACTTTCCCAAAGTTTACGATGCAGTTTGCAACAAAAAAGAATGCATTTGTAAAAAAATGTATACAAAAATTGCATACATTTGGAACCATGCACATTGGTTTGGTAAAATGAACATGAAAATGCTTTGGTAAAATTGCTTGCAGAAGATCTACACATTTGAAAAACTGTGCGCAGAAATGTATACGTTTGGAAAATATACATACCAAAAAAAAATCATATATTTTTTGTTTGAACTAATTTTGCTCTTTTTCCTGTTTAAATGTATATACTTTTTGAAAAAAAGGAAAAAAATATGCATTTTTAGAAACAATACAGTGTGTGTGTGTGTGCGTGCGTGTTTTAAAGATGAGGCAACTAGAGACCTGTAACTGAACCTTCCCTTGCCCTTTATTTCCCCCCCCCCCAAAAAAAAGATAAAATCAGCTGGGAATGGGGTAGTTCAAGGCTGCGACACTGAGAGAGGATGGTCACCATTCCCCCTGCGTTATAGTCCTGCAAGAAATTGCAGGAAAGTTTGGACACACCTGTGATCAACCATAAGCAACTTTAGGATCATTCATCCCAAGTCCGAGAAGCAGAGCAACTACGTACATGGATCTTGGCTTCCCGCCTGCGGAATTGGCCTTCCGTACTTTCTCCTTCAGCTGTCCAGTGGAGCCTTTTTCCATGATGGCTGGGAGCCAATGCTGCTGGAGGAATGCAGAGCAAGTCAGGCAGAAGCAGCAGTATGATGGGTGGACCGTGTCTGGGTCAGGTGCACTTGTGCCCCAACTGGGCGACGCGTGAACTCGCCCAATATGAAGGGATGAGCGGCAGTGTCTGGGATCGTGATGGAGAGGGTGAAGACTGAGCAGACAGATGGGAAAGTGGGTGGGTGGGCTGATGTGGGGAAGGATGAAAGAAGGGAGGCTTCCAAATGGCATTGTTTCCTTAGGCGTGACTATACAATGCTGCTCTGGAAGGGCGTCAGCTCAAAAGCCCACAGCATCACTGCTCCGAGGCTAAATCGATAAAGCTGGACGGGGCAGGAGGGAGCGTGGGCTATCCAGCCGGGGAAGCCCACCCCCCTGCCCTGCGTTCCTATCATCATCAACAACAACAGACGCTGCCTCTCTCTCTTTCTCTCTTCAGTAGCCAATTGGAGCTTTTTCGCAACGCCCACTGGATAACCTGGAGCAAAGGTAAAAGTCTCCATAAATCAGCACTTTGGAAACGCGCAGTTTCGGGGGGGGGGGATTCCGATGTGGCTGTGAATTGGCGCCTGCATCATTTAAACAATGCATCACCACTGTGCAGCCACTACAGGGTTAATAGACCGTACAGACACCCACCCACAAGTCAAATTCCTTATCACCCCCATCCAGGAAGTTCTGGCCTGCGCTTGGCTACCGTGATGCTCACCTTCTTGGGCACAGCACGCAGGCTAGCAGTTTTCCATATCGTGTGAAGCCCAGATTCCTTAGAGGTGAAGCTTGGTGGAGCACTGATCCTGCCAGAGGCCACGTGCAGCAGGTAAAGGAGGCGCAGCCAGCGTTCAAAGAGGAAGTTCTCATCCCTGCCAGGGGCATAGAGCTGCAGGTAGTATTTTTGCCCCGTCGCTATCTGCACTTTCAGCCGCCGCTCCTCCAAGTCATGAACAAAAATCTCCACCGCCTCAAGTGGGATCAGCCTGTGGGGGAGGAAGGGGTCAACCTAGGAACCTCAGCATTGCTTGGGGGGGGCATGTCCTGGGAAGATGTGGGGTGGCATGGCAAGTGGAGGGGTTGGGGGTGAGGCTGCACCAGTCTTACCGAGTGATTTCCAGTTCTTTAGACTTTGGGTGTTTTGCGCCTACACTTGCTTTTTCCCGGGCGATGATCATCAGGTCTGGAAGTAGCAGACTGGGACTGCTGGCCAAAATGCCCACGACGACTATATTGGGGTGGTTGAGGATGCCAGCGCATTTGCCCCTCTTGGTCACCTGGGTGGGGAGGAGAGAAGAGCAGGGGAGGGAGAAGCCATATAAAATCTGTCCTTCAGCCTACTAATCTCTTTGCAAAGCTGTGTACTACTCAGGGACTGAAGGAATTACTGCAGGCTTCAACCACATGTCCACATTAAAATTAAAATTAATTAATGTAATTTAAAACAAAATAACCTCTGGTGCTGACAGATAGAGAAAGGCATTATTATTATTATTATTATTATTATTATTATTATTATTATTATTAATGACTTTTAGGCCACCTGTAAGTGTGGGGAAAAAACCCTCCGCAAAGCTGGCATACAAGTTAAAAGAAACAATACTAAACAATAACATTTAGTAAAAACCTGATCTATAAAAGAGGATGTGTGTGCATCTGTCTTTCTGTCCATCTGCCAATGCCAAAACACCAAGACTGTGAAATCTAGACACCTGAAATTTGGCATACATACTAAGTAGTGCCTAGTGGTTTCCACTTTAGGGTTACTTGTTTTAAAAACATATTAAGTAATTTGGATGGCTTTGAACAGGAGTTAAATAAATTCCTGGTGGAGAAGGCTATCAACGCCTACTAGTCTTGACGGCTATGTACTACCTCCAGTATCAGAGGCAGTTAAGTCAATATACAGTTGCTGGGGAACATGGGCAGGAGAATACTGTTGCACTTGGGTCCTGCTTATGGGTTCTTGGTTAACAGCTGGTTGGCCACAGTGCGAACAGAGTGCTGGACTAGATGGACCCTTGGTATGTCCTTAATTTAAATTTATATTTTTTTTATTTATTTAATTTCTATACCGCCCAATAGCCGGAGATCGATTGAAACCTGGAGTAACAACTTTAGCCACTAGGGGCAGACTTCCCTAGCCGGCACATAGCATTGATGCCCAGGGAGATTATTTATTTATTTACGATATTTATATACCGCTCCCCAAAATTTCGGAGCGGTGTACAAGATAAGATAAAATAAAAACAGAATAAACACTTTAAAATAGATCTTAAAAGAAGCAAAGTGTACAGTGAACCGTGGCTGGTCATTAAAGAAAGGCTTCCTGGAATAATGATGTTTTCAGGAGGCACCGAAAGGAATACAAAGTTGGTGCCTGCCTGACCTACAGATTAGTAGGCTGAGGGAGAAGTTGTATGCTTTGCCTGCTTGCTCCCCACTGTTGCGGTTCAGCCAATCTTTCAGGGGAACGGAGGGGACAGACCCACCTCTTGCAGGGGGCTACAGTAGAGGGGTGCACAGGCAGAAGCCGTGTGTAGGGTTGCCAGCCGGCACGGTGGCTTCCCTCAGGGTGGGCACAAAATATCCAACTCTGACACCTGTGTATGTTTGGTTGACGGCTTCCCTGTATCAAGGGCTATTACAACCTGGGTCCATTCACGGGCTACAAATAAAACCAGGTGACCCAAAATTAAGAAAAGGCCATTGAAAACAGGTGGGTCTCTTCAGAGCACTCCTGAAGGCCGGCAAAAAAGGGGCCTGTTAAACCCCTGATGGACCCTCATTCCAGAGGAGCAGGGTCACTCCCCAAACTGTTGGTGGTTAGTCAAATGCTAAGGCCCTTGGTCTCTCTCTCCTATGGTTCTTTACCTTTAAACCAGATGTGGGCTGGACAGCCCTTCAGAGAGAGGACTGCCCTCTGTGAAGCACCCTAACCCTGCTGATAGAGCCAGGGAGAGATTTCATCTTGCCTAAGAATGTAATGTGCCAAGGCTTAAAGATGGCTTCTCTGCCAAAGGGTGGCTACAGGTGGCTGCGGGCCAGATTTGCATTCCTTAATGGTGGACATCATCATAGAATCATAGAATCATAAAATAGCAGAGTTGGAAGGGCCATCGAGTCCAACCCCCTGCTCAATGCAGGAATCCACCCTAAAGCATCCCTGACAGATGTGGGAGACCCCACAACCTCCCTAGGTAACTGATTCCACCGTCGCACTGCTCTAACAGTTAGAAGTTTTTCCTGATGTCCAGCTTCCTTTAACTTGAGCCCATTATTCCGTGTCCTGCACTCTGGGAGGATCGAGAAGAGATCCTGGCCCTCCTCTGTGTGACAACCTTTGAAGTATTTGAAGAGTGCTATCATGTCTCCCCTCAATCTTCTCTTCTCCAGGCTAAACATGCCCAGTTCTTTCAGTCTCTCTTCATAGGGCTTTGTTTCTAGACCTCTGATCATCCTGGTTGCTCTCTTCTGAACACGCTGCAGCTTGTCTGCGTCCTTCTTGAATTATGGAGCCCAGAACTGGACACAATACTCTAGATGAGGCCTAACCAGGGCCTCATGTGCTAGCAGACAAAGAGGAAAACTTTCAACCAATGGAGCATTGACTGTAACCTATGACTCATTGAGATTGTGCACCTTAACTTGAGAATTGAATGTAACTTAACTTGCTAATCCAGAACTGACCAATCAAGGGGTTAGAAAGAGACTAACACCCTCTTGTAGTCAGGGCCTATAAATAGACTGAGATTCCTTTGTTCTGGGTGCCTCCATTTTGTAGAACTGGAGAGCACCCCCATACTGCAGTATATTGGAAGTAAATGGATTAAGAGCATTCTCCAGCTTCGTGTGTTTGATTGGCTACTAACGCGCTGGGGTAGTGAGCCTTTAACCCCTGGTTGAGGGATGACACTGCTGTTCCTTAAAGGGTGATTTCCACTTAAGGTAGCCTTCCTCAACCTGGGGCGCTCCAGATGTGTTGGACTGCATCTCCCAGAATGCCCCAGCCAACTGGGGCATTCTGGGAGTTGTAGTCCAACACATCTGGAGCGCCCCAGGTTGAGGAAGGCTGACTTAAGGCCTAGAGTCTCCTCAGAAAACAGCCATGCAAACCTCCATTTCTTCCCCCTCTCATATATGAACACGTAAAGCTTCTTCCTAATGGGTCAGACCACTGGTCCATCCAGCCGCTTTCTACTCCGACTGGCTGCACCTCCCTGGCTGAGGCCTTTCCCTGATAGGGTGACCATATGAAAAGGAGGACAGGGCTCCTGTATCTTTAACAGTTGCATAGAAAAGGGAATTTCAGCAGGTGTCATTTGTATATATGGGGATCCTGATGAAATTCCATCTTCATCACAACAGTTAAAGCTGCAGGAGCTATACTAGAATGACCAGATTTAAAAGAGGGCAGGGCTCCTGCAGCTTTAACTGTTGTGATGAAGGGGAATTTCCCCCAGGTTCTCCATATATACAAATGACACCTGCTGAAATTTCCTTTTCAATAAAGTGTTAAAGATACAGGAGCCCTGTCCTCCTTTTCATATGGTCACCCTATTCCCTGAGCCCTTTTTAACTGGAGATGAACCACAAGGCCTCCTGCATGCAGAGCAGATTTTCCGCAGAGCACCTTGCTGCAGTGGGTTGCCAATGTAACAGTCTCTCCTCTCTCTGCCCCCATCCCCCACCGACCAGTGCTGGTCTGTTTTTTGAGGGCCCTTGCACAAGATGCCCTCAACGGGCCGCCTCCTCCCTCAGAGAGACTACGATTGTCATCAGCGACTATTGGTTCGGCCTCTTTCTCAACACTGCTGCCACTTGCTTGCATGACAGGCAGAGAGCCAGGGAGTAAATATGCCGTGGCATCTGCTGCTCCTCACACTCACCCCCCCCCCCGCTGTTACCTGGGACAGAGTGAGAGGCAGGTGAACAAGCAGGATGCAGTGCTGAAGTGGGGGAGTAACTCCAGGGGGCTCTTTTGAGCGAGCCCCTGCTGAGGCGTGGGCCCTCAGCAAGTGTCCAACCATGCCCACCCTTGACGCCAGCCCTGGGCCGGTGCCAGACTATTTTGCGCCCTAGGCAAGGTGAGCTACTTTCACCGCACCGCCCCACCCCCACCCCAAAAATGCCAACTTTGATTTTTAAGAGCATATGTTTCCTGGAAAAAATAAGCACAACACTTGAAACTGCTAAATTTATTTTAAAGTGCCAGAAATACGTCATGCCAATTATAGCAAACAAATTGGAAAGGAACATCTATGGGTCTGAAATGCATTGTTTAATAGGAATATCACCTCCAAATCATCCCCCCAACTCACACACGCGTGCACAGGCACACTCAGCATCACTCACTCCGAACAAACACACGCATGAACACATGCATTCACTCAAAGACCCCATGCAATCCATTCAACCATACATACATTATCTCTCTCTCTCTCTTCCGGGCGCGTTCCGGAAGTCCGAACGTGGAACCGCCCCACCCCAGCGTCCCTGGCTTTGTTTCGGCTGGGCGGGCAAGGAGCACCATCTCGCCCGCCCAGGCCCAGCTGAATCCTTGGGCCGGGCTGGCTCACAGCCAACGTGCATGAGTACTGTGCTCCCGCACAGCGCCCCTCTTAGCTGGGCGCTCTAGGCGGTTGCCTGAGTGGCCTCTATGATAGCACCGGCCCTGCGCCAGCCGTGCACATGCACCCCTTGCTTCTTTTATGCATAAATCCATGCAGAATGTCAAAGGAAACACTGGGGGTGTTTGCAGCAACATCAAGTGGCACAAACATGGGACAGGGCGGCTGCTGGTGAGGGCGGGGGCGGGGCGCTGAAGCGGTTTGCCCACCACCACCATTTATTCTACACCAGCCCATGTGGTGTTCACAGCCTCACGCATCTAGGGGGTGTGAGGGGGAGGATAGGCTCTTCCGACAGGGAGCATCGTCTCCCTGCCATACAGCCCCGTGTCCAGCCCGCTCGGTCACCTGCAAAAAGTTGCCCTCGAAGATCGGCGCTTTGCTTAACAGATTATACTCAGCCTTTTGCAGCAGCTTCTGCAGTTTGCCAGGCGATGGGGCCCAGCCACTGAAGTCCTGGTCACCGATACATTCAGGGAAGTTCTGCGGGTCCTTCCTCCGCGCCTTCCCTGAGAGACAGAAAGGGGGAAATAAATGAAGAGGTGGTGCATGGGAAATCAAGGCCAGAGGAGCCTAGAAGGCCAGGCTCACGGCTTTTTTGTTGAGTCTTCAGAGCCCTCCCTTTCAAATGCTCTGGTCTTCCTGTGTGAGTTATAGCTGGGTGGGGTGGGATGGGGTGGCAATGAACATCTTTCCATCTGAAAGAGGGCCAAATTCCATTTCAGAGAAGTTCTTGGGGAGCACATTCCAGTCAAAACGGACGAGGCCAAAAATACCAGCATGATTGGGACCCATGGCTGGAGGTTCTACACTCTTGAATAGATCGCAAGCGCTTCAGCGTCAGGGATGTCCTCCTGGACTTTGTAATGCATTGTACACGATGATGATGATTTATTACATTTATATGCCACTCCATAGCTGAAGCTCTCTGGGCAGTTTACAAAGATTAATGATGGTGCTAAAATAAATAACGGGCAGATCTACACTAAACACTGTGAAAACGGTTTAAAAATGTATACGTAATGTGTCCTGGGCCTGAACAGTTGTCAAAACCGTTATAAACTGTTATAAAGCAGTAGTGTAGGTCCTGCCCCAGTCCCAGTACACCCTCTCTCTCTCTCTCTTTCTCTCTCACACACACACACACCCCTTCCTATAGTTGTTTTTAAGATGTATGTTTTGTCTGTGGTATGTTTTTATAGTTTTAAATTTTGTATATGGTTTTTAATGTTTTAATCTTATGTAAACCGCCCAGAGAGCTTTGGTGATGGGGCGATATAAAAATATTAATAATTATTATTAAGCCCACCAGAAGCTTCTCCCTTAAAATCACAAAATTGGGAGACACCGAAAGGCCAGGGATTTCAGGCCGCTGATCATCTTTTCTTGACAGATTCTGACATTCAGGCCATAGCAAATGCCGGCCAGGCTAGCAAGGGGCAACTCAAGCAAGTGAGCCAAGCCACATGCTTCAGTGAAGAGCGACACCATATCCACTTGCTTCTTTTAGATATATGAGACAATCTGATCTAAGGGGGAAATGCCCCCTCCCCAGTCTTCAAATAATACCTGAGCACAAGGAAAACTTATCAGCCAAGTCTCCTTCTTTAAATTGGGGTATAAACTCCATGACACCCAACATCCTCCTAGGCCAGCCTTCCCCAAGCTCGTGCCCTCTAGACACGTTGGACTACTACTTCCATAATCCCCCCGGCCAGCTGGAGGGGACCAGGCTGGGGAAAGCTGGCCTAGATTCTCCAGTTCCAATGTACTCCCCAACTCATGCATCTCAGCACCTACCTGAAGGGTACGTGGTCATGGCTGTGCCTGAAGTGAATTCAAGAACATCTTATAGAGCTTTGCCCATTATCACGGTACAGGACCAGGGGCATCCTTTGGGCCACAAAATCCCGGATCGCTATTCTGGACGGGGCTGGGGCCCCCATGTCCTTTGCGGCTCCTGGATTCTGTTGACCACGGTGGCCTCTCCACTCTGCAAGTGCCCCCCCCTGCCCCCAGCTGAAAGGCAGGCCTGACCCTGCAGAATGTTTGCTTGCAAGCTTTGCCCGCATTGTGACATCAGCCGAGAAACCAAGAGCTGGACTTGCTGAGCAGCTGAATGAAGGTGCATCGAGACGGACACCTCCGAGCGCTACAGTCAGAAGACACTGTGCAGCAATTCCTTCTGAACAGATTTTCTGCAGTAAGAAAGGACGGAGCGCTGGGAAAACTCAGGAGGGTTATGAATGGAAGGTGATGGCATTGCCTAGACCCCAATGGTGTAGCGGCAAATTTCTAAGTGCAGGCACTCATCCTGACAATCCCCGACAAATCAGATCTATCAGTCTACTGTTTTCTTTGTTATCATCACATTTGGAGACACGTTTTTGTTTTTTTAAAAAGCAGATTAGCATAGCAATCTTGTACTTCAGCAATGCCAGCTAAAGGGCTACAGGGCAGGGCCGTCTTATAGGCCCCCGGGCAAAGCAGTGCACTGGGCCCTGCCTACGCAACCACTCATAGGAATAAAAATGTAAATTATCGATAAAATAAACTTATATTTATTGGTACCTCCAACAAAATCAGTGTTTTGACATTAAAAAAACCTTGCTGTACAGCAAAGATTAATCAATAGAAATGTCTGGACAATATAACATGAGCCTTGAACTTGAAAAACAAAAATTAGTGTTAAATTCTGGTCTGTGCATAGATTAGCATAAGGCCCCTATGTTCGTGGGGGGCCCGGGCAACTGCCCAGCGTGCCCAGCGTGCCCATGCGTTAAGATGGCACTGCGACGGGATGACAGCTTTCTCTGGTTAGGGAAAACGGAGAATCATAGAATAGTAGAGTTGGAAGGGGCCTATAAGGCCATCGAGTCCAACCCCCGCTCAATGCAGGAATCTACCCTAAAGCATCCCTGACAGATGGTTGTCCAGCTGCCTCTTGAAGGCCTCTAGGCACTTTGCCCCTAAAAGGGAGCACTTTGCGTGAACATGCGCCCATTTGCTAAGTCTTCTCTATTTAGGCGGTCCAGACACTGAAAATGCCCCCTCTACTCCATTTCAATGGGGGGAGGGCAGGACAGAGCACCCCACAAGGTGTGCAAAGGGGGCAACTATGCTGTTTAAGTGGTAAATAGATTCAGCCACAGCTAGGCCTACAACCAAAGCTTTATTGAAACTGGAAGTAGACTAAGAGGCTAAGAGGTGTTGCTCTTAATAGCTCCCCTCACCCCCAGGGAGCCTGTTGGCCTTCACTTCAGTTCCACTAATCATGTTCCGTATGCAGCCCGATACAACTGCTGCAAACGGTTCCCATGTGTTCCCCACTACCCCCTCTGTCGTATGTGAACGCTGAGCTGTATGGCTCTAACACTCTTCCAACCCTGCTCACACAAGCCAGGGTCAGGCACTCCACTTCAACCACTCATGAGCACTTTGGCCTGGCAGGATCACAGCCCGGATGTATGGTGCAGAGCAAACAGCCGTTGTACCCGTAGGCTGAGTTTGGACGACAAGCTAATCAACAGTTGTTTCCCATTCTGTTCCTATTAAAAAAAAACAACCCTGCACCCACCCACCCTGGTTGATTAGCCTGTCGTCCAAACTCAGCCGTGGAGTCCTGCTGCAATCGTTCAACGAGGAAAGGGCTAGCATGATCAGCTACTGCAGTCTCCCATGAGCAGTGGGAGAGCACTCAGGTGTTACCCCTGCCTAGGGTGACCATATTTTGGAAACCAAAAAGGAGGACAACATGGTCGCCCCCAAGGGGGCGTGTCCAGCACCAAGGGGGCGTGCCCACCCGAACATAGCCTTGGTCACATGTCTGATTTTACAGCACACATTTAAGATAAATCTGTTCTACATAACATCTTAATGTTAAAATCAATGAAATAAAGAACGTGAGAGATTCAATGTATCTGAAATTAACTTCACTCACTCCTACTTTTGTAGGTTTTGCTGTACTTTGAAGCTTTTGCTATACTCTGTGTGTTACATTCTCCCCTTCCCTCAAATATCTTTTCTGACTGTATCTTCACTCATTGCAAGCTGCCGTTGTTGTTAACAGGGTTTGCTATTGCCCCCAGATCTGTTTCAAATTTGGTATGGCTAAAGCTCTACCTAAAAGCTATCATGGTGCCAACTTTCAGCTCTTTATCTTTAAAAATGACAGTTTAAAAATAATAATTTTAAAACCTCATTTTTTAAAAAATTTCTAAAAAATCAATGGATAAACAGATCTGTTTCAAATTTGGTGTGGCTAAAGCTCTACCTAAATCATATCATGGTACAAAGTTTCATCTCTTTAGCTTTAAAAATGACGATTTTAAAAATAATAATTTTAAAACCTCAATTTTTAAAAAAAATCCTACAAAATTAATGGATGAACGGATATGTTTCAAATTTGGTGTGGCTAAAGCTCTACCTAAATCCTATCATGGTACAAAGTTTCATCTCTTTAACTTTAAAAATAACGATTTAAAAAATAATAATTTTAAAACCTCAATTTTTAAAAAATTCCTAAAAATTCAATGGATGAACAGATCGGTTTCAAATTTGGTATGACTAAAGCCCTTCCTAAGAGCTACCATTGTGCCAAGTTTCATGTCTTTATCTTAAAAAATGATGGAGTTATAAGCATTTTTGTTAATTCCCATTAGAGCTGCTCTTTGAAAGAAAATCCGGATTTCCCCTCCCGGATTTGCCATTAAAAACCCAGACAGATCCGGTCATATGGTCACCCTACGCCCTGCTCCTCCTCAACCCCTCACAAATACCTACTGTGCATCCAGGTCCAGGGACGATGAGTTCCACCTGCTCAGCACTGCTCATACTTCCCACAAACCACGCCACCCCCACCACCCCCCGTTCTTCGCAAGCAACTCTCTGGCAGGTACAAGATCCATCCTGCACAGTATCCCATGCTAGCCAAGAGAAACCCCCGACCCCACCCCCATTCATGACTAACAGCAGCAGCCAGGATGCTCCCAGCTGGCCCTCCTTCCATCGGTTTCTTACAGGCTCCTGCACCCTTGGCAACCCCCAGGACAAGACAGCACCTGGTGATGCAGCAGGTGAAGGCATTCCGAACACAAAGCTGATGCCAAAAGGGATATGGCCCGTAGGGTGACCATATGGAAAGGAGGACAGGGACCCTGTATCGTTAAAGTTGTATAGAAAATGGAATTTCAGCAGGTGTCATCTGTATGCATGTAGCACCTGGTGAAATTTTGTCTTCGTCATAACAGTTAAAGCTGCAGAAGTCCTGCCCTCTTGACCAGATACAAAAGAGAGGGCACCTGCAGCTTTAACTATTGCGATGAAGAGGGAAGTTCACCAGATGCTGTATGCATACAAAGGACACCTACTGAAAATCCCTTTTCTCTACAACTGTTAAAGATACAGGAGCCCTGTCCTCCTTTTCATATGGTCACCCTATCCGGCTTATCAAAAGTCTTTCCCTCCCCATGTGGGTCTTGAACCCTTGTCCTTAGAGGGCTGTGTGTGTTTCCCTACAGGCCTCCTGGCCGGGGAACTACGTAGGCATTGCGTTCTGTTGACGACCCTTCCTTACCTTTGTGTGTTGCGCTCCAAAATGGAAGTTGCAAGCAGCCAATAAGGGGACTCAAATCTCTGCCTGTGGCCACTGGAACTTCTGGAGGAAGAGGCACTGTGCCTCTGCTTTTCAGTTTGTGATGCAGGGGTTGTCCTGGGGGCAGGCCCCCTTCAAGCCAAGTTCACTGGGTCTCTGTTTGGGTGGTATGAAGTGGAATAGTGGAGCCACAACTTGCAGGGACATAGCACCAGCACTTTTTGATTAGCAGGGATGCTGACGTCATCTGCCACCCTCTTGAGAATTCCTTCTTCCCTCTGAGCTTACCTGCCAGTTCCCACGATTCAGGGCTGGTGTCATGCCCTGCATGGAACCGGAGTCAGGAGATGAGGGGGAGTTGGCAGAGGCTGGACCCAGTACAGTGGGGCCTGGCTCAGGAGAGGAGAATGGACTGGCAGAGGCTGTGGCAGAGCCTCAGGGAGAGGAGCCACGGCCAGCAGGAACCTCTGCCAGCTCTGAGGGCCTGATGCCAGCAAAGACTCTGGAAGAGCAGCAGGGATCTGAGGAGGAGACGGAGAAGCCCGGTTTCAGCCAGTTCCGGGCGGAGAAGGCCACCCGACGCAGGTCTAGCCGTCTCCAACAGAAACGCCAAGCAATCAGAGACCAGCTGCGGAACGCTGACTCAGCACTCTGACTGAGGATAAAAGAGCAGCCGGGAGCCCTGCCAAATTGTCAGAGATTATCTGAGCTTTCTGGCGAAAGCCTCGGTTCCTGCATCTCGTGACCTCGTGCCTTGCTCCCTGACTCCTGGTTCCTGATTCCGGCATTGACTCCTGGACCCCGTGACCACGCCTTGCTTCTCTGGACTCCTGGTTGACCGCGGACTGGTTAGTGACTACGCTTGCCTGTTATTGCCCCCTGGACTTTTGGACTGTTGTTTGGACTTTGCTGAATGCTGGCTGCGCTGACCCTGGACTGGACTCTCGACTACCTGCTTTGCCAATTCCCTAGACTTTGGACTGGACCTTGACTTCTCTGTAAGCTTGAATCCTGATCTGCAACGTCCTTTTGCCTTTACGTTCACAGCTCCGTTTGCACTGCCTTCCCTGAACTGTTTGCATACTGCAATAAACTCATCTGTTGCTTAGTTACCCGCTGGTCTAATCTGTCTTTGTCAAGCCATTTGGCAGCTTTCCCGGACAGAATAATCTCTGACCTGGCTGACAAAGATAAGGGCAATGGAAGAATTACTAGCAAAAAACCAGCAACTGGAGACTCTTGTTATGCAGTTACAGACCGCCGTCGCTGTATTGCAAACGCAACCAGCCCAACCCCCGCCCCCCCCTCGAAGGAATAAATGTTTGGCAGCCCTACCTGAGAAATTCTATGGCAAACCGCAGGAGCTGGAAGGCTTTTTGGCCCAGTGCCGGCTGCATTTCCAACTCAGGCCAGAGGATTTCCCTACAGACACTCAGAAAGTGGCGTTTGTCATCAGCCTCCTGTCTGGACCAGCGCAGCGATGGGCCACTCCGTATCTGCTCCAAGACCACCCGTTCCTGAACCAGCTGGACAATTTTTTAAAAGAGATGTTGGCTACCTGGGGAGATCCAGTTAAGGTGGAAACAGCAGAAAGGCTCATCCATCACCTGCACCAGGGAAAGGGCTCCGTGAGGGAGTACACCACGGAGTTCCGCCTCATCGCTCAGGACCTCACCTGGAACGATAGCGCCCTCCAAGCCCAGTATAGATATGGACTCTCAGACGCTATCCTCGATGAATTGGCCCGAGCTGCTCCACCTGGGTCTTTGGCTCTGCTCATGGAACAGGCGGCACGGATTGATGGCAGGCTGCATGCCCGCAGGCTAGCCCGCTTACAGAACCCTCCCAGGTCAGAAGGGTGGGCTTTGGGGGGACATGCAGCTGCTCCAGAGACATCCATAGCCTCGCCCAAGGTTCCTGTACCTAGCCCACCAGAGGAGCCGGTGCAGCTGGGAGGAGCACGTCCACGTCTGTCAGCAGCAGAAAAAGAGCGAAGGAGGGCAGGGGGCCTTTGCCTTTACTGTGGACAGGGGGGCCATTTTGCCCATGTGTGTCCTCTCAAGCAGCGAGGGGCCTCCTTGCCGGGAAACGGACTCTCCCAGGCTTAGTTGGGGTTAAAAGCCTGGGAGAACCGGCTTTAGCCACTACCCCACCCCAGTCAGAACCCCGAAGGGATCCATTGCTGGTCACAGCTACCCTTAGGGGACGGGAGGGCCCGGTGATGTCAGTAGGGGCCATGATTGACTCTGGGGCGTCCAACAGCTTTATGGACCTGGGGTTTGCCACCCAGCATCAGGTGCCGTTGCAGCAACTGGAAGAACCCCGGCCGGTGGAGACTATTGACGGACGGCTCCTAAAGTCAGGCCCCGTGACCCAACAGACGGAGGTGCTGACTATGGAGATTCAGGGCCATGTGGAACAGGTCCAGTTTTTCGTGGCCGCTGTCCCACACTTCCCGCTGGTTCTTGGGATGCCCTGGCTGACCCAGCACGACCCTTGTATATCATGGGCTCGGAGGGAAGTGCTGTTTGCCTCACCCTACTGTCAGGAGCACTGCTGGCCCGAACGGATCCCTGCCGCCCCAGAAACACCCCCCCAAGAACCTGCGGGCAGCCTACCCGCAAAATATCAAGAATTTGCGGGAGTCTTCAACAAAAAAGAAGCTGAGCGACTGCCTCCACACCGGACATATGATTGTGCCATAGACTTAGTCCCAGGAGCCCCTATACCGGCGGGGCGCCTATATTCATTGTCGGAACCGGAACTGGCCACCCTAAGGGAATTTTTGGAGTCCAACTTGAGGAAGGGCTTCATTCGTCCATCCACGTCGCCTGCAGGGGCCCCGGTCCTCTTTGTGAAGAAGAAGAACACTACTGAACTCAGGCTCTGCAATGATTACAGAGCTCTGAACAGAATTACCATCCGCAACCGGTACCCGCTACCCTTAATCCCGGAATTGTTGGAACGTCTTCGTCATGCTCGGGTTTTTACGAAGCTGGATTTAAGGGGAGCCTATAACTTGGTGCGCATCCGACCCGGGGATGAGTGGAAGACTGCCTTCATGACCAGATACGGCCAGTACGAGTACACGGTCATGCCGTTCGGCCTGTGCAACGCCCCAGCCGTGTTTCAGCACTTCGTGAACGATGTGTTCCGGGACTACTTGGATCGGTTCGTAATAATTTATCTGGACGATTTTTTGATCTATTCCCCGAACCAGACCATCCACGACGTCCATGTGAAGGCAGTGCTTCGGAGGCTCCAAGAACACCACCTCTATGCAAAATTAGAAAAATGCGAGTTCGATTTGACGGAGGTGGAATTTTTGGGGTACCGGATCTCGGCAAGAGGGGTGGAGATGGACCAAGCAAAGGTGGAGGCGGTGTTATCCTGGCAGCCTCCGAGGAACAGGAAGGAGGTTCAGAGGTTCTTAGGATTCGCAAATTTTTATCGGAGATTCATTCCCGACTTTGCAACCCTCGCTGAGCCTATCACCCAGTTGCTCCGGGGTAAGGCCCCGTTCCAGTGGACTATGAGCACCCAGCAGGCCTTTGAGAAACTGAAAACTAAGTTTACCTCGTCTCCAATTCTACAGCATCCCGATCCTCGGACCCCTTTCATAGTTGAGACAGACGCCTCGGACGTTGCTATCGGAGCAGTGCTGCTGCAGCCAAACAAGGAGACATCTCGGTTGTCGCCTTGTGCCTTTTACTCCAGACAGCTCACGCCCCCAGAACGTAACTACACCATCTGGGAGAAGGAGCTGCTGGCCATTAAGGCAGCCTTTGAGGCATGGCGGCATTTGCTGGAGGGAGCAGTACACCCGGTGGAGGTGAGAACGGACCATCGTAATCTGGAGTATTTGCAGACTGCACGAAAATTGACGCAGCGTCAGAAGCGATGGTCCTTGTTCTTCGTCCGGTTTAACTTCAAGCTGAAGTACATCCCACGCTCCCAGAATCGACAAGCGGATGCGTTATCCCGGAAGCCTGAATATGCGACACAGCCTGGGGAAGAAAAAAGGTCAACAATTCTGCGTCCAGAACATTTTGCGGCTGCCCCAGTAGGATCCCCCTTGATCGAGCAAATTCGGGACCTCCAGGGGCGGGACTCTTTGGTGGCAGCACACGCCAGGGATGACCCACCAACTCCGTTCGCCATGAAGGACGGCCTTCTGTATCACCGTGGCCGTCTTTATGTACCAGGGGGGCCTTGTCGGGATTCGGTGCTTCGCCTGTGCCACGATTCAAAGCCTGCCGGGCACTTTGGGTTTTGTAAAACGCTGCATCTCCTGACACGTGAATTTTGGTGGCCTCGGGTCCGAGCGGATGTTGGCCGCTATGTGCAAAGTTGCCCAGTCTGTCACAGAGCAAAGGATTTGCGGGGGCGGCCGGCAGGGTTACTGCACCCCTTGGCGACTCCTTCAGGTCCTTGGCGGGTGATCTCAATGGATTTTATAACGGACCTTCCTCTGTCTGCAGGCCATACCACCATCTTCGTGGTAGTAGATTTATTTTCAAAGATGGCCCATTTTGTACCTTGCATAGGGATGCCCACGGCAAAAGAAACGGCGAGGCTCTTTGTAAATCAGGTGTTCAGGTACCATGGCCTCCCAGAGGGAATAGTCTCAGACCGTGGAGTGCAGTTTACGGCCAGGTTCTGGAAGAGTCTCCTCCAGCTGTTAGATATCAAGGCCCACATGTCGTCAGCATACCATCCTCAGATGGACGGTCAGACGGAGCGAACGAACGGCACACTGGAGCAGTACTTACGCTGTTATACAAACTATCAGCAGGATGACTGGGCGGAGTTGCTCCCCTTGGCGGAGTTCGCATATAACAACTCGGTCCATGCCTCCACCCAGCAGACCCCTTTTTTCACGACAGGGGGGTTTCATCCTCGATGGTTTCCAGCAGTCGTTCCTTCTTCGGCGGTTCCTGCAGCAGACCAGTGGTTGCGGGAATTACAGGCAGCTCGGGCATTGCTTCAAGAGCAGTTGGAGGTCGCCAAAGAAGCATATAAGGCCAGGGCGGATCGGAAGCGACAGGAGGGACCTCCCTTAAAGGTGGGGGACCGAGTCTGGCTGTCGACCCAAAATCTGCCTCTGCAACGCCCGTGTCGGAAGCTGGACGCTCGGTTTATAGGGCCGTACCTAATAACCGCAGAGGTCAACCCAGTGGCATTCAGATTACAGCTGCCTCGAACCTTACGGATACACCCAGTCTTCCACCGATCCTTGTTAGTCCCGGCGACTGGGGTGCGGCCGGATTCAGGGGCGGGGCCTCCTCCTGCTCCAGTACTCGTAGATGGGGAAGAGGAATTTGAGGTGGCACAGGTGTTGGACTCCCGAAGATACCGTGGTCGACTCCAATATCTGATCGACTGGGTGGGCTATGGTCCTGAGGAGCGATCGTGGGAACCAGCTTCAGAGGTCCACGCTCCCATCTTGGTTCGCGACTTCCACCGCAGGTATCCCCGGAAGCCGGGCCCTCAGGGTTCGGGGGAAGGGGATAATGGAGGGGGGAGTAGTGTCATGCCCTGCATGGAACCGGAGTCAGGAGATGAGGGGGAGTTGGCAGAGGCTGGACCCAGTACAGTGGGGCCTGGCTCAGGAGAGGAGAATGGACTGGCAGAGGCTGTGGCAGAGCCTCAGGGAGAGGAGCCACGGCCAGCAGGAACCTCTGCCAGCTCTGAGGGCCTGATGCCAGCAAAGACTCTGGAAGAGCAGCAGGGATCTGAGGAGGAGACGGAGAAGCCCGGTTTCAGCCAGTTCCGGGCGGAGAAGGCCACCCGACGCAGGTCTAGCCGTCTCCAACAGAAACGCCAAGCAATCAGAGACCAGCTGCGGAACGCTGACTCAGCACTCTGACTGAGGATAAAAGAGCAGCCGGGAGCCCTGCCAAATTGTCAGAGATTATCTGAGCTTTCTGGCGAAAGCCTCGGTTCCTGCATCTCGTGACCTCGTGCCTTGCTCCCTGACTCCTGGTTCCTGATTCCGGCATTGACTCCTGGACCCCGTGACCACGCCTTGCTTCTCTGGACTCCTGGTTGACCGCGGACTGGTTAGTGACTACGCTTGCCTGTTATTGCCCCCTGGACTTTTGGACTGTTGTTTGGACTTTGCTGAATGCTGGCTGCGCTGACCCTGGACTGGACTCTCGACTACCTGCTTTGCCAATTCCCTAGACTTTGGACTGGACCTTGACTTCTCTGTAAGCTTGAATCCTGATCTGCAACGTCCTTTTGCCTTTACGTTCACAGCTCCGTTTGCACTGCCTTCCCTGAACTGTTTGCATACTGCAATAAACTCATCTGTTGCTTAGTTACCCGCTGGTCTAATCTGTCTTTGTCAAGCCATTTGGCAGCTTTCCCGGACAGCTGGCATCATGGGTTAAATAAGCCAGGGTAACTTGCAACTTGTGCAGGCCACCATTGTGAATATTCAAGCAACATCGTGTCAAGCAAACAGCCCATGGGTTAACCATGGTAACAAGCCACCCTGCCCGTGATCACATAACTGCCTGCCGCAGCTTGAATATTTACAAGGGCAGGTGGCATTCACTGCAAGCTACCATGGCTTATTTAACCCATGCTGCCGACTGCTGCTCGTACAAACCGGCTCAGCAGCTGCGGGAAGTGGGGGGAGGATGAATTTTCTCAGCAACAATGTATAGTTGTAAGCTATCCCTGTTTAATGTGAAGTATTTTGGAGCAGTCTGGTCTTGAATTTGGAATCAAGACCCTTTAGCTTTGCCAAACAACTGCCCCTGGTGGGGATGAAAACTACTAGAATTGCTTTGGTGATGTGGATCAACACTGCTGCCTGCATTTTTGGCGCCTCCTTGGAGACGCGGCTATGGGGACTGCCGCGGTGAGCACTTGCACTTCAAAATGTACCACCACACCACTGGTGGCATGTGGGTGGCATCACAGGCACACACCCTGGATGGTGGGCTTTGGTGGTGTTTCTATGGACGTGGGGGCAACTTTTGTTTTTTTGAGTGGTGCGTTTTCACCCCACCTTCCCTGCCCTAGTTAGGAATATATGTTATGGTGACTGTTCCACTGGCGTATCGCCCTCCCCAACCCCTGTATAACTGGATTATAGGACTGTTCGACCACATGGGCTACCGGTTGCCTATCATTATACTAATTATTATACTATCCTGTTGGCTTAGCTGAGACACCTCTGGCTATTCACCTCATCTTCTCTCCCTCGATGGTCATCTTTTAGGGCTTTCCACATGGAATGTATATCCTACAATTGAGATTTGTTACTCATGGAAGTTTGCAGGTCCTTTACATGATGTTGTCAACCTCCAGCACCTCTCCTGTGTTTTCCAAACTATTTCGCAGCTTAATTAGAAATGGAAATGAGCGAACGAAAAGATCCACTGAAACGTGGCACTATATATACAGCCACTAGATGGCGCTGTTGGCAATGAAACATATAGATCTCGCAGATAAAAGGAAGAAAACAGGGAACCTAGTTAAAGGGCTGGTCTTATTTTGCAAAGAATCTGGGAGCAGAAACCCAGGTAAAATCATGAGACAAAAAGATTCAATGTGGAGAAGCTCTTACCACCATTCTACT